>NC_056739.1:1675921749-1676254249 GCF_019279795.1 Protopterus annectens
CCCTGGAGAATGGTCTTACCACAGCCTGTTCTGGACCTGGAAAAGGAATCCAGGTTTGTTATGCTTTGTGGAAGTATGCACAGAGGACTAAGTTGCTGCTTGCAGAATACTTCTAGAGTCCATGCTTTTCCAGGAAGCCAGAGGAGAATATCAAAAAGAAATAGCATGAGACAACAATCTAGTAACTGTCTGTTTTGAAACTGGCAGTCCACAGCTGATGAATTTTGTTCAGGTTAGACTTCTACTGTAACATCTTTCAGTAAATACATTTCTAAAGCAACATCAGTACATCTCAACCTAACAGCTGACCCAGTTGTTATGGGTTTGGAAACTTATGTGGACAGTGATCTAACTTTTGACCAACATGTGTCTATTGTTGCAAGAAAGGCCTTCTATATTGCACAGTTTATAAATAAAGGGATTCTATCCAGATCTAGGGATGTCATTCTCTCCTTTGTTCAGCCCTCATTAGGCCAATCATTGAATATAATGCCCCTTTTGGCATGTATCTGTCCAAGCACATGCAACAACGATAAAGCCCATAGAGCTACTTAATAATAAGGTACAATGTCTAAATAACATGTTCTACATGGACCAACTCAAAGCCTGTTACTATACTTGATATCCTACAGACTGCTAAGAGATTACCTATGTCTAGCATACAAGGCATCCTTTGATCTATTACTGATGGATTTACTGCACATCAGCAAGTCAAATGACATCAGAAAGACTCAATCTAGGGACTTAAACCTCCTCTGCAACATCAACAGAACCATTTGGAGGGACAGGTATTTCACAAACAGGACAGCACTGCCCTGGAACAGACTCCCCATCCATATAAAACAAAGTTCATCCCTGTCCATATTCAAGTGCAATTTGGATCTGTGGATGGGAAAAAGAAAATTTACCCCAGGACTGCTCCTTGTACTATTAATGGACAGAGGTGGCTCCTAAATGTTTTGTTCCATGCATGGGTCACCTAAAATTTTCTATGGTATGTTCCCAGTTATTCTCATGGGGTAATATATAATTATTGACCATGGGATGGGTAAGGTCAATCTCTAACCCCATGGGATAAGTTAATTCAAGCATAAAAATGGAAAAATAACTATGCTTAAAATGTCCCACTAGGGCCAATAACCTAGTACTTGCCTAAGAACCTACACACCTATTAGTTCCTTTAGTGTCTGAACATATCTCTTTTATGCATCTGCAAATACTCTTGACCCACAAAAACTGGTCTATTTCTGGTAAGATCACAGCTCCATCCCCATTCTGATAGTCTTCTGCTTGCAACACAACTGGCTTATTCAAACCTAGCTCCATTAGTTAGTTATATCTCTGCCAATTCCTTAGTCTGTCTTGCTCTAATACCTTTCTAAAAGGCAGAGTTATCTTAGATATAGTACAAACTTTACAAGATATTGCTCTAGTCGTAGAAATAAACCACTGTAATTACCTACGTTCTTCTGACTCTGACATGCGTATGACCACTTTCACTTTTCTCTATTAGACTTTACTCCCACTAAAATTATAAAATAATCCAAGTACTTCAGATGTGTCACTCTTATTTTGAATGTGACCTTTGTTGATTTGAAATTATGCTGTCTTAATTTGCTTTGGCGGCTGTATCAGTTTCTTATCATGACATTCTTCCACTTGTTTAATATAGCACCGACAACATCAAAAACACATTCCAATCTTTTCACTACCTGTGCAACAGATCTTTGGCATACCTTTGAAGCTGATAAGATTTTGAATTGAATTTTAAGGAATTTCTACATTCCTAGCATAATATTAAACACACAAGGGGGGATTCGATAAACTCCCTGTAGGTTCCGCTCAGAGCGTACATGGAGTGTTTTCACGTACGTCAATCTGCTCATTGTGCCATGAATATTAATGATGTGGGACACGCGTAAGCAAGGTTTCACAGTTTGCACCAGTGTTGCTGGCCACAATACTTAAAGACTGAATGTGGATCACACCACCCACCTTTTAGTGCAAGAAATCTAGACAAACACAAACTAATGGAGGGACAAAGTGCCAAAAATACAGACAAATTTACTACAGTGTTCTGATAACCATAGAAAGTAGATAGAATAACTTGATTTGTGTTAGCATACATTTTCTAAAGGATATGAAGTATGAAAGGGAAATGTATGTCATTATGTACTTACTTAAATCTTCTGTGATTTCTTAGTAAACCACACATTTTACAAGGAACAGCCCAAAAATATGATGCAGACATCTGGACATTCTGCAAAAATCTGGACAGTCTCCCTTTTCTTCTACTATTTATTTATTTATTTACTTTTAGTCCAGTGTTTGCGAGATGCGCCGTTTGGCACAAACATACGTAGCTGTGCTCACCTGTTTTGCATGAAGCGCAGCAGCACACAAACTGGAGGAATGCACCACAAAGGTTGTAAACAGTAACTAGAGAGCCACAGACATAAACCAGATGCATTCAATTAATACTGGCTATCGAACAAACACGGTAAGCAAAGTTGCACTACAATTAACAAGAACCTTACAATAACAACTAAGACAGGGGATCTCATGTTACTAATCCCGTGGCAGCAGGTGTTATGTGTAGGTGTTGAGTACAGATGGTTCAGGGTTCTAGAACAGGGTGTGTAACATTGCTTTACTGTTGTGACACGGCAGATTATAGCAATGAGGTACAACATACACAACTGTTTTCTCAACCCTTCTTGTGGTAATAGCGGTAAGTGTAGCAGAACTGTAAACATTGTCCATTTAACTAGCACATTTACATAAGTGCCTGTATACCAAATAATCTTAAAAGGACAGTGCTTGCCACTGTTGCGCATCGCTTAACATCGCACAAACATGGTGCCTGGCAGTGCGTACCCTCACCTACCATATTTGCATGATGGTAAACAATGCGCAATGTTTTCAAATATTGCAAAACCAAAATGTTCACACTCTCAGTAAGTGCAAGACATGAGATAGGCGTGAAAACATCAGCATATAAAATACAATTGGCGGAAATGCTCATTATACATTGACTTGAGCTATGGCAGGCATGTCAGGAGTTGCTGGTGAGAGTGTGCTCTTTTAGGTCCAGAGGTGAGGTGTCCAGGAGTCCAAAATGTTTGCTGGACTCCTAGTTAAGGAGCATGGGCTGCAGCGGGACTATTCAGATGCAGAATACAAGTTTGAAGCCTGGAATAGTACTGCCAGGGCTTTGACCAGTGCTACAGGTATCCCACACACTGGTGAGCAATGCATACATCACTTTGATGACCTCCAAAGGTGGAAGCGGGATACCCTCGACCATCGTATCACAGAATTTAGTACAGGTGACACCCCACAGATGTATAAGTATCAATCTCAGTGAGTAATTGTATGAGTTAAAAGCTGAATATAATCAAGACTGGTATTCATAATGGTGTTCTGTTTTTTTTTCCACAGCTGCTGCAGAGCGAGCCTCGAATGTCAGGTCCCATTCTGTTAATTTCTTAAGGATGCGAGAAGCATGTGGTATGTATGCATCAGAACAGTACTGTCTTAACAGTATTTTAATAATAATAATTTGTATAGTAATTTAGTAGCATTAAAACTTAAGGACCACTTAATTGGTATTTAATACAGTTCTATCAGATTGAGCATGCATATCTCAACTGTAAAATACATTATGCATGCTTTAGTCTGTAGCACAAAGCAATGGTGCCATAGTCTCAAATAAGTGAGCATGCATCTCTAAACTGTAAAAGGAAATTATGCATGCAGTAATCTGTAGGACAAAATAAAAGTACAGTATTAGAGAGTTGCCAGAGGTTATAACTGGATTTTGCCATAGCCACGCATTAGTGCACGATGTACACCATCGCACAATTATGCTTTAAAGAAAAGAAATGGGAAAGACAGGAAAGTGGTAAAATGGTGTGCAACCAGGGGGAAGAACAAAGTGAAAAGAAGGCAGGAATGTGCAGGACAAATTTAGGAAAGGACCATAGCTATCCATTTCTTCAAGAATAAAACATGAACATATATGCAAAATATTACCTGAATTTGGACTGTCACCTCCAGAGAGAGAGAGAGAGGTGATCAAATCACAATCTGTTGTATAGGGAACTGGACCAAATCAAGAGTGTCATAAAGACACTTGTGCAAAATGGAGAGCTATGTATGGGACAATGTTTTTTGGTTGGGACATGTTCGTTTTTTTTTTTTGAGAGAAAGAGGAATGTTAAGGAAGGGATGGAGGAATGTCTGGGTGAGGTAAGTTAGGCAAGTGAGAAAGTAATTGCAGATAGACAAGACAAACAAGACAAGAGACAGGGATGGTGAAGGAAAAAAGAGGTGGATGAACACCATAGTTGGGGTGAGGTGGGAACATTGCAAACCCGTGGATGTCAAGTTGGATGACAGTGAGAAAGTACAGTTTTGTACCTACCATAAATGTAGATGTCCGATAGGTATGCATCTGCAGTCCTAACATATGGGTTGTCCTGCCTCAGGCAGCCCTTCGGTCGGCCGGATTCCAAAGTCTGGGTCTGGCCTCGGCTGATGTCGCACTTCACCCAACGTCATAGCTGCTGTTTATTGGGTATAAAGGCATCAGCCGACGCCATTTTCCTCAGTGTTTCTTGCCCCAGATGCCAGGTGCCCTCTAGGAAGGCTAAATTTGGATAAATGCAAATAATTCCAAACAGCAGAGAGCAAACAATATAAGAAAAAAAAAAAATATATATATATATATATATATATATATATACAAACAAATACACCATAATAGATTCCCCCAGCTAGCTAAAAGAGGGGTAAATACCCTAGGAATACCACAGAGGGGAAGGAGGACTGCAGATGCATACCTATCGGACATCTACATTTATGGTAGGTACAAAACTGTGCTATGTCCTTCAAGGATGCATCTGCAGTCCTAACATATGGGTAGAATACCATAGCCAAACTGGGGAGGAGGCACTAAGATAAAGATGGTGTAGTTAAGATCCCTTGCAAAACAGCAGTTGCAAAACCTGCTCGGGATCTAGAATATAAGGGAAGATTATAATGCTTGGCAAATGTATGCACGGAGCTCCAAGTAGCAGCTTCTAAAATGTCTTTGGTAGCCACTCCTCGTAGGAAAGCTGTAGTGGTGGCTGTAGCTCTTGTGGAATGAGGTCTGATATTTTCAGGAGTTGTCTTTCCATGAAAAGAGTAGCAAAATCGAATGCAATTTCCTATCCATTTTGAGATTGTCTGTTTTGAAATTGCTTTTCCTTGCATTCCTGTTGCATATGCTACCAGAAGCTGGTCAGTTTTTCTGCTGGTCTTAGTTCTGTCCAGATAGTAGCGTAATTGTCTGTGCACATCCAAGATATGTAGTAGTATTTCCCCCCTGTTTTGTGGTTTGGGGAAGAATGTAGGTAAATGAATCGCTTGGTTCAATGATACTCTGGAGACCACTTTTGGCATAAAGGTAGGGTTAGTTCTCAGAGAGACTCTGTCCTGATGGAAGATAAGGAAGGGTTGTACTGCCATTACCGCCTGTAACTCAGATACCCTTCTTGCTGAAGTGATTGCTAGCAGGAAAGCAGTTTTCCAAGACAAGAACTGTAATTCTGCTGTTGCGGCTGGTTCAAAAGGAGGAAGTGTTAACTTTTCCAGCACAAAGTTGAGATCCCATGTAGATAAAGGTGGTTTCCTTGGAGGTTTTACATTTTTGATTCCTCTCAAAAACTGCCTGAGTAGAGGATGAGAGAAGACAGGAGGATCCATGTTGTATTCTGCTGAAATTGCTGATGCATGAATCTTAATGGAGGAGTAAGACAGGCCATTGTGGAACAGTTCTGCTAAATATTACAGGATGTGTGCCATGTTTGCCAATGAGACATTTTCTCCCTTTGCTGCACTCCAAATGAGGTATCTTTTCCACTTGGCTGAATAAGTCTTCCTTGTGGAAGGTCTGCGTGCCTCCAGGATAATGTCCTTAACCCTCTGGGATAAACCTGGGTTATTTTGTTTTATGCAATATTCCAAGCAGCTAGCTGCAGTGTTTTCAAGTTTGGATGTAGGATCTTGTAGCTGTCCTGTGTTAGAAGTAAGGGACATAGAGGAAGAGGCCATGCGTGTGTCCGAGACATGCTTCTCAGTAGCAGGTACCAATGTTGCCTCAGCCAGTCTGGAGCTATCAGGATTACCCTTGGCTGATCCTCTCTGATCTTCAGTAGAACTTTGTACATCAAGAGAAGAGGTGGAAATGCATATGCTGTCAGGTTTTGCCAGCTGAAGGAAAGGGAGTTCACCCTCCAAGCAAGTGGGTGGTATGCTCTTGTGCAGAATTTCTTCAATTGGTGGTTGTGTGGGGAGGCGAACAGGTCTATGTCTGGTAGTCCCCATTTCTTTGTTATGGCTTTGAAGATATCTGGATGCAGCATCCATTCGTGAGCATCCGTGGTAGTTCTGCTTAAGGTGTCTGCCAGAGAATATTCTTTTCCTGGTACAAATCTGGCCTGAAGTTGAATGTTAAGATTCAGGGCCACATTCCACAGGTCCATTGCCATCCAGCATAGAGGATATGAATGTGTACCTCCTTGTTTGTTGATGTACCACATGACTGTGGTATTGTCGGTCCTTATCAGCAGATGACCCCGTTGAAGGAGTGGTCTGAATGCCTGGATCGCATTTTTCACTGCCAACATCTCCTTTAGATTTATGTGTAGATTCAGCTGGTCTTGGGTCCATAGGCCTTGAATACACTTGTCCACCATGTGTGCCCCCCATCCTAGGTCTGAGGCATCCGTGGTGATGGTCTGGCTTGGATGAGGTTTGTGGAAAGGCAAGCCTCTGTTCCACTGACAGGCCTGAGCCCACCACAGGAATTCTTGCTTCAGGCATGGAATTATTGGAATCTGGGCTTCTAGACTGTGCTTGTGTTGAGACCATACATTCCTTAGGTACCATTGTAGCTTTCTCATATGTAGCCTGGCATGTGGAACCAATATTATGCATGATGCCATGTAGCCCAGGGCTTGCAGGACTTTCCTTGCAGTAAGCCGAGTTTGTGTTGTTAATGTCATGAAGTAGGCTGGTAGTTGCTTTTGTTTTTCTTATGTGAGAAAAGCCATCTGAATTGATGTATCCAGTTCTGCACTCAAGAATGTTATCCTTTGGGATGGTACTAGTCTTGACTTTTGCATGTTGACTGTGTATCCCAAGGCTTGCAACAGTTGTATGACATTTTCCAAATCTTTTGTTAATTTTGCCTTGTTGTCCGCTTGTATTAGGCAGTCGTCCAGGTATGGGTAAATTTGAATTCCCTGAAGCCTGCAATGAGCAATTACTGATGCCAGGCATTTAGTGAATACTCTGGGCGCAGTAGATAAGCCAAAAGGCAATGCTGAGAATTGATAATGCTCTGATCCTGCAAGAAATCTGAGGTGTCTTCTGCAATCTGGTCGTATAGGGATGTGCAGGTATGCCTCCTTGAGATCTAGAGTCACCAGCCAAGACTCCTTGCCCAGCATGGGAAGAAGCTGCTGGAGGGTCAGCATTTTGAATTTTGGTACAATGAGGTATGTGTTCAGTGCGGACAAGTCTAGAATAGGTCTCCATTGATTTTCTTTTCTTGGTACAAGGAAAAGCCTGGAGTAAAATCCTTGGCCTTGTTCCATAGGTGGTACCTCTTCTATAGCTCTCATCCTTAGTAAGTTGTTGACTTGTCTTAGAGCATCTGTTTTTTGGCTTGGTGGTAGGTTTGGCATTCCTCTCTTTTTTGGTAAAGTGTGGAAGTGAAACCTGTAGCCCTTGTCTATTGTTTGTAAAGTCCATTTGTCTCCTGTAATGTAATGCCAGTTGTCGGAGAATAAGGCTAGCTTTCTGCCCAAGGGTGCTTCCAGTTGTTCCCTGGTAGGCGGAACTAGAGCCAAGTCATTGTGTCTGCCCTGTGGAAGTGGTTGTAGTTGAATCTGTGGCAGTATTTCTCTGGTTGGTAGGTTGCCACTGACGTCCCCTGTAGGCACCCCTAGATTGACCTCTGCCTCTGGGGTGTCTATTTCTGACTCTCTGGGCTCTGGAGTTGTCTGGAAAGGACCAATTCTTCGAAGGCCAATTTCGGCTAAACCTCGGAGGTTGGACCTGTAAGAAATCCTTGACTGTTTGGACAGATTTTGCTTTTTCTTCCACCTTCTTTAGAACCTCCTGTGCAGGGGAGCCAAACAAACTTTGTTTCTCCATGGGAGCATCTAGGAGTTTTGACTTAACATGGTCTGGTAAGGATTGTTCTTTTAACCAGGCATGCCTTCGAATCACTGTTCCAGTCATAGCTGATCTAAAGGAAGCCTCCAGTGCATCATAGCCACATTTTAAGGAATGGTTACTGACCTGCTGAGAGTTATGTACCAAATCCTGAAGGGACTTGCGATCTAAAGGTTCAGGAGAAGACAGTTTTTTGTTTATCTGATCTAACAAAAATTCCTGGTACTGAATCATGTGAAATTGACAGTTCAAGCCCCTGGCCGAAAGAGTAGCAGAAGTATAAACCTTTTTACCCCATCTCTAATGCTCTAGATTCCCTTTCAGAGGGAAGAGGGTTTTTGGCAGAGGCAGCTGCCACACCTTTAGGGCCCTGTGAAATGGTTTCAGGGTCTGCAACAGGAGCCTTACACAAATGGTAATGTGTGTTCGGGACCCTGTAATATCTGTCTGGTTTGGCAGGGGCCGGAGGAAGAGAATCAGGGGCAGTACAGACATCATTATATGCATCATCAACAACTGTTAGTACTGGCGGAATGGCTAAAGGCCTATGCTGTGGTAAGTGTAAAAAGGTCCTAAGCCTTTTTCTTGAATCTGAAAAATCCTGGCCCTGCCATTGGAAGTGTTCCCTCATAGCATGCAAAGTTTCCCCAAAGGAAAATTCTTCAGGAGGAGAAGCAGAAGGAATGGAGTCTTCTGCATCAGAATCCTCATAAGGAGAATATGGGCCTTCGTGAGGGTCTGAAATGTCTGAGTCATCCGAGGAGTAATCTGTAGAGACAGGTTCCGGGGGTTCAGTCCTAGGCCTCTTGTCTGGAGGGGGCTGAGAGGCCCTGTCTGGATGAGGTTGGGATCCCCTGATCAAAGAAATGAGATCCTCAGCCAGGCTGAGCATTTGTGAACTAGAGGTAGGCCTATGTGAAGGAGTTTTAGCAGGTAAGGCCTTAGAAGATTTAGCTGCTTTAGCCCTGGCAAAAGCCTTGATAGACATAGAAGCAGGGGGTCTAGCAGCCCCATGTGCAGGAGTAGATATGTCTAAAGGAATAGTGTCTGACAAATCCTGGGTGCCTGCTTCTATAGCAGTAAATTCAGTAGCAGATTCAGCCATGCTCTGTGAGGTCTCGGCTATCGGAGGCATGCTTTCGGCCGAAGGAAGAACCGGGGGATCGGTTTCAGCCGAAACCGAGACACTCGCGGTTGGCCTAACCGTGGTTTCAGCCGAACCCGCGGACCGCGAGTGTCGGTCCTTTTCCTTGCATTTTTTAGCTAATTGAGTAGTCGGAGTCTCCGACGGCATTTTGTATGCAAAAACGGGACCAAAAAACTCCTCTGCAAACTCCGACCGACGTCTAAGTGTCCGTCGGTTGAAGGAAGCACAGGCTAGACAAGCTGATACGTCGTGGTCTGGGCCTAAGGAAGGAAGGCAGTACGAGTGGAAATCCTTATGAGGTATTTGTTTCCCACAAGTTAAACAATTATTTACTTTGTCTGACATCGGCTGAGGCAAGAAAAAGTCCCCAACGGGGTACTTAGCTTTTTAGAAGTCTTCGGTAGTAGAAATCTCTGGATCTGACCGACCGGCACTTGCGAACAGCTTCTGCTTCGGGCACCACGCGGCAAGAAAGACTGAGGAAAATGGCGTCGGCTGATGCCTTTATACCCAATAAACAGCAGCTATGACGTCGGATGAAGTGCGACATCAGCCGAGGCCAGACCCAGACTTTGGAATCCGGCCGACCGAAGGGCTGCCTGAGGCAGGACAACCCATATGTTAGGACTGCAGATGCATCCTTGAAGGACATCTGAGTCATCACACTGTCATCACTGTCACATCACTGTGCCAATGGCTTCAGTGTCTAACGTCTGTGTCTCCTTGTGTTATTTAACACAATGATGGAGAGCAGTGCCTCCATCTTGCATAAGCATGCAACAACTCTGTGGTGCACAATCCTACGCACCAACACTGGCAGTTCTTCACAAGTGATAAACTCACCACCTCTGCCAGTGCTCCCAGAGGAAACTGCTAGCCTATCCTGCAGGGCAGAACTATGTGAGGGGCCAGGTAGTGCAGGGGCAATAGAGGGGGTGCTACCAGGTTGCGTCTCAGATACCCAGAGCCTTGGTGCCGTAGCTGGAGAAGTGGGGTCAGGTGGATCCTGTGGGGCAGGCCTACCCCACTGTGCTGTGGGAAAAAAAAATAAAAAAAAAAAAAAGAGAGAGAAGATGCAGGTTGGGGTGAGAGAAAAACAAGGGAGAACATTAGCAACTTCATATGTGACATAAAATGCACCAATACAATTATTTGACTATATTCTGTTACCTTTACTTTTAAGACTACCAACTCCTACCAAATAACTTTTTTACAGTTAAGTCTACTCAGTTCATAACATATGCACACTACAACACAGACTGCAACCAGCAATCCTTGATGTGTGTGTGTATACTGCACAAGTGAATGTTACAATTATACTGATTACAGTTTGCTGGAGACCACTGGTGCCACTGCTTTAGAGCTCGGATGTTACATTGCAATATCGATGAAAATGTAATGATACTGTATAATTGTGAAGTGCGTTTTTTGAAGGCACAACCTATGACTGCTCTGTAACAGTAAACTGCTGTTTTGGCCTTCAGACTAATGCATGCATACTTCCCTATTACAGTTGAGAAATTAATGCTCAGTTTGATACAACTGTATAATAAACCAATAAAGGCAGGTTTACTTTTAATGTTAAAATAACACTACTGTTCAGATGCATGCATACCACATGCTTCTCGCATCCATGTCAATCTAGTGGCATAGCTTCACACATTCAGTTCTTGGTCTGTGACAGCTGAGGGAAAAAAAACAGAACAGAATACCATTAAGCAAACCAATCTTGACTACATCCAGCTTTTAACTCTTATAAGTAGTCTCTGTAAGTGATACTTACACATCTGTGAGGTGGCCCCAGCCCTACATTCCTCGATCCAATGGTCAAGGGTATCCCTCTTCCTCATCCTGTGTTTTCTGTAGTGATTCCTACATTGTTCACCAGTGCAGGGGATACCAGCAGCACTGGTCACAGCCCGGGCCAGACTATTCCATGCCTCTGTCTTGTAATCCGAGCCATGATAGTCTCTATGCCAAAGCCTGGGCCCATGTTCATTCACTAGGAGTCCAACAAACACTTTGGACTCCTGGACACCCTATCTTTGAGCACAGAATCTCACAACTTATCCAGGAATGTTTGTCAT
This sequence comes from Protopterus annectens, assembly GCF_019279795.1. Taxonomy (NCBI): domain Eukaryota; kingdom Metazoa; phylum Chordata; order Ceratodontiformes; family Protopteridae; genus Protopterus; species Protopterus annectens. The sequence goes on from NC_056739.1 coordinate 1,675,933,213, forward strand.
GCCTACCACAGATCAAGACCAATGTGGAATGTTTTCCCATCAATTGCAGGTATCGCACTTACTGGGAATGTGCATTTTCTGGTTTTGCAACATTTGAAACTGTTGTCAAGGCACAGCCTGTTACTTGTAAATATATTATATTATATGTAATATATTTGGAAGTAGTGCATTTACTGATCACACAACCTGTTATGATTATTCTTTGCAAACAGACAGCTTTGTCTTACCCTTCTGTGTTTCTTGGTCATTCATCACTTATCTGATCAGTGTTCAGACACATGCAGAGTGTAAGCCAGTCTATATCATTTACCTTAAAATGTGTGAGGATATTAACTGAGAATACTATGATATGCAGATGCCATTAAATGGAGAGCTGGTTAGCTGGCACAAACAAGCACAGACTGCTCTTTTGGGTGGGGGGGGCAAAGTGGGTTCCTGTTATGGAACATGCAAGGGAAGATTGTTCTTTCGAGGGGGGTAGACCCATGCTGAGTTACTATTATGGCATAAACAAGGATATGTTGCTCTTGTTAACCTCCTTGTTTTGTATTCTGCCTGTTTGATCTTGTGAGGGTTGTGAAGTTGGAAACTGCAATGTGTGCCATCACTTTCTAACCTCTCTCTGTTATGATTTCCCATTACAAATGTATGGTACTAAACTGAGGGCATGCAGTGGTCATCAGTACTTTGAGGAGGTATCAATGTCTGAATCTTTGATGTTGAGGCTTACTACTTTCTAATGGACACATACAAGTCAAATAACTGTCTGCTGTCACATGTTACATTAACTGGTGTACAATTCTCCCATCTTTTACTTGCATACTGTACCAAGTGATGAAATACAAGGACATGCCATAATATTATTATACTATAAAGTACATTTTCAGGACTTACCCTGTAAATGTAGCAGTTGACACAGTGTCACTTTCGCCCTGACTGTGATGCAAGCAGTACACAACCTATACATGGGGAGATAAAGGCTGTGGCTCTGAGTTGAGGCCGGCAGAGGTAGCAGGGCTCCTATATTGTGTCTCTGTCCACCCTGTAGCACTCTACAACATCCATGGTGTGTATGCTGTGATAAGTTAAATGTGGCCTGAAAACTCTTCTCTGTCTCATCCTATGCATATTGGCAGCAGCAGCAACATTGCCTGCAGCCTGTAGCACATATAAATGGAGTTAAGCAACAGCAGCCGTTCCTAACATTCTGTCTGTGCAGACTTTCTGTGGCTGTACTCCACTACTTTTGAAATCCGCAGGAGAAAAACAGCATGGAGTCTACATGGTTGCTTTATAAGTTGTTGATTAGCTTCACCAGATTGGTTGATCAGCATGCAATTCAGCTGCTTATGCTGTAATTAGCATCTCTGAAACATAGCCTAAGACATATGCAATCCATTAATAATCTACTCCATTATAAAAAGGCAAATATGTAGCTTGTCAAACTGATGGTGAGGATACTTGCTAGACGTTCAGAAAAGCAAATTATTTCTAAAGCTATCTTTACAGAGAAGTATTGAACTCCAGGAGGTATGCTCGCATTTTGTTACCTACATAATGCATACGCTGGAATATATTAATTAATAATGTGAAGCAAAGCCTTTTACACTGTTATCTATACGCATTAGTTAGAAGTGTACTGATGGCATGGCCATGTATGTCAAGCCAATTCAGAGGTATAAATGAATGACAATACATGAAAATAGAAAGCCATGTGATACATGTGTAAACATGTTTCCAGGACAGGCCCTTTAAAAGCATGCTTAGCACTTCAAATGTGTTTCAGTAGCAAAATGGTTTATGTGCCTGCTCTTTTGTGGTGGGCAAGCAAAGAAAAGTTACTGTTATGTCACAAAGTAGAATGGACTGTTATTTTGTGAGGGAGCACAGTTAAGTTACTGCTATGGAACCTACAATGATATGTTGCTCTTGCTACTCTCCTTGTTTTGCATCCTGCCTGTTGTTAGTATTTCACATCTGCAGACTGTTTTAGGTTTTTCCAGTGGATACTACTGACTGCCTACCTTAACTGTTTTATCTGGTAACAGTTACTTTGCACTTATGTGATACTTACGTGTGTTATCATTCTGTTGTCTTTTAGGACAGAAAATGTCATTGAGGCAGAAACCTCCATTCAGTGAGGCTGAGAATACCATAATTGTTGATGCACTCCATCAACATGGGGCTTTTCTTCTGGGAAGGGGTCATTCCAATATGCCAGACAGGCTGAGACTACAGCAGCAGATCATTGCCAACATAATTCCATGGGCAGCCATGGCTGTACTTCTGAACAGGTGTGCAACAGGGCCACTGACATGATCACCTCTGCAAGGAGGCATGCAGCTACTGTTGCCCAAGACCCAAGAGTAACCTGGGGTGGGCCTGCTGCAGAACCACCTCTCACCCCAATGAGGAATTCTTGGCAAATCTTCTACAACAGAAGAACTCACAGCAGAGTGAACCACAACATGTCACTGACATGGGAACCACTCCTTCTCAATCCCAGGAAGAGCTTCCAGGTAGGCTTTGTTATATGACCAGTTGAATACTGCTGTATGGTAAAACAATTGAAATAAAACTTAGTTCTGTGTCACACATCTTTTAAGAGGGGGGCTGAAAATTGGTACAGTGATAAGCTCAGTTCGAAGTCATCAACCACATTCCTGTTGAACGTACACTTCATACAGCTATAGAGGAGTACTTGTAGTACCCCCTGTCTTCCTGAGAAATGTGATGATGTTGCCCTTACCTCTTGCTTAACTTACTTCAGGACTGTCAGGAATCCAGTGACATATGCCTCCTGCAGACAGTAAGCCAAATACATTTACTTCAGCACTGTAGATCAATTTAAAGAAATATCATAATGTCATTTTAGGCCTGTGGTGTGTATTGCTCTACTGTCTGTAATAGTGGCAGCACAGTTAGTTGTTTAGGATATAGTGCAAAATAGTAGTGCAGGTATTAAGGTATGCCTGTGTTTCTCCCTTTTTATCACAGGTGATCATGACAGTGGGAGTGCGGACATTGTGCCACCTGATGTCAGTGTCTCATCAGGCACTGATGATGATGGTGGCGAAAATGAGGTACAGTGGGGGTGCAGAGGTTGACATCCAGCCACCCCCTTCACTTTCCCCAAACACAACAAGTAGGCCTACACCAACCCAGTCCACTAAGCCGACAGATATTGGGCAGGGAAGTGTGGCTATTGTGGCTTCAGTGTCTGTTGAGTCTGGCCATGGCCAAAGTGTTGGCGATGTGCCATGCAGGAGGTCTGATAGGGGTGCTCAGAGGGGACCTGCTGTCCTTCCTCCAGCTGGTGCAGATGTCTCTTCCCGTGACACTCAACATATGTTCAGGGCCATCATGGAGGCTCAGGCACATTCAGAAAGGTGCTCCAGACAAATGCTCAGGGTTGTGGATGTGGCACAGACTGACATGCATGACTGCCTCCACCGTGTTGCCGATTCACTGGATCGGATAAATGACACGTTGGAATGTGGGGTATCTGTGATGGACCGTAGGTTGTCTGTCATGGAATATGCAGTGTTTGTGATGGAACGTCTGCTGGGAAGGGAATGTCATCCTTGTGGGGGTAGAACAGACACAACTTCTGCTGCTAGCCAATGTGGCCTTGCCCAATCACATCCCGTAGTAGCAGTACTTCCACAGGTCCGACAGTGAGTGTGCAATCCACAGTCAGACATAGCAGGCCATGGGGATGTGGTCCTGGGCATTCCCATGAAAAGAGCATGTCCAGCAGACATCAGTCACACTCATTAGCACTACACCTGACCTTGGGCACTGAGGTACCAGTGCGACTCCTGGCAGAGCCAGATCTCGTGGTTGGTGGTGACAATCATGAACTGATAACTCTACCATGCACAGCTCGCACCTGCCCAACATACCAAGATAAAGAGCTAGCACTTAGCTTGGCTATGTTCATTCAGACTCTCATATACCATTGTCACATGGAGGACCCCTACAGACACATACACACACACACACACACACACACACACAAAAACAGTTACATAGTTCAGCCTGCAAGCTTGCCTTTTTTACTCACATACGCGCACGCACACACACACTCACACTCACACACACACACACACACACACACACACACACACACACATTCACCGACCTTTTGTGTCAACCTAAGCCTCCCCCCCCCCCAACACCCTGTTCAAGAGATGATAACTGTGCCACATCCCTGTTTTCTCTCTTTTGGATTTGGGGATACAAAAGCTTTGTGTCTGATGCACAAGGTGTATAGCTAAATGAATATATCTGCATTTGTGTTGTTGAACTGATAATTGTATCTGTCACTTAGGTTTGCCTTGCCAAGTTATACTGTGGATTGCATAATCGTGTCAGTACTTTCTAGTGTATTCTCTTGTAAGGGCTGTGAAGTCAGGATCTGCAATGTGTCTCATTCATTTGTAACTTTTCTATTTAATGACTTTCCAGTACATATGTATGGTGCACATCATAAGACACACATCACATTCAAATCTCAGGTTTGTATGACAGCACTGTAGTCAAACTCATCAGAAAAGTAATACAGTATAATTCCTTCTTCTGCATGAACCTCACCAGACACATGCAGCAGCTGGACAGACAACAGGGCTTTCTCATCCAGATAACACCTGGCCTACTGACCATGCCATGATGTATGTGGACAGATTAAAAGACTTGCCACTGTAATCTATCTGTTATCAGATTACATTTAACTGTTATTCTAAGCCTCTTAGTTTTGGTTTAAGATATTGGGCTTCTGGACAGTTGTTTTACATTAGGAAGGTTTGTAGTCTACACTCTTGTGGGAGGGGCGGTAACCTCTTTCTTTCTAAGCTGGGAATTGCTGACTGAAGGCTTACTCTTCTTGTTGATGTAAATGTCTTTGTTATGGTTTAAGCACTTGGGCTGCAAACCAGTTATTTTACATTCAGAAGGTTTGTGGTCTACACTCCTGTGGGAGTATAGTACTGAACTGCTGTTTTATTTAAAATTTGTTATTGTTTTTTTTTTTTTTTTTTTTTTTTTTTTGCTGTTGAGATTATGACTGTCTGCACTTTGAATCTATAGTACTTCTGCATTTTATAGCACAGGCTAGATTCAGGCTTGCTGAATCTAAACTGTTTGGTATCATCTGAGCACTAAAACCACCCATCTTACATTAAGAAGTGCCCCCTACACCCCTGTGGCAGAAGTGTCCAGCCAATGACCAATCTGGGGATTGCTGGAATAAGACTCAGTCTTGGCCTTTCCCTTTGTTTACTTGTTTAAAATTGTTTAACTTCACTTGTACTTCAGTGTCGTGTTTGGGTGGGTTTGCAGTTTTCTGGAGCTGCTCAGAGATTGTACTGCTGCCCTGCGAGCAACTCAGTTGTGCATTGTGAAGCACTGACACAGTTTTCTAACCCTAGCCACAAAACAGACAGTTTTTGTTAGTCTTACAGAAAAACACGGTCCACCTAGCCCACTCCCCACTACTTACTACATTATATACCTGCCAGCCTGATTGACATGGGCATCATGAGGCAATGTAACAATTGCCTCATATACACTGACAACCAGTTACTTCTAAAACAAACAAATACATGTGACAGCTGTATCTAAACTATTTAGCTGGAATCAATTCTCTCACATAACAACAAACCAGATATCAAACAGGTTGTCACACACACTTCACCTCTCTCAAGTAACAAGCTTACAACTCATAAACTGACACACACGGAGGTACTCATTAGAAGCCTACTTAAAGATCAGAGACCTCCCAAGTGCAAACGTAGTGTACACACTGAAGACCCAACAGACTCAGCTACACATATGATCACAGGCAATTCCATAGTGAGACACACAGATGTCCCCTTCACCAGACTGGATAAGGAGAAGGTCACAGTCAGCTACCTGTCAGGTGCCAGGTTGCATCAGGTCATGCATGCTCTCAAGTCTATCAACAACAAGCACCGTCGTGACTCTATCACAGTCCATGTTGGAGTGAATGACTTGAGATGCACCTCACTGAACTATATGAAGACAGACATGACTGAGCTCTCATATTATATGTCCAAGGCAGGTATGACCCTAGCCCTAAGCACCATTCCACCTTCACCCAGGATGATGCCTCAATATAAACAATACATGACTGACTTCAACAAATTGATTAGCTTCTGGTGTCAATACAAGGGGATCCAGTATCTGTCAGCCTGGAAAGATATGGTCGACAGACCATGCTGCTTTGTCGAACATGGTCTTCACCTGTCGCCTCTTGGCTTTCAATTACTGGCAAAGGTACTTGCCTCCTCCATAGTGCCTTTTTAGCAATATCAGAACAACTAAATTCCCAATGTAAAACAAATCTAGTAGAGACAAACTCAAGGTTATGATGCTTAATGCAAGGAGTCTAAATCAGAAACTGCACTCCCTGGAAGCACTCCTTGGAAGATGACCATGCAGTCACACAGACATGGTTCAAGGCTGCAGAGAGCCCCCTGGCCATGCAAAGCTGCAATGCCTTCCACATGTTCAGACCTCAAGATGAGCATGAAAGAACAAAAGGCGGAGGTGTATTAGATCTTCATTAAAGACAAATGCACCTCAAGACTGGTCAAACATTACGACTCACTAGAGGTACTCCAGGTCCAACTAACTGTAAGTATAACACCCTTCCATATCATTGCTAGCTATAGGTCTCCCAACCATGAACCACAAGAACCACTTTGCCTAGCTGGACCTACTTGATTCACCACTCATTACAGCTAAACACCTTGGTCATGTATGACTTCAACTATCCTTCCATCGATTGGAAGTCATATATGAGCACAAACACGCTCAACCTAAGGTTTTTGGACTTTGCTAATACAAATGCTCTGGATCAGACAGTCTGCACTCCTACAAGGGGCTGAATGTCCTAGGCTTAGTACTCACCAACACAGAGGATCTCTGCACTCCCCTTTGTGTGTTGCCCTCCCTGCTAAGGTCTGATCAGAATTCAGTCTCATTCTAATTAACAATCATAGATACCCCCCCCCAAAAAGATTTGTCCAAAGCAAGCCAAAGCCTCCTAAGCTATGCCATAAATAGTTGCAAACCCCCTGCTACCACTGTCAACAATGACTGCTACACAGAAGTGTACACAAATGCCCTGTACAACACCTATACAAATGTATAGACTCTGATATACCTGAACATATCAAAACTGGGTCCTCACAAAACAATAAGCCACCATGGTGTGCATCAAGCATAAACAGGTTAGACAACAATTGGAAGAAACTGTCTAAGAACAACAGGGAACTGACTCATCAGAGGACGGACACCGTCCACAGCTTGAACAAGCAAATTGCATATCCTGTAAAGTCCTCTAAAGCCAATTACGAAGCGAAACTAGCATCCCTAGCTAAAGATAATCAGCAGAGATTTTTTAGCTACATCAGAAATGTAAAAGGGAAGGGCCAACTTTGTGCCGAACGAGTAGTGGACACGCATACTGACCCTGAAGACATTGCCAACCTGCTAGAAGTCATATTTGGGGCAGACTTCACCCCATGTCCCCACCTGGCATACCCCCAAAACATACATGTCACCAGTTCTCTACCTAGTATCTCCAAAGAGCAGGTCATAACCGCACTCACCATGGCCAAAAACATGCCTCTGTGGAACTAGATAACATCTCACACTGCCTACTAAATGGTCTAAAACAGGACCTAGCAGAACCAATTGGCTCTCTCTTCAACCACAGTGTACTGGCTTTGAACCAGCAGAGTGGAAAACAGCAACAGTAATTCTCTTGCACAAAAGGGGTCTGTCAACCGACCCTGGGAACTATAGACCCATAAGCCTAACCAGCCTTATCTGCAGGGCCATGGAGAGAATCATCATGGACCTTATCAACAAAGACACAGGTGACTTTCAAACTCTTGACACAAACCAATTTGGCTTTGTTAAGGGTAGATCATCCTTATTAAAGGGGGTGGACTTCTTCGAGAATATCACCAATGCCTTGGATGAGGGCAAAACAGTACATACAGCCTATCCTGACTTTGCTAAGGCTTTTGACACAATCCCCCACTCAGGCATCATTGAGAAACTCACACAGCTGGAAATTAACCCATATGTCACTAGATGGGTAGCCAACTGGCTCAGCAACAGAATGCATACAGTCAAAGTTGGGGATTCCACCTCTACCATCATACTAGTTACCACTGGTGTACCACAAGGATCTGTGCTGGGCCCTCTACTGTTTGGAATCTATTTCTCTGAGGTCCAGTGAAAAATAGGTGGCTTGTGGCTTACCTTGTTCGCCGATGACTGCAAACTGGGTGCAATCACTGAATCCCTCAACGATTTTGACATACTACAAAAAGGGCTTACACAGACAAATGATGGGTGCCAAAGCCATGGACTTAAACCAAATGCAAATGAAAGCATTAACATCCCTTTCGGCAATGAAGAAGTTCCTGCGAATTACAACATTAACAGTACCCCTTAGCTCAAACCCTGTGCTGAGAGACTTGGGAACACAGGTTGATAGCAACCTTAACTTTGATCTCAACATCTCTACAGCGGTAAGGAAGGGCTTCTATGTTGCACATCCCATGAGTACGGGCATCACATCCAGAGCTAAGGATGTTATAACTCCCCTGTACTCAACCCTCATCAGACCACTAATACAGTACAATGCTCCTTTCTGTATGCACCTCATCAGACACCTTCTGCAGCTGGCAAGACCTCAGAAAGTTATCACCAAGAAAATGCAGGGCCAGCAACACATGAACTACATGGACAGACTGAAGGCCCTCTCACTGTACTCTGTATCTTACAGGCTGCTGAGGACCAATTTGTGCCTGGCCTACAGAGCAGTCTCGGACCCTGCCCTAACAGAAATGCTGCACATCTTTAAGTCACATGGGACAAGATACACTCACGCTAGGGATCTTAACCTAACCTGCAACATTAACAGAACATGCTGGAGAGACAGATAGGTCCCCCAGAGATTGCCACACCTCTGGAACAAACTCCCAATTTATGTAAAACAGAGCTTCTCAATGACCCTATTTAAGTGTAACTTAGACAACTGGATAGGAGATTGTACATTTACCCTGGTGGTGTCACTTATGCCCTTCTTGAATAATGGTAGTTGGTGCTAATCATAGACTTGCACTGCAAATATACACCATACAACTTGGACAATAAGGGAACAAGGGTATAACCTGGCTAGGCTTATAATGGCCCTAGGGCCAATAGCTTAAGAATCTCCAATGAACCTAAGGTGACGTCAGCATGGGCTTCAGGCCAGTGTGTGATCCTGCCCTGGTCGGATGACTGCATATGCAATAATCTGATACAGCTAATTACATCAGCATTGTTTTTAGAGTATGTGGTGATAACAGTGTCTCACATGCTGGTGTAAAATGCTCTCTGTAATGTCAAGTAACAGCTCACACACACACACATACACACACACACACACACACACACACACACACACACATACACACACACACATGCACACATGCACACGCACACACACAAAGTTAACTGCAGTGAGAACACAACCCCTACTTATCTAAGTGAACAGGCTATAGAACACAGTACTTCACACAAACACCATAGCACAAGTGTGACTTTTACATTGCTGAAGGTCAGCTTATACTGGATGACATCAGCAGTGCACGTTGGAGAGAATAAAGTGGGAGGCCTGCCCGACATGGATGTGTAGGCAGGTGCAGATATCAAAACACTGGCAAGCCATGTCATTGGAGAGGTAACTTTGGGATAGGATGTCTACTCTATTGACTAGAGATACACACACACCCAGTTCACTGCAGTGAGAACAGAACCCCTATCAAAGTACACAGACTACAGAACACAATGCTTTATATAACAGCCATGGCATAAGTGTGAATTGCTACAGGTCAACTTATAGTGGATGACATCAGCAATGTATGTTGGAGAGAAAAAGATAGGAGGCCTGCCTGACATGGATGTGTAGGCAGGTGCAGGTATCAAAATACTGGCAAGCTATGCCACTGGACAGCTAGCTGTAGGATAGCATGTCTACTCTGCTGAGCAGAGAGAGAGACAGACAGACACACACACACACACACACACACACACACACACACACACACACACACACACACACACACACACACAAAGTTGACTGCAGCGAGAACAGAATCCCTACCTACACCATAAGTGCACAAACTCTAAAACACAGTACTCTACGCAAGTGCCACGGTGTAAGTCTTTTATGTTGCTGCAGGTCAACTTACAGTGGATGACATTAGCAGTGCATGTTGGAGAGAAGAAGTTGAGAAGCCTGCCTGAAATGGATGCGTAGGCAGGTGCAAGTATCAAAATACTGTCAATTTATGGAACTGGAGAAATAAATGCAGGATACACACTTGCTCTTCTGGCTGGCCACACACACTCACATACAGTTAACTGCAGTGACAACAGAACCCCTACATATCTCACTACACAGAATACAGACATCAGTACTTTACACAAGCACCACAGCACAAGTCTGACTTTTACATGGTGGCAGGTGAACATCTGGTAGAATACATCAGTAGCCCATGTGGGGGACAACAGGTTGGGAGGCCTGCAGAGCCACATAGATTCATAGGTTCATATCAGGTCAGTAGCCTAACTGCAGAGTGTGTCCTAGGTGTGTAGAAGTTCAGCATAGCAAAGTTGGCAGCACATGCGAATGGCCCTGACCATGAGGGAGCACACAACATTATATATTACACTTTGTAGTGTGGTTTATATGTGTGTAAAAAATACTGAGCCTCTTCGGTTGTACTGTTTGGGAGGACAACACATGTATGCATTGTGAATATATGACATATACTTGGAATGTGCCTGAATTTGCAATGTTTCCACATGTAGTTTTTATGTCATACAAAGGAAATGCTCAATAAACACCAATACGAAAGCATCATATATACAGTTCCATAGTGCAGTGAGCAGTGGATTTGCATGATGGTTAACAACGTGTACACGCATGCAAGTTACACCTGTTTGCACGTAGGTAAGAGGTACACAAATGAGAGCTGCATTGCTAACGTCAGTAAAATAATACTATATGGAACATAGTGTCTTCGAATCCAGGACCATGTGTATGGCAGTCCTACATCTACACCTGTTGCCACAAGAATGTTGAGGAAACAGTTGCCTGAGTTGCACTTCACTGCTGTAAACTGCAATGTCACAGCAGTAAAACAAAGGTTGCACACTGTGTACTAGAAACCCAGTACCATCTGTACTCCAGAATGGGTTTTCACAATGGCCAAGGGCATTAACTGAATGTATCCAGTTACTATTTTTGGCCATCTGCTTCCTAGGTGGCTCACTGCACTCCATTCAAACCAGATAAACACAGCCATTCCCTGCTTTCACTGTTTGCGCTACACGGCACATCAAGCAAAAAGTGCAATTAAAAAGAACAAGAATAAGAAAAAAAATAGTGATGGACACATGTAAGTAAAACTGTCTGCTGTCACATGTTAAGGTACTTTTGTACAAATCCACCACTATTTACTTCATTACTGCACCAAGTTAAGATATACAAGGATATACAAGGATAATATCACTGAAGAATACATTCTAGGTTCAGGACTTATCTTGCAAATGCAGCTCATGTAGGCTTTATTGAATCTCCTCCATAATTTGCAGCTTGTTACTCAACCTTTATCTGCCAAAAGCCTTGCTTTACTTATACTAGTAATAAGAAATTACAATTTTGTATTTTTGAGAAAACTTTCTCAACCATAAGCAATTTGTAATGTTCTCTCCTAATCAGTATGTTCAAATCCTGTGAATCAATACAAATACAAATCATGTCTTGCTCTACAACCATGAACATAATATTCACCCATTCTGCTGGCAGTAATGTTTTGCACCTACCCTCAGTGACCTTTGAGCTTTTTACCGCAGACCACCTAAATGGACCACTCATCCCCTCAAGACGTGACAACCCTATGGCCCATTCACTTCTCCTAAGGGTGAAAGGCAACACTAGCATCCATTCATAAAGCCTGGGGATTTTTTTTTTTTTAAGCCCAGGTGCTACATTACATGCCCAGTAGCAAGCTACTTGGTTAAGAGTAAAAAAGACAAGTGACCTAAACCTTCAAAATGTCTTGACTCCTTTAAACTGGGTGATACCACGGGGCTCTTCTGTCTCCCCCATGGTATTTCTACCATGGATAGTGATCCCTGAATATAAGTCCCACAACCCATACACAGGCCAGAGGCACTCTCTCATCATTTCTCTCTCAACCCTCCCCAGCTTCTCTAGCAGCCAGAGTGCTATTTACATCTACGTTATCTGGGATGTAGCCAGAGCTTTTTCCCATTATTTGAACAGCTGGCCAATCTACTGACCATAATTGTTTAATGATATGTGGGCTTCCTATCTGCTGTAAGTACTGTTAACTTTTACTTGTGATACTACAAGTACCTTCTATGAGGCAGATATCACTGGCACTGCATCACGTTTTATTTGTATGACATATTCTCATGGGAAGTTTTAAATAAATCAGCACAGTCATAGAACATCACTGTTATGGCTCTTAAAAGTACATCAGCTGTCTTTGTGATTTTGTAAAGCTTTCTGTGCACATATAATATTTCCTTATATACTATGTTGCTTTCTGCTTCATTTCCAAGAGTTTCAACTAGCTAAAGCATCACTCAGACAAAAAAAACAGGCATTTTTTTGCAGGGCAAACTCTTCTTGATTTTCCATGTTTGGAGCTTCACTCCACACCCCCTTATTTAAAATGTACTGACTCCATAATTTTACAAGTGCAGACAAAAGAGAGAAACTTCCATACAGTGGATCATTGCTGGTTATCAAACAAAAACTGCACTATTAGTGATTTGCTATGTTAATCAGTGATTAATAATTTTAACACCAGCAGAATGAAATGGAAGAGTTGTGTACAGTAACAGAACTTTTTATAGCAATCATTGTTTCTCACAAGTTAATCTATTCAAATATTAGCATAACTTACTTCTTAGTGCTATGACTTGAAAAATAAATTTGCACTTTTTATTTCTGCATTCAAATCAACAGATTTTGACCCAGTGGTTCCACCCTGTGGCCACCATAGGCTAACAATGTGAAAATTATTGTACTCCAGTGCTTGATATCTTTAGAGAAAATGTTGCACTCTGCACCTACATCAAGTATAACTTCAAAATCTGAAGTAGTTAACTTTATTTTATCTGCAACCTGCGGGTATACGGATCCATATCAGATCCGAGCTGGCAACTTTTTTTCTAGCATCTGCTCCAAGCTCCGAGCTCCTACCCCTACCCATAATACACCACCATCTCCTATCTTCCCTCAGATCTTGTTTGCTGCATCACAGTAAGCATCATGATCTCCTTGGCTCTGAGCTTCAGGGATAACTAAGTAGGTTAATTCTGTTTTTGTGGGAAAGTGGTAGTTCCTCCCCCCTTTAGTGTATGCTGTTTGTCGGTATAGCTTTAAAAAAAAAAAAGCTCTCCCCGGCTGATGGTCACGCTCTGTGTTTGGGAGTGCCCCATTTATCAACACAGTGTTCAATCTGTGTAGGCTTTAACCCGAGGGCCCTCAGGGACAAGAAGGCCAAGTTAGTTGCCAAGGGTCTTCTCCCTGCCTCCATGCTGGATTCTGCCACGGCCTCAGACTCAGTTACTCCTGCCCAACCACCCACTCAGACAGGGACTCAAACTCCCACTTGTTCTGGTGTTGGGGGAGACAAAGAAAAAACAAGAGAGAGAGAGAGAAAACAAAAAGGACAGAGAAAGGCGCAAGGAGGATAAACAGAAAAAGAGGGATAGGCCTCGCAAGAGGTCCCCGGACAGGGAATCTTTCCCTACTCCACCATCCAAGACTTTGAGGCCAGCTTCTCCCAGGCTCCACTCACCCCGTTTCTCACCCGAGCTGTTGAAGTCTTCTGATCCGAGGCCTTCCTCACCCTTACTGTGCAGACCAGCCAGATCCGAGTCGGTCGCCTCTTCGCTATTAACTCGGAGGCTATCGGACTTGGACATGGACAGGATGATGCGGAGATTCATTCAGACCCAATATAGATGGTAGTCTTGCCAGGCCCCTCTCCCTCTGGAGGGGGGACCTCGATGCACTTTTTCCACCCCATCTCTCCTTCCCCGATCAATGCGGCTGCTTCGGGGTTCTTGGATCCGAGACTCTTTGGAGCTGGTAACTCTGCGCCAACGGTTCCACCAACCTCGACTCCGACTGTTACCTTGAGTTCCTTGGATCCAGCCAGTTTGGATCCGAGCGACTCTCGGAGCCGTGGACAGGGAGTCGGACCTGAGGAAATGGATCCATCTTCGGCTCTGACCATTTCGGATCCAAACCATTCCCTTGGACCTCGGGCTACCCTCGCTTTGGCTCCGAACCCCACCTTGGACCTGGGGAGAGCTTCTTCCTTGCTGGGTGCTAAGGAGGTACACTCTCCTTCAGCTTTCGAAGTGGTGGAGAGGGTTCTCTCCCAGGGATTGAGACCTCAGCCCATTTCTTTGGATTCCACCCACACTCCACTGGATTTGGCGACGACTCCCTTCCTCCTGTCTCAGGGACAGCCCGTGTCAGAAGAGCCCCAGGCTATTCCCCTTGAGGAACCTCCCGCGGCTTACGAGTCCTCTTCAGAGAGACCCACTGAAAAGGGCCCCCATAAACGCCAGTGCAAAAGGAGGCACTTGGACTCCCCTGAGTCCATCACTACGGACACGGATTTAGATGAAGGAGAAGGTTCCCCCATGTCACCTCCCAAAGATGTCTCCTTTGAAGACATTATGGAGATCCTCTGCCAGAGGGGAGGTTGGTCAGCCCCAAAACCTTCTACAGATGACTCCGTGTTCCTGGAGGCTTTTGGCATGGGCCCATCTACCTCCTGGGTGTCCCCGCCAGTGGACCCCTTGGTGGATCTTATCACCATACGGGCATGGAAGGAAACTGACACCGTAGAGCCCATCCCCAAATGCCCTGACAAGATTCTTTCTCCTCCCACCGACAGACAACCTTGGTCTAAAGGAGCCCCCGTTGATGCTCTGGTGGTCACAGCAGCCTCCAAGAAGGAACTGGCACAAGAGAGCTCCTCATTCCACCCTTCGGACAAGGAGTCCAGGTCCATGGATAAGTTTGGGAAGCACATTTATTCGTCAGTGACCTTTTCCATCTGTGCGCTGAATTATTTGGCACATGTGATACCGCTGCAGCGAGACCTTGTTTTGGAATTCGCTGAGTCTCCCCCAGAGTCCTTATCGCAGCAGAACAAACAAGTGTTCTCTGCGAAAATGTCGACTCTGAAGTTGGTATCAAACACGTCCATGTGTCTCCTTTCCCACGCTATGGAAGGAGCAGCTAGGGCGGCTGGGACAGGCGTAGCCATGAGGCATTATCCCTGGCTCAGGTTGTGTCAGTTTGCAGACCCTTTCAAGGCGTCGTTTTCTAATGCTCCCTACGACGGTTCCTGCCTTTTTGGGAAGACAGTACGCAACACTCTTGTCCAGAGCGAAAAAGATGGGAAGACTTTGTCTGCCATTGGGATCCACATCTCTAACCCTCAGCGGTCCTTTTCTAGGAACCAAAGAAGGCAAAAGAAGATGTGGTTCCGGAAATCACAGTTTTCCTGGGAGTTTCAGGACAACTCTTCCCCCAGAGGCAGAGGGGGACAGGATCGACGCCGACCCAGAGGTAGAGGGGGTCCCAGGAACTTCGGGTCTAGGGAACCTTTTTCTGACAGGCCCACTCAGCAGCCTTGAGGGGTTGTCTGACTGTCCTACTCTGGAGGCAGTCGGAGGGAGATTATCATTGCACCCAGTGGCATGGGAGTCCATAACTGCAGATCGTGCTACAAATGATATCCAGAGGCTACACTACACGGTTTGTTGCCCTGCCAAGTGCTACAAGACACCTCCTGGATGAACCACCCACTCACAGGGAGGCCGCAGCTCTAGAGGTTTCAAAGCTGCTTCACAAAAGAGCCATCAAACCCGCTCGACCAGTCCAGATTAGGCATTTACTCTAGGTTCTTTTTAGTGCCAAAAAAGACGGAGGACCTCAGGCCCATTTTCGACCTGTCAACCTTGAACCTGTCTGTCGCCAAACTAAAGTTCCGGATGGTCACCCTACAGTCCATTCTACCTTATCTCCGAGAGTGCGACTGGATGTGCTCGTTAGACCTCCAGGATGCTTACTACCATATCAAGGTCCACAGAAGCTCCAGGGGGTTTCTTCGCTTCCAACTGCGAGCCAGTCACTTCCAGTTCAGAGCTCTACCCTTTGGTCTCACCACAGCCCCCAGGGTGTTCACCAAGGTAATGGCAATAGTAGCAGCTCATCTGAGGCTTTAGGGAATTCAGGTATTTCCTTACCTGGATGACTGGCTCTTCGCTGCATCCACCAAGCGTCTTCTGTCTCTGGCCCGAGACTACTTTCTCCTCTTGGCAGATCAGCTGGGGATTACAGTCAATGTCCACAAATCCCTTTTGCAACCAGTACAAGTTCTAGATTTCATAGGGGCACGACTAGACACTTTGCAGCTAAAAGTTTTCTTAACACCAGACAGGATCTCACACCTCAGGTACTACATTGCTTTAATTGTGAACCTCAAATTTACAAAGGCAAGCGACGTGCTTTGGGCCCTGGGCTCCATGGCTGCCTCGATTTCTATTCTCCCTTGCACACGCCTCCATATACGGGTCCTTCAATGGACTCTAGCTGTCCAATGGTTTTGGCTAGACCTGCCCATGGATTTTCCGATAAGGATCAGTCACACCTGCAGGACGTCTCTCCTTTGGTGGCTCCTTTCACTGGAGTTGCAGCAGGACGCCCTTTCGTGTCATCTCCAGCCCAAGCCACAGTGACCACGGACACCTCCCAACTCGAGTTGGGGGAACACTGTTTGAGAAGGACAGTCCAAGGCACGTGGTCCCAGACAGAGACCAAGTTGCACATAAATGTTCTAGAGATGAGGGCAGTGCTTTTAGCATTGAAAGCCTTCCCCACTGTCCTTCCTCTGAGTTCGATTGCAATTCAGTCAGACAACATGTCGGTTGTCTGGTATATCAACAAGCAGGGGGGAACCAGAGCTTATCCTCTGTGTTGCGAGGCCATGAGAGTGTGGGAGTGGACAATTTCCACTGGTCGGTTTCTGATTGCAACGCATATCCCGGGATGCTCCAACATTTAAAAGGACAGATTGAGTCGGGCTATTCTGATGCCGTATGAGTGGTCTCTGAAACAGTCAGTAGCGGAGGAGATATTCCTTGCATGGGTACAGCCTTGCTGCGATCTCTTCGCATCTCCTTCTAATGCGAAGTGCAGTGAGTTCTTCGCTCTGATTCCCTCACCAGGGGATGCCCCTAGAGACACTCTAGTCCATGTTTGGACCCCCCCCGGGTTACTGTATGCTTACCCACCTTTACCACTCATTCCGAAGTTTCTTCAGAAAGCCTGTCGACTGGAGTGCACAGTGATTCTCATTGCCCCATATGGCCTCGTCAAGTTTGGTTCCCCTTCCTTTGGTCTCACCTTCTAGTGCCTCCATGGATTCTGGATCCCTGTCCGGATCTAATCTCTCATCCTTCGGGTGCTTACCCTCCCAATCTGGACAGTCTAAAGCTGACAGCTTGGCTGCTCCAGTTCCCTTGATTGCCAGGACTCCCGGTCTTTCATCTCCTGTAAAATCTATTCTAGTGGCTTCTCTTAAAGATTCCACTAGGAAGGTCTATCACAGTAAATGGAGACTTTTCTCTATCTGGGCCTCTCAGAGAAACCTGGATCCTTTTACAGCCCCTGTTCCAGTGGTGTTAGAATTCTTAACTAGTATTTTTCAGCATGAGCTAGCTCCTCCACGGTGAAAGTACAGCTGGCAGCCATTTCTAATTTTCATGCAGGTGAGAATAAGATTGCACTCGCCTCTTCTAGGCTATATAATGCCTTTTTAAAAGCCACCTTCCTTCTGTACCCTCCCATCAAAGATTCGGTACCTCCTTGGGATCTCACTTTGGTTCTTCAGTCATTAGTATCTCCTCCTTTTGAACCTGCTGCATCAGTGGATCTAAAGTTTTTGTCTTGGAAGACAGCCTTCCTAGTGGCTATTACGTCAGCTAGGAGGATCTCTGAGCAGTAGGCTTTGTCTGCTGTGCCTCCTTATCTGGTCTTCCATAAGGACAGGGTCTCACTCCGTATAAATCCTTCGTTTTTACCCAAAGTGGCATCTCAATCAAACATAAACCAAACAATTAAGTTTCCTGTTTTCTTTCCAAATTTTCAGAACAAAGGGGAATATAAACTTCATTTGTTAGATATTCATAGACAACTTCGTTTCTACCTTCATAGAACACAACCCTTCCATAAGTCCAATCAATTATTTGTCTCATTTTCCAAACCTCGTTTGGGCAAGGCCATTTCCAAGATTTCTTTAGCCAGATGGATCACTCTTTGCATTCTACACATTTACGAAGCCAAGGGGTTATCTCTTCCTGGTCTGATTAAAGCTCACTCTACCAGGTCCATGGCGACTTCCGCTGCCTTTTGGTCTAAGGTTCCTTTGGATGACATTTGTGCAGCAGCAACTTGGCAAATTCTCATACTTTCATCTCCCATTACAAGTTAGATCTTATTTCCAGAGGGACAGCATCCTTTGGCTCTGCGATGCTCCGGAATATCCTTCCATGAGGGCCTCCCAGGATTTGTTGAGTAGCCAGGGACTCTGTCCCACAGGTTGCAGATAAAATGAAGTTAACTACTTCAGATAAAGAAGTTATGTACTCACCATAACGTTCCATCTGAGTAGTTATGTTTCATTTTTCTGCAACCTTCCCACCCTCCGTCCCCCTGACGTTTTCATGTGAATAAACATGTTAGGTTATTTAGTTGAGTTGCTAATATGTATAGATCCAGCAAACTCGATCTGAGTGAAGATAGGAGATGGTGGTGTATTATGGGTAAGGGGAGGAGCTCAGTGCTTGGAGCAGATGCTAGAAAAAAAGTTGCCGGCTTGTATCCGATATGTACCGTATACCCACAGGTTGCAGAAAAATGAAGTATAACTACTCAGATGGAACGTTATGGTGAGTACATAACTTCTTTATTTTGTCCTTTAACTCTCACCACTTTTTTGCCAAAGGTCTGACTACACTATTGTTTCAGTGATTCTATTGCATTTTACACACCACTGTATCAAATCTTTTATTTCTGCAGTACCCATAAACAGTTCACTTCCATGTTTTTCTCCAACATGCAAATTCCTTCAAATACATTGTTTTCCGTTTTCTGTAGCTTAATAACATGCCTTTTTATAAAACAAATTCTGAAAATGTTATTAAGTGCAGGATAGTTTTCATTTTGTGTTCACCACCACTCTTACTGCAGGAAGCACAAATTAAATATGTGCTAGCATCCATCTAGCCTCCATTTTGGATTCTGACATGGTCCTTTTCTTATACCATTATTGCTGCTGCACATTCTGAATCTACAGCACATGCTAGCCTTATCTATGACACATTTTATTTTATACCTAGCCTTTCCATCAGTTAATTAAGTAAACCATATACTAGTACTTTTTTGATCTGCACATACACATTTTCAAAATGTCAGTCTTAGTCTCTTAAAAGTTTGCCCCTTGTTTCATTGCTTATATCACACATTATTCTATCTCTTTACAATTAATCATGCAACACACCAAATGTACAGTTTGGTTCTGTTCTATAACACAGTAACACAAACATCTACAGCCTCTGTGTTACCATGTGTTGTTGTAAATAACAAATGAACATACAATAACTCCTGACTTTACTCGTGTGCAGCCTTTTTTGTCTTTCTCTTAAGTAAAGTAAAAGCCATAAGTACCTTTAAAGGACCAATACAGCCTTCTTCGGATGTATTCTCAATTACAAAATGAATTTCTTCCCTCTCTTTTCATCCTACCACTGTAATATAGTCAGGCAGTTAAAATGAACACTGATATTGACTTTTTTTCATCCCTTGTTCTCACGGGTCCAGTACAGTGAGCCATATTTAAGTCAGTAGTAGTCTCGCAGAGCAACAAAAACTTTGTAAGTGCTGGAACAGCACAGTAATAATGCCCTTGGTTATTTTCCACAATTTCCACTGTTGTTTACGAAGGACCACCCACAAATTGCTCTCTTCCAGTCATTCTGTCCAGGACATGTCTTCCAAAATTATATATTCACTGCTTATGTAAACTCTGCCATCTGCATCCAATAAAGATGCAATCTGGATCATCTCTGGGAACTTTTCTCCTAAGCAAAGTTGCAGGACGCATCTACTTCCATGAAGGATTAATTTTATTATCTGCATCTCAGGCTATCGTTCCCCAGCAAGAAATACTCTTCTCCGATTATGGTAATCACATCACTCTTCCGCTTCATAAAGTGATATATTTCTACTTTTGTGCCTGATCTATTGCAATGGCTTGCAATTTTCTATAATGACTTACACTGGCAGTAACTTCAGGTTCTTCCATGTATAGCCACATGTAGCAACTGTCCTCGTTGTAATGTTAGCAATACTTCCCTCGTGGCACAGCAGCAGAAATCTGCAGCTTGTGTGTGCGCATGTGTGTTTTTTTATTTGGTGCATGTAATTTGTGTATACTGTTGAACATTCTGCAGCAGACGCACAATGCTAAGTAATGGGAGTTTTGCCTCACAGTAGATATCAAAGCCAAAAGTAATGAGAGAGACGTTCTGCAGTAGGGATCGTATTTAGACAGTTGCTCAGTTTTGCATGATTTGCATTCGCCTGCATTTCCAGACTCAGATACTCAACTGTATGTCCTTATTTATTAACATCAGTCCCTACTCATTTTCCAGTGAACTACCGGTTCTATGAGGACAGAATTAAACAATGGCATGAAAATCTCTACTTTATGCAGAAATATGTTCAGTTCAGAGCTTTGCCGGCAGGGTTTTAGTGTCCATTAGTCTACAACTTCAGGGCAGCATGTTAAGCTGCCAAGGAGCTGGGATGGCAAAGAAACGTAACAATTGCTAATATTTTACACTGGCTAAGCAGCAGGCTTGCTGTTTACCCAGTGTAAAAAAAAAACACAAATCAGGATATGTGTGTGTGTGTGTGTGTGTGTGTGTGTGTGTGTGTGTGTGTTTCTGAGAGAAAGACACTGTTTTTTGCAAGGAAAGCAAGCCCCCACCGTGTGCCTGCAACCTCTCATGTAAATGAGCAAATCCTACTACCCCTACAATTAATCCACTGTAGTCAGACATGTATACTGCAGACAAGCACTTAGCATATTTTAAAGCATTAAAGCTAATGTTTACATAAACAATAATAGTGTTACAGAGGAGAAGACATGGAGATAATAAGAACAGATTGGAAAAGTTTGGGAAATTATCAGAATAACACTGCTTTTGCTTTATTGTCATGAAATGCACTGCAGCATATCTTGGGGAGAAATGGGAAGACTCTTAACTTTGGAACATGAAGAAGTATATAAACAAATGGCAAGGGATGTACTAAATTATGTTTCAAGTCATAAAGGCAGGAATACGTTTGGACACTGCAGAATGTATGCTGATGTCTTAGCACAAAAAGAAAGAAACATTTCCTCTATACAGACAATTGTGATACATTACATGCACAACAGAGTTTTCACGTGTATTACATGCAACTTTGAAAATCCACAGGAGTCGCCTTTCAGAAATTACTGTTCAATGTATCCCTGCCACAGAATATAGCTTTAGGATAGTCTTCTTATTGGGCCTAACACTGAAATAAAATGTCTGACTCTCCCCTCAGTTTTAATCACAAAGTCAAAAAGGAAGAATCAGAGGTAAACATAACAGTTCATACCTGTAACTACTAGATCAAAGATAAAAAACAATGTTTCACAAAGGATAAGTAATAAATGTTTAGATGTTATGCTAAAGTGTGCCACACCAACAAACCTACACACAGAATGCTTTGCATTGTGTCAAAGCAACTGAAGTGGTATATGTAAAATTTATAAAACATAACACAGTACATAAAGAACACACACAACTTAGGCTGCCAAATAGTAAAGCATCTACAGCTATGTTTTTTCTCATTATGTCATTTTTACATGTAAAAGATCAATTATTTTCTAACCGGCAACACAGAGATTTAGCACTGGAATAATGTTCAATCACCAACCCACCCTTTCAAACACAACTGCATGAAGGAATGAAAAGTGGAAAAAACACATTACTAAATCTGTAATTTTCCATCGAAGCATTCAAACCAGTCCCCACAAGCCATCATCTATATATTATTTTTGAAAATGGGCAACAGGTACTAGTGTATCATGGTGTGTGTGTGTGTGTGTGTGTGTGTGTGTGTGTGTGTGTGTGTGTGTGTGTGTGTATTAGGCAGGCAGAAAAGTTTAAATTTAGCATTTCCCATCAAGTCATCTAGATTACAGCTGAAAGGAATAAGGAAAGTATCTTGTTTTATGAGGAGAGGAACACAATTCGAAAGAAGTGGAAATCTCTATGATACATATCTATACCGCCAACACTTTTTATGTATGTATGTATCACAAGTTAGCTACATGTAGGTGCTAAAATACCTGAAAAGGTGTCTTATCTGCATAACTGATCTGTCTTTAACATTAGAGAATGTCTTATAATTTTTTTTATGCAGTGTTGTTGCCAAAGGCAGTTTGTACATTTGCTGGCTTGACGGTACTTTGAAGTTACAACTGAGCTGGTTAAAACAAAAAAATTAACATTTTGCCCCTGTTTCTTTTGATGAACTCCGGCCCCTTCCCTGCGGTATATATGAGTAGATGTTTGTGTATAATCCTACTAAGTGTTGTCATCACATTTACTTCGTGATGTTCTAGTACAAAATAGCCTGTATATAAATCCTTGGCTCGCTCTATTTCTCCCTCTCTCTCTCTCTCTCTCTCTCTCTCTCTCTCTCTATATATATATATATATATATATATATATATATATATATATATATATATATATATATATATATATATACATACATATATATATATATATATATATATGTATGCATTCATGCACACACACACACACACACACACACACACACACACACACACACACACACACACACACACACACACACACAACATTGGACTGACAGTGGCATGGTGTGTGGATTCATTTGGTAAGTTGTATCAGTGAACAATGATGCAAAGTTGTTCTGTCAGCAGCATGGTGGGTGAGTGAGTGTATGGCTCTCATCCAGTGCTGCAGCAAATGATGGCAATCCTGGGGTTAAGTCATCAATAGCTGGGTTCCCCATGTATGTCACAGTATTATGAGGAGAGGCTGGATGAAGAACACAGGTAATGTGTGTTTTTATGGATGATGTAATGGCTAGCAGCAAACCATAGATGGAATTATCTGTTGCAACAGTCTTGACTGAAATGACTGGGGAAATAGCCATAATAAGTGTGTATATGGGTGTATTTAGGAAGTTATTGTGTTAAGGGGACAATTGGGTCTGAGCTAGACTGGCAGCTAATTAGTTGGGGCAGCATAAAGAATCAATTCAATGGGCTTGCTTCAACAACTGGTGTGTGTCTAAAGTGGACATCAGCAGCAGCTACCATCCCCCATAGCTCTTTTATCATTGTTTTGTGGAGAGAAGAGAAAAGGCAACATGGCTGAATGGCACACTGTGGTTGTGTGTGTTTAGCATTGGCACTAAGAATGATATAGATTATTTGGGGCAATGACAGTCCTGTTAGGGAAACAGTGGGAGATAGTGCAGTGTGCTTGCTCCAACTGAGTTCGGCTGCACTGAGCTTAGATCCTTAGGAGCAGTGGTTGACCATATTTTTGACATCACTATTTTAAGACGAGGTGGGCAAATTTCCAGCATTTACTGGTAGATTACACAAGTGTGTATGTGTGATTATGTGTGTGTGTGTCTGTAGTATATATTGTCCAATCGAGAGTAAGTGATCAGAGCGAGACTTGACATGCAACTTGTTGAAGGTGATTCCGGTGTCATTGGGGTGTGCTTACTGTGACAAATGTTTATTGACCTGAGCTGCTACATGCTCTAGGGACCTAAACATTGTCACCACAATAAACAGAACATGCTGGAGGATAGAGTCCTGTCCCAGAGACTTTCCATATTCTGGAAAAGACTACCTATCTATGTCAACCAGAGCTCCTCATTAGCACTCTTCAAGAAAAATCTTGATGATTGGATGGGAAATAGGAAATTCATTCCGGGGATCACTTCTGTGGCTCTGCTTGACAGGGGCACAAGAAAATAATTTTCTTGGGTGGCAAAAGCCAGGGTACTTTTTTGGCTAGGCTTATATGGGCCCTAGGGCCAATAGCCTAGCACCTACCTATGATATCAGTAGTGGAGGTCACGTGTACCTGTGTCACTGGTGCTTTGTGGATAAATTGGAAAAGCAGCATGGTTTACTGGTAGTGTGTGTGTGTGTGTGTGTGTGCGTGTGTGTGTGTGTGTGTGTGTGTGTGCGCGTGTGTGCGCGTGTGTGTACGCGCATGCAGGCACACTTGTGCCTGTGTGCATTGGACGGTGTAAGGTTGAACAATGGATCTGAGCTGCACTGGCACCAAACTTGTTTAGGTGTGATATGGTGTCACTACAGTGGACTTCCCGCAACAACTGTTAGACGTCCTGAACTATCGACCGCAGCTTGGGCTCCCCACATCTGTTGCAGCATTTTCTGTGGAGAGGTGAGCAATGCCACATGCTTCACCAGTACATTGTGTGTCTGTGTGTGTGTTTAGTATAGGTTGTGTAAAACAGAATGATGTAGCATGGCAGGGATGAGACCAGCACTCATATGGAATGACTGTGAGTTGCCCAGAGCTGACATCACCAGCATCTGTGGTCCACCTTAGGTATTTAATCAGTGTCTTGTGGAGAGATGGGCAAAGCAACATATTTCACAAGTACTTTTTTGATGTTTGAGAGTTTAGCATGGGTGGTATGACAAAAGAGTGACAGACCCTGGCAGGGCAGACAGGAAACTGGTTAGGGGGACACCTGGAGTCGATGCAGTGTGCTTGCCCCAGCTTATACTGTGTTGTGGAGGTTGGCCTGGCCTCATTTTCAGAACCTCATAGAGGATGTAAAAATGTCCTTTTAAAATCACCTTTGGAAACTGAATTTTGGTCCCAATGCTGGAAAGTTTATCATAAATATGATAAAGGGGTCAAGTTGATATACAGGGAAGCTCTCTGAATTTTCTTTACCTTCTCAGTCCAAATTTTCCAAAGCTTTTTTTGCTCCTTTGTTCAGCTGCATCAGGAAATAAAGCAAAGCAAACCATCTCAGCAATATGATGGTAAGCAGACATTTGAAACAAATGATGGAGAGGTTTTAGAAAGGAATGCAGGAACGCCTATCAGACAAAGAAGTGTCAACATCAGAATGAGTAAGTAAAGGGCATTGTGCCACTTTCCTCCATGGCATTCTCTTACACTTCCTTAAAGGCAGATTAGCCATTTCTGACTCTGGCAACAGGTTGTTTTAGACAACTTGGTTCTGAGACTGACTCAGTGGGAAGAGATCACTCTTGTACAAGACAGTATTCCACATCCAGAGACCTAACCCGTGTTCCTTCCTGTCCTGCAACACATGCTTCATTGGAAGGGGGTTATACGAACAGTTCCTTTCACCCAGTGGGGAAGAGGTTATAAATCCAGAATGTTTCTGAAGCCAAAAAAGACAAAAGGCCTGGAGATCAGTTTTGGATCTTTGTCTTAAACCCCTTGCCCCAGTAATCTCTTACCCCTTCTTCCCCAGTTCAGTATGTTGGCATGGTAGACATTTTAATAAAACAGCAACTGATAATCTCATGGTACAGGATGGTACTGATAATCAACTGTGATGTTTATTAATTCCATTATGTTAAACTGTAAGATGTCATCATCTAACAAAATGTTGATATGGACTCACATCCCCATGTGGAAAACATGGCTAAGTTATCTAGGCCAGTGGAAGAGAGACTGCATAAACAGGGAAGAGCATTTGCTTAGAGCTACTTTCTGGTGTCCTGTCCATGCTCAGATGTAACTGTTCTGTGAACCAAACATGATTTGAATATTAATGAGCATCTTCAGTTTAAAAAAAATGGATTCCTCTGTGATACTTCACGTGCCTCTTCTGTTGCTATTGTTTGGATTCCTGTGAAAATGCTAAGCCACAATCTGACTTACAGTTCCCATCCATATGCATCACACCTCCTTCTTCATCTTTTGTGGCTGAACAGTCAGTTGAAGTTAGACTAAGGAATCGTGATGTCTGCATAGTGAATTCATCTCCTCAGCATGATACCTGATAGCTCAGCTTGCCCCTTCCAGTACTGACAGCCAGAGTCTTTGTTATTCATTGGGCTTCACAAGTTAGCCACTTGCAGATGCTAGGATACCTGAAAAGGTATCTTATCTGCATAACTGATCTGTCTTTAACATTAGTGAATGTCTTATGATGTTTCTTTATGCAGTGTTGTTGCCAAGGGCAGTTTGTACATTTGCTGGTTTGACTGTACTTTGAAGTTGCAACTGAGCTGTTTAAAATAAAAAAAACCTGCAATTTGTACCATTTTCTTTTGATGAACCCATGGCCATTCCCTGTGGTACATATGAATTGAACTTTGTGTATAATGCTACTAAGTGTTGTCATCACTTAAACTTTGTTGATGTTCCTGTGCAAAATGGCCTTTATATATATATATATATATATATATATATATATATATATATATATATATATATATATATATATATATACATATATCTGTGTGTGTGCATGCGTGTGTGTATCTATATATCTATATGGGTCTACTTCATATGACCTAAATTTCATTTGACCAAGACCATAATACCGAAATTTCAAAATACTGAAAACTCACTTTACTGAAACTCATGAGACTGAAATCTTACAATGCTAAATTTCAATACAGTAGTGGTAGTGTGTAAACTACTGTAAGGTAAGTGAAAGGTATATGCCCTTTTCCCCACTGTAGTGCGATCCTGGAGTTAGTATATATAGTTAGGAGGGTGTGGGGGGGCATAGCCTCCCATCTAGTTTGGTTTTATATCGTCCAGTTTCTGTTAAGAGGGTACGTAAGTAGTTTATAAGTTCTGGAAAGAGTTAGTCATTGGTGTTGTAAGTGTGCATGTCTATAGTTTACAATTTAGTTTGTTGAAATTTAGCATTGTTAAGGTTTCAGTCTTATGAGTTTCAGTCAAGTGAGTTTTCAGTATTTTGCAATTTCGGTATTATGGTCTATGTCAAATGAATTTCAGTCAAATTAAATTTAGGTCATATGAAGTAGACACACACACACACACACATATATATATATATATATATATGTCTATATATAGAGAGAGAGATGTACATATAAAATGTGTGTGTGTGTGTGTGTGATACAGGGTATGTATATGTATGTGTGTATGTATATATATATATATATATATATATATATATATATATATATATATATATATATATTATATATAGATAAATATACAGTGTGTGTACATATATATATATATATATACATATATAGACATATATACATATATAAGTGTATGTGTGTGTGTGTGTGTGTGTATGTATATATATATATATATATATATATATATATATATATATATATATACATACATATACAGATACATATATACATGTGTGTATCGGTGTATCTGCGCGTTTGTGTGCCTTACTTGAACAGTCAATTTACAGATGAGACCCAGCGGAAAGGTCCAGAGATATAATAGGCAGGATGTAATGCATTAAAAAGGAAATGTTCCTTTTAAATTAATCATTGTGTTTCTATCAGTGACGGCATATGGATGGAGTTGCGGTAGAAAATAGTACAGTTAGTCTAAGAAAGATGCAAGTAATTTAAAAGATATATGTATCAGTGTAAAACCAACCAATTTTAATCAGTTTGGATTAGAACTGAAATTGTTAGATTATTTTTTGATAGAGTATAAACTGGCACGTCAACAGAAGGATAAGCTGAGGAGTGATATTCCTAAAGAAATGTATAACTGTTGTGTTTCTTAACAACATATGTATTGCTTATTAGCAACTACTATGTTTTAAGAAACTGAGTCCATTTAAATCTTTAGTAAGTAATGAATCTCTGGCACATGTGTATAAATTCACACACACACACACACACACACACACACACACACACACACACACACACACACACACACACACACACACACACACACACACACACACTTTTTCTGTCAGTTTTTTTAGGTTTTGAATCATTCATCGATCCTTGACTTTATGAAGAAAGCAGTGTTCAGTTACAAAATAAAACAAAAAAGCATTACTTTTAAGTGGTTATAGTTTGTAAAGGGGGAGTACTGCACATGTCAAGAATGAGTTAACGCCTCCTCCACCTATGCACAACATTGCTTTTCACCTGATGCCTCCATCAGTGAAATTCTTAGCTGTGATTCAAGGCCTGTTGTTGCTATGATATGCCAGTGAAAAATTGTCATGACAAATCCCTCGGACGTCAGATTACTTGGATCTGCAAATTAGAGGTAAATGCAGTTTGCCGGACCCAGTTATGTTTGCACAAACTGAATCAGGAATTCTCTGTTCAGCTTTGTTTTCCACCTGGTGCATCACCACTGAGCAATGCTAGAGCACATCAGGAATTACCTTCAAATAGATACCAGTCACGTGAAAAAATATAGATATGGTAAATGAAAATCCATTAGCAAGAGAAGTTGTGGGTAATATGGTTTTTAACCAGGGAACTGCACTACTTCCATCAGCATCACATCATTCACTATAGCAACCTTTAAAGTGGGCTTTGTGACTATTTTCCCACTGGCAAAATTACACATTTGTAGTAGTGATTGGCCTTTTGTGGTGTTCTAAATCCAAATGTGTTTTAGACATAAACAGCGACCCCCTTATGGGTGCACTGACCGACCAATGTGTTAACCACAAACATGGTTCGTACTTATGTCATTGGGTCCTTGTACTGCATAGCATGTACTAATTGTACCAATTTTTCTAGAACTTTAAGACACTCTGCTGTACTGCCCAAATCAACTACCCTGGTACCTGTTCTTCTGATTTCTTCAGGTATAGGAATGATGACTTGCACCCTTTCCTCATCTGTGGCTTATCAGCTGTCTCACTACAAACATCGGGTCTGTTGTGCTGCATGCTGATCTGTTCACAAACTGCTCACCTCCCACCTTACATTCTACTACCATGCATATCCGTAAATCAGTGATCCTCTCGATAACTTTTATGCACTGTGACAGAGATTGATGCCTCTGCACTGCTCTCAGTTGTGGATGTCCCGTTTGTTGTACATTGGCACAAGTATGCTTATTGCCCAGTCATCTGGCATACACCTTTCTCTCCATACTGCTATGAGGACTCTCAAAAGTCATTTCCACCCTGTCTCGCCCAATGTCTTTATGATATGTGCTGTGACCTCACCTGAGCCTGCTGCTTTCCATGAATTCATTTTCCTTAGAGCTCTTCTGACTTCTTGTAGGGTGGGCTCCTCTTCTTGTCTGATTGTAGGGTGTAGTTTCTGTGGATTTTTCTTCTTTCAGAAGCGGCTGGAAATACTCCTTGCCTCTGCCTTTGATGTCCTGTGAACTAGTGAGCAGGTTGTTGCTGACATCCCTTTTTAAAGGGTGTCTGCATGTCTTCTTTTTCTTTCCGTATCTGTCTTGGAATTGCAACCTGATGTACTTTCTTTGAGCCACCTACAAAGTCTTTTTCCAGAAGCTGTTTCAGTGCCTCTGATGCCCTTTTCTTCGCTACTGCAACTCCTTTCTTAGCTTGTTTGTTAGGCAAGTAGTAATCTTTCCTAGTCTGGATGGTGTTTTCTATATCCCACATTTTCCATCCCTCCTTCTTTCTTCTGAAAAGACTTCCTGGACTGTTGCATTTCACTGCCTGATTTCCTTATGTGCCTTATTAACATAATTAGCTCGGCCACATTTCATTTCATGACTCCTCACACATGCTGTTTGGAGTTGATGCCATTCTTCTTCAACTACACCTATTTCCTCCTCTACTTGGTGTGCTGGAGCCCTGAGTACTTCCTTGAACTGTTGTAACTTCGCTACAGTGAACTTCCAGGTCTTGTGTCTGCTCTCTGTTGACCTTAGAGCCCTCTCTCAACACTGCTGACAGCTGAGTGTGGCAACCAGTGGTTTATGCTGTGGGCCGACTGTTTGGATGGGGATGGCTTTGCCAGCATTGCTAATACCCTTGTACCCTTTACTTACTAGGGGAAGTCAACCTGAGTTGCATATTGGTCACTACTGCAGTGAACTTGTGACTGTCTCTCTTTGTGAAACGTGTTGGCTCCTATCAAGCCATTTGCCAGACAGAGTTCTTGAATGACCTCTCCCATATTCCTGTTGTCCCACCCATGTGGAGCAGGCAGTCCTCTTCTCCTGTTTTTGTCTGTCCCAATATATGCATTCAAGTCACCCATTATCAACACCGATTCACATTGTCCTGTTTTCTATACTAGGTACTGCAACTGTAGTATGAATGAACTCCTTTCATCAGTATCACAACCCTGCTGTGGGTCATATGCTGAGATTATGAATACTGCCCTGTCATTACACTGGAGTCTGATTGCCATGAGTCTGTCACTAATTTTGATGATGTCACCCACTGCCTTCTGATGACTTTCTCATAGCAACATTCCAACAGCATTTCTAGTCTGACCTCCTCTGGAGTTATAGACTCTGTATCCCAAGCAAGGTGGCTTGGCTGCACTGCCCTTCACAGGTTCATAGGTTCATAGGTGTGTACTAGGCTAATGACCCTAGAGCCTTTACAAACCTAGCCCATGGGATTACCCTGGCATCATGCCACCTGACCTTAGTTTCCAGTGCCTCTGTCGAACAGATCCACTGGAGTGATCCCCGGGATGAATTTTCTATTTTCCATCCACTCATCAAGATTTCTCTTGACGAGGGCCAGTGAGGTGCTCCGTTTGACATGTATGGGAAGTCTATTCCATAACACGGGCAGTCTCTGGGTTATGAACCTGTCCCTCCAGCACATTCTGTTGATTGTGGTAATGAGGTTAAGGTCTCTGGAGTGTGTGTTGTGGAGGGATTGGGATTTCTTTAGTTGTAGCATTTCTAACAGAGTTGGGTCAGACAAGGCTTTATAAGTCAAGCAGAGATCGGCCCCAAGTAGGCGATATGACACAGATAATAGTTGAAGGTTTTTGAGTCTGTCCATATAGAACAAGTGTTTAAGGCCTGGGATCCACTTTGTGAGGTACTTTTGTGGCCTCTCCAGTTGTTGCAGGTGTCTAGTGAGGTACATGCCAAATAGGGCATTGTACTCGATGATTGGCCTAATGAGGGAAGAGTAGAGGGAGACAATGACCTTTTTCTTCCTGGATGCAAAACCCTTAGTAATGAGATGTGCCACATAGGACTTTCTGACCACAGTGGCAGCATGGTAGTCAAAAGAGAGGTTGCTGTCAACCTGTGTTCCCAGATCTCGTATAACGCCTTCAGTGTTCAACGGACTACCATTATCATAGGTTCATAGGTTCATACTAGGCTATCTGCCCTAGGGCATTAATAAGCCTGGCCAGAGTGTGTTTGGCTTTCACCACCCATTTTAAATTAATTTTGCTATGCCCTTTTTCGAGGTTAGTATACTGTGCCTCTGTCTAACAGTGACACAGAAGTGATACCCGGGGTAAACCTAAAATCTCCCATCCACTCATCAAGATTCCTCTTGAAGAGAGTCATTGAGGGACTCTGCCTAACCTGGACTGGGATTTTATTCCAGAGTGAAGGGAGCCTCTGGGTTATGAATCTGTCCCTCCAGCATGTCCTATTTATTTCAGTGCTGAGGTTCAAGTCTCTTGAGCACGTAGCTCGATGGGATTTGGATTTTCTGAGGTGCAGCATGTCCATTAATTCCAGGTTGGACATGGCTTTATACGTCAGGCACAGATCGCCTCTGAGCAGGCAGTATGCCACTGAGTAGAGCTGGAGTTTCTTTAACCAGCAGCATATGGCATCTGTTTGAGCCCTTTGATCCTCTTGGTGAGGTACTTTTGGGGTCTTTCCAGTTGCTGCAGGTGTCTGGTAAGGTACATCCCAAAAGGGGCATTGTACTCAATTATGGGCCTGATGAGGGATGAGTAAAGAGGCACGATGACCTCCCCTGATCTAGATGTGAATCCCTTCATGATTAGGTGGGCTATAAAAAATGTTTTTCTAACCACTTTGGCCAAGTGGTTGTCAAATGAGAGATTGCTATCAACTTGGGTCCCCAGGTCCCTAATTACTTCTTCTGTACTTAATGGATTACCACCTATGAGGTAATTTGTGGGCTCTTTGTTTTTGCCAAAGGGGATGACTATACACTTTTTGGCGTTTAGCTTGAGGCCATGGCTCTGGCACCAGTTGTCTGTTTCTATGAGGCCCTTTTGGAGGATGCTTGTGTCGGCTGGAGAGTCGATTATGGCACCCAGTTTGCAGTCATCTGCGAACTTGGTCAGCCACAGTCCTTCCGTGTTGGCCTGTACCTCCGAGAAATATATACCGAACAAGAGAGGTCCCAGGACTGAGCCTTGTGGGATGCCACTTGTAACTGGTTTGGAGTCTGACATGGCTCCAGCAATTCTAACCATGTGGGTTCTGTCCTTGAGCCAGTTTGCAACTCATCTAGTGACATAGGGGTTTACATTTTAAGCTGGTGAGCTTATCTATAATGCCCGAGTGGGGTATTGTATCGAAGGCTTTTGCGAGGTCCAGGTAGGCTGTGTGGACCACCTTCCCCTCGTCAATGGTCTTGGTGACTGTTTCAAAGAAATCAACCAGGTTTAAGAGGCAGGATCTGCCCTTAACAAAGCCGAACTGGGTAGGATCCAGTGTCTGTAGGTCCCCAATATCTTTATTTATGAGGTCCATGATGATCCTTTCCATAGCTTTGCAGACCAAGCTAGTCAGGCTTATGGGGCGATAGTTTCCAGGATCCGTTGAAGCACCACCTTTGTGGAGAGGGTCCACTGCTGCTGTACGCCACTCTTTGGGTACATATTCTGTAGTAAGGCTGAGATTGAACAGTAGTTTTATGTTTGGGTTTAGCTCTTCTTGGAGTTCATGTAGGACGCAGCCCGGGACATCGTCTGGTCCCATTGATGCTGAGTTTTTTGCTTTGGAGAGGGCGGCTCTTACCTGAGCATCTGAGATGTCAGGGGGGGCAGCACTCTGCTGGGATAGATATTTGCCCTTTTGGTGGGGGGGGGGTTTGCGCTGAACCTGTCAGCTAGGATGTTGGCAATGTCTGTAGGTTCGGTGTATTTTTTGTCATTCTGGACTAATTCTGAGCATATCTGGGAATTCTCACCCAGGTTCCTAAAATAACTAAAGAAAGCCTTGTGATTATCCTTAGTGTCCTGTGCAATTTTTCTCTCGAAGCTGGCCTTAGACGATTTTATGAGTGCCCGTAGTTTTTTGCTAATACTGATCAGAGATGCCTTCCCTTTTTGGGATTTTGCTCTATCATGTAGTAGATTCCTCCTTCTATTGTATAGTTTGTTTATGGCTGGGGTCCACCAGACAGGATGTCTGCTTTTGGAGGATTGGGTCTTGGTTTTATTTGGGATTGCATGATCCATGCATTCCTCAAGGTGTTCATAGAATGCGTTTATAAAGGATTCTGCGGTCTGGGCCATATTTTCCACAGGCCCGGGGGCTTTGAAGGATTCCACCTCGGTTTTGAGGAGTGTGAAATTTGCTTTAGAGAAGTTTTTCACTGTGGTTTTCTGGGCAGGGGGTGGGGTCGGGATGTGAATATCCAGTGAGATTAGTTTATGGTCTGATCTTACCAGTGAGGGATACACTTCTGGTCTGGAGCATAGTGTCCCCATGTTGGTGATGATTAGGTCCAGTATGTTTTCCCCTCTTGTGGGAGTGGTAACAAGTTGTTCCATAGCATTTGAGTTTATAAATTCTAGGAACCTTTGGGCTAGGGTATTGGAGCTAGAGTAATGCTCCCAGTCTATGTTTGGGTAGTTGAAGTCGCCCAATATAATGGTGTTTGTTAAGACCTTCATATTTTCCAATGTTCTCAGGAAGGCCAAGTGGGGTTTCTGGGTTTGGGAGGGTGGTCTGTAGCAGGCTATAAACTGGAAGGCAGTTTTACCCACGGTTAGTTGCACATGGATATTCTCTGATGCTTCGTGCTGTGCCACCAACCTGGAGGTGTGGGTATCTTTGACGAATATTGATACTCCCCCTCCTTTTGTGGTTCGGTCCAAGTTTTGGGGCCAAAAAGCATGGTATGAGGTATAACCTGGTAGTGCTGGGGTGCTCTCGGGAGCCTTGAACCAGGTTTCTGTTACTGCACAGATATCGATGTTCTCCATGCTAAGGAGAGTTTCGAGTGCATGCATCTTGAGGTTTAGACTTCTGGCGTTGAGTAGCATTACTCTTAGTTTCTTATCCCTTGTGATACCTATGGAGGTGGGTTTGTCTTTTGAGCCTTGCCTAAAAAGGCACTATGGGGGTAGCAAGAGCCTTTGCCAATATCTGAAAGCCCAGGGGTGACAGGTGCAAGCCGTCCCTAGCAAAGCATCGTGGCTTGTCGAGCATGTCATCCCAGGCTGACAGGCATTGGATCCCCTTTGAATGACACCAGTACTTAAGCCAATTGTTGAAATTGATCATCTTGTCTTCATATTGTGGCATCATTCTTGGTGAGGGTAAGATGCTACTCAAGGTCAGGGTCATACCGGCCTGGGCTACATGCTCAGAGAGCTCCTCTATGTCCTTTTCATGTAGTCCAGGGAGGTACATCTCAGGTCATTCACACTAGTATGGACAATGACTGAGTCATATTTGTACTTGCCTTGGAGTGACCTGAGTGCTTGTGTTATGTGGCAGATCCTAGCGCCCGACAGGCAGCTCACCGTGACCTTCTCCACTGATGTGGTAGTTCATGGGAAATTTTTTGGCATTGAGCTTAAGGCCATGGTTCTGACACCAGTCGTTGGTCTCAGTGAGGCCTTTCTGTAGGATGTCAACATCACTAGAGGAGTTAATAATGGCTTCCAACTTGCAATCATCTGCAAACTTTGTCAGACAGAGTCCCTTGGTGTTGGCCTGAACTTCTGAGAAGTAGATAACAAACAGGAGAGGACCCAGGACCGATCCTTGTGGGACTCTACTCATGACTGGTCGGCAGTCTAACTTGGAGTCAGCTACTTTCACACTGTGGGTTCTATCTGTGAGCCAGTTTGCAACCCAGCTAGTGATATAGGGGTTGAAGCCTAGCTTAGTGAGTTTTTCTATGACTCCTGAGTGGGGAATGGTATCAAAGGCTTTGGCCAGATCAAGGTAGGCTGTATGAATCGCCTTGCCTTCATCCACAGCTCGGTGACTGACTCAAAGAAATCAACCAAGTTGAGCAGGCATGATCTACCCTTCACAAAACCAAATTATGTGTTATCCAGAGTTTGGAGAATCCCTATATCCTTGTTTATTAGGTCCATGATGATGCGTTCCATAGCTTTGCATAGCAGACTTGTCAGGCTAATGGGGCCATAGTTCCCAGGGTCTGTAGTCACTCCTCCTTTGTGGAGAGGGATGACTATAGCAGTGCTCATCTTGTCTCCTGGATATATAGGATGTAGATCCTCCTCCTAACCATCATGTCAACCACTTGCAAGCTGCATCCTGTGAGTGAACCAACATTGCGTATCAATTCTCAGTTCATGTTTGGCAGGTTCTTTGGTTTATGTCCAGCTTTCACTCAACAGAGCTATCCAAGGTAACCAGCGCTGGACAACTAGACACTGGCTGGCCAGTAGCTATTTGAACCCATGGCTGCTGAGCTTCATGGCAGGCACACAGCTATTAAGGGTCACATACACATTTTGTGGAGTGCATTCAAAGCTTAAAATAAGCTATATTTTTGCTAGTGAATGAAAAAAAAAAGGAGTAAGCAGCAGAATTCCTATTTAACACGTTCGTATCTTTGTTTCCACCCAAAAAAAAAAACAATGAAGCATGGTAATATCTAAAAGGAGACAACTTCTTGAAAATATATACTATATACAGAAGAAGCAGAACATGGGAGGTGAATAGTAGACAACTGACATAGGGTCATATCATTTACCCCTAGCAGTACTCTGCCGTTTCTCAATAGTAATTAGAGATCCTGCTGCAAGGCTGTTACACTGGAATTAATGGTCCTACAGTGGTACTGCAGCAGAAAGAGGTTCCCAGTGGTGCTTCATACATTGTCAGATATACGCTACAGTTGATCAGAATGCTTGAACACATACCAGTTGCTTCACTTTTTCTAACATGTTCATGATAGGTCAGATATGTCTGTGTATTCCATTTCTGGAAGATTAATTTCTCAATAACTGTGCATACCAGTTGGATTACATAGTGTTTTAAACTGTACCGGGAAGACAGAATGATACTGCTGTGCGATCTGCTGTAGGAACCGGAGTATTCCGTTTACTGTACTGTAATATAATTCACAGTTGTACATAAATGCTACAATATGGAGTTAACAAGAGTCAGTGACACTTATTATGCCTGCCCTCCATTTGGTGACATGCCTTTTTTGATGAGACTTCCAAAAGCAGTCTGTACGGTACATATGTAAAGAAATGTCAGTTAGATGGCACAGTGGAGCAGAGATTGCATAAATATGGATGTAATTTTTTTTAGCTACTATCTGGTGTCCAGCCCATGTTTAGATGTAACTGTTTTGTGATGAATATTAATAAGTATCTTCAGTTTAAAAACTGGCTTCCTGTGATACTTCTCTAGCCTCATCTGATGCTATTGATAGGATTCCATGTGAAAATGATAAGCCATTGTCGGTGACTTAGAGTTCCCATGCATATGTATCACATCTCCTTCATCTTCTGTTGCTAAACAGTCAATTGAAGGTACACTGTGGAGTCATGATGTCTGCATAATGGAATCATCTCCTCAGCATGATACCGGTTAGCTCAGGTTGCCCCTTGCTGTACTGAAAGCCAGAGCCATTGTTATTCATCTTGCTTCACAAGTTATGCACTTGTAGATGCTAAGATAACTGAAAGGTGTTTTATCTACCTGACTGCTCTGTCTTCTAACTTTAGAGAAGCTCTTATAATCTTTGTCTTTATACAGTGTTGATGCCATGGGCAGTTAGTTTGTACATTAGCTGGCTTGCCTGTACTTTGATGTTTTTTTTTTTTTTTTCTGAAGCCATAGCCCATCCCTGTGGTACATATGAGTTGATGTTTATGTATAATCCTACTAAGTGCTGTCATCAGATTTGCTTAGTTGATCTTTCATGGCTAAATGGCCTTTCAAGCTTGATCCCTGATGTAGTCTATTCATATGTTTATAGAAATGCGACAGTCACACGTACATAAAAAAATGATTGTAGTATAAAACATATTATTGTAGGTAGTCTGGTTTATCTACCATCTTGAGGAAATGTATGAAATGTCGGACATCAGTGAATAAAGAAACTTCTACCTGCAGCTTGGAATTTGTTATATAAATTTAAATAACAGTATGTTATATTATCAAAGAAAGCAACCCACTACTCCCCAAAACATAAAAATTTTTTTTCCAAACGCATGCTTATGCGTAAAACAAATAGTGAACCAGATGAAACAGATGAAGTGCAATTATGTGAACGGTCGCATATTTAAACATTTACTTTCTTTCCTAAGAAAGCACATAAATGTATCAAGTCTTTCTTATTTCTATTTACGTAAATTCAAAGGTTTTAAATGTTTATAGTTTAAGAACGTTTTAATAGGTTGGGCATATTTATTTATGACTGTTACAATGTTCCGATAGGTTTCATTGATAACATTCTTTAAAAAGATACAGTGTTTCTTTAAGGTTAAGGGAAATGCAATGTATTACATCATTGCAACATTGTTACTTATTTAACAGGAAATGACGACTACTTGTTTGAAAAAGTTTGGCAACCTCCAAACGAAAGCGCTTACTTAACTTGAATATTCAGTTTGTTCGTGTGTTATTTTAAATTTTGGAACTGTGTTTCTTTATTGGAAGTAAAAAGTATTTATCTTCAGCCAGTTTGTGCATTTTGTGGTGCGTTTATTGGGTTTACTAGTGCTCTTATTGTCTTGGATATTTGTAAGAGGCACTGCATGACAGTGAATTATACTTTTACTGAGGCCTCTAAAAAATAGCTATTCTTCTCTGTTCTTCCATTCTAAGTGAATGGAACTATCATGTGACAGCCCAGCTAAGGGCACTGCAATCTCTTGAACAGTGGACTTGCAAAATTTCTTTAGAAGAAAATAAACTCTCATCTGGATGTCTGCCCCCAGTAGGGCAGTCAGGGATACAAACAGAATAAAATTAGTAGTAACTACTTCTGTCTGGTATATACAGGTTTGCAATGAGCCAGAATTAAGGAAAAGTTAAAAAATATATCTTTTTTATTATTTTCCCGTTGTTGTCCTTTAATGCCTATTACACATTGTACCTTTTCAAACTTTCTGGGTAATCCACTCAAAGTAATGAATTAAACTGTGTTTTTGGATGCAAACCACCCAGCTTTCAGTCAAAATTTCTTCTCATAAGAGTATTTGTAGTGATTGCATCTGAATTATATTTCTGTGGAGAATTTTACATCTGTATTTCCATACACAAGAACTCTCAACAGCAAAAACATTCCATTTAATTTCTGCA
Source organism: Protopterus annectens (assembly GCF_019279795.1). Taxonomy (NCBI): domain Eukaryota; kingdom Metazoa; phylum Chordata; order Ceratodontiformes; family Protopteridae; genus Protopterus; species Protopterus annectens. The sequence goes on from NC_056739.1 coordinate 1,675,971,970, forward strand.
GATACCCATTCTTAACTTCTGCCAGACAGTTTCCACTTCTGAGACCCATAGCCGGCCTTAGGCATAGGCCAACTAGGCGGCCGCCTAGGGCGCTGCTCTAGTAGGGGCGCTTTTCCAGTATTTATTTGGTATAGGTAGACCAGGATGGGGACACCGGGTGGTGTGGTGGGGGGTGCCATGGGGCCCTTTTGCCTAGGGCACCAGTTGACCTAAGGCCGCATCCTGAAGATCAATAAATAACAGAGAGACCCTGGATGTATGGTCTATTCAATGTGGTATGTAATCACACATAATTGTCTAGAACAGTGGTTCCGAAACTTTGCAAGCTGGAGGACCCCGTTTATAAAGGAAATATTTTGGCGGTATATTTTAGACTGTGTTTTTAGACTGACATTAATTAATAATTAATGTTAAACAAAGAATGTATTATGCATTATCAGTGCTTTTTTTATAAACAAAAAGGTGGTGGTATGCATACATTGCGTTTGGGTCTGTTCTCGCTTCTGAATTGCTGGAACAAGATCGTCAGGATCACCTCTGCAGTACCAGTTTATTTCTGCTTGTAAATGATTAATGATGAATATTAATATTTGGTAAAATGGAGAGATGCCCGTCCCTGTGACCAGCATAAAGCCACCACTGTAACTGTCTTAGGTGGTGGGAACAGAACAGTTTTTTTTAAATTTCCCTCCAAGCTCCAACTGCCAGGCAGAAAACACAGGGCAAGCAAGAAGCTGCTCAGCCTCAGCTGCAAACGCAGCAGTTATTACTTCTTCCTCTACAAACACAGGGCAAGCAGCTGCTTAGCTGCAAAAGTGGAAATTAAACTGCTCAGCCGCAAACATCTTTGTTTTTTTTTCTTTTTAATTGAGGGTGAGCTACATAGCAAAAAAATTAGCTCCCACTTCTATGATTCTAACAGTGTCTAAGCACTAGTGTGTATGTGTTTGTGCATGTGTGAAATCTGCCCTCAGTACAATTTCTGGTTGCCTAATAATGGCCCCTCTAATTAGCTCTCCAGATAGCAGGGCTCAGCACCTATAGGAGTGTGACTGACTTCCCACAGCCTTCATGCCTGTTGGCTTGACTTCCCACAGCATGAAGGGGAAACGATAGCCTGACTTCCCACAGGCATGAAGTGGAAACGATTGTGGAGAAAATGACAAGAAAGCATGAGACTATGTGAAGAGACAAAGGAAACAGCAAATATTAATTAAGCTCATGAGAACAAGACAAAATAAGGAAAGTAAATGGAATAGTAAGAGATACAGTGTCCTTTTACTATATTTATAGTATATTAATAATGGAAATAAATGGTGTACTGTCTGCACAAAGAGACTCAGGTAAAGGGAGTCTTTTTCTTGCTAAAAAATGCAGTACAACTACAGACTTATCAGAACATAAAGTATAAAACATAAAATTATACTTGATGACATGAAAGAGGAAATAGCTCAAAGGGAAGAGGAAACAAAGTACGTTAATCTGGGAATCTTCTCTCACCTTCTTTAGTCAATATTCACAATGACAGAAATAATGCAGGGTAAAAACCCCAAATCGGGGATGAGTATTAAATTACTAAATACAATCCTGGGTATTATATTGGGATGAAACGGCTAGTCTTGAAATGACCTCTGGGTTGATAGCCTAGTAACCTCCTATGTATTACTCAAATAAAATTTACTTAAAAAGTTAATAGAAAATAGGGTTGGAATCATAATGCATTTTTATGAACAATAATAAGTATGACAGTCTGGCATTATTGACTGACTGTAAGCCTCAGTGATTTACCAGAAAAAGAAAAAAGAAAACTACAAGAGACAGGACAAACATTTGAGGAAAAATCAATTACATTTGAGAGCTATGGGTACTGGGAAGGGAAAACACCATGGAATAAAGTAGGGCAAGATTGGAGGGGGTGTTCAACAGTATGGTCCAATAAGCAATGGAAATGACATCTGAGGCATTAGGGAAAGGGCACTGGAGAGACATAAGAGGAATCTAGTTATAAACCAACACAATGGTGTTAAGGCGGAGAAAGGACTAATGAAGGGTTGAGAATGCATGGATATTTGAAGAGCAGCACAGCTGATATTAACTCATCATCACCAGCCCCCTTTTCCCCCATTTTTCTACATGGGGTCAGGGTATCATGTTAACTGTTGCCATCTCTCTCAATTCAATGTCACACTCATGCCTGACTGTCGCAGATCTTCTTTCACACAATCCATCCACCTCTTTGCTGGACGCCCTCACTTCCTCTTACCTTCTTCCTGTCTGTCCCAAATCTCTTCACCAGACTGTCTTCTACTTTTCTGCACTGTACATTGACTGTAAAACAAAAAACAGGAATGACAAGACAGAAAGAAAAAAGAAACAGAAGTGGGGGGAAAAGGCAGGGGGGGGTGCTGGAGATAGAAGACATAAGGATGAGAGGAAGAAATGGGCAAAACATAGGACAAGGGTAAACAAAGAAAACAGAAAAATAGCACAAAGAATGGAGAGATACAACAGGAACACAGTAATAAAGGATGGAGAACAGGGAACAAGAGGAAATGGGAGAAGAAAGAAGGGTTCAATGGAAATAGGGATTGAAAGGGGAGAAAAAAAGGCACAGGAGAAATGGAAACATTGTATAGGGAATGCACTAAAGGTGAGAAGAACATGGTGGCTAAAATGGGGAGGGTGAATTACAAGGTTTATGAAGGACAAAGACATAGGTTCATAGGTTCATACTAGGCTATCTGCCCTAGGGCATTTATAAGCCTAGCCAGAGTGTGTTTGGCTTTCGCCACCCATTTTAAATTAATTTTGTCATGCCCTTTTTCGAGGTTAGTATACTGTGCCTCTGTCTAACAGTGACACAGAAGTGATACCCGGGATAAACCTACGATCTCCCATCCACTCATCAAGATTCCTCTTGAAGAGAGTCAATGAGGGACTCTGCCTAACCTGGACTGGGATTTTATTCCAGAGTGAAGGGAGCCTCTGGGTTATGAATCTGTCCCTCCAGCATGTCCTACTTATTTCAGTGCTGAGGTTCAAGTCTCTCGAGCGTGTAGCTTGATGGGATTTGGATTTTTTGAGGTGCAGCATGTCCCTTAATTCCGGGTTGGACATGGCCTTATACACGTCAGGCACAGGTCACCTCTGAGCAGGCGGTATGCCACTGAGTAGAGCTGGAGATGTCAGAAATTAACTTATCTCAGACTATGTACACTCATCATATTGTGCTGCTTGAATGGAAGCTGCCTTTTTTTTCTGTATCACAGTATCTTTCATCACTGACACACACACAACTTCTGGAGGCCATCTGAACTCAAACATTATAAAATCTATAAACTGCCCTACAACATGTCCCCCCCCGAGAGATGTCTTCAGCTCTAAGCTGATTAGCATAAGCTTAGTATTTCAAAGACTTGTGTTCTTTTCTTTATTTACATACGTGCTTAGCATTTTAGCCATTATTCCTGCATATTACCAATCTACTAGTATTCTTCTCTGTTCAAAGCAAATGTGCTCCTTGAGGAACACACCAGATAAGACTGGCAAAAAGCTCTACATTTAACTAGTTGAGCTTTGTATGTTTATGGTTCCAATAATAACAATAATAATAAAAAAATAGTAAAGTGTGATACTACATAAGCATGCAATCTGAATATCAGCTAATTTCTTATAAAGACTCTCCCTTTAAATGTAATACATTTTATTGATCTGTTTCTGCTGCATGTCCCTTTACAAACTCACACCTACAGCCTGTGGCAGTACAGACTGATGTCATGAAGAAAAGTGCAGTAGTACTCACAAGCTTCAGGTTACTGATGGGCAACTAAACTTGTGTAAATTATACAACTTGGAATTCTGTAGTACAGATAGCATGATCAAAAGGAGAAACAACCCAGACACTTAAGTTACATACACCATTTGCAAAGTGTTCCACTCTCAGACTGTACGATGCATATAAAAATATAAGTAATTTAACAACAAATATGACGCGTGCAACTGTGCTACTTTTTTATCAATTGGCAAAAAGTTTTTTTCTTAATTCAGCAGCTTCCTATAGCTGTAAAGTTGCCTGCCACCTGTAGATGACAGTACAGGCCTATTGTTACAAACCAACAAGCCACAGGAGTCTTGGCAAGTTTTGAATCTTTAGTATACTGTAACACCATACCACTAATACTTGGAGAATTTCAGCAGCAAGATCAGTGACATTAACAGAAGGACTTACCTCACCTTTTATTTTGGCACTTAAAGGTGAGGTAAGTCTTTTTAAGGGCAAAGTTATTCTCCATGAGTATTCCTAAAAAAAGTAAAGTCTAACTGCATTTGTGTCACTGTGTAAATCTGTAACTTTACTGCTAGCCATTCATCAAAAGCACTTATTTATTAACAGATTTTTCTCAGTTGCCAAAGAAAGTCATAAACCCTGTGCATGTGTACTACTGCTGTACTGTCATACACTCTATAGCTTTGCCAGCACTACTACTGCACTGATAAAGGTCAGAGAGCTCTTCATGCTCGTTTTCTTGCACCACATACTTTAGTCTCATGCACAGATTTGTAATGAAAGAAAACATTTCTGCTCCATATACACATTTTGTAAAATATCAAAATTGCATACTAACTTTGTAAGTCCTTTCACTATGAAAAAGAAACAAAGGAGTTTAACTGTGCACAAATGATTCACTTAAAAGCAATTACTTTTTGGATGTTTGAAAGTGCTTATTACAGTTCAATGTCTAAATACAAATTACTGAACAAATAAAAAATACTTTTCCATTTTGTTTGAAAGTCTCTATACCCAGACACCATAACTCAAACATTTTGATTTTCTATCATTTTGCATGTATGAAATATTACTTTATTACTGTGATCAGTTTAACACCAATAAATGTTAAGTACACAAATGACCTTCCCAGGTGCTTTCCTCCTTGAATATTTTCATGAAATAAGCAAATAATGTGCGACTTAGTGAATCCATCTCACTTATTTAGAGCAAATACTGGATCAACCACATAGTCTGATAAATGTGAATATGGTCGATACTATATCAGCTGATCAATGAGGGAGTCCTCCTTAGTGGACATACTGATATGATTTCCTATCCTGCAGTCTTCAGCACCAACATGCACACTATCACATATATTTCCTGCTTACACAAACCACAGTGTTACACTCTGGACTAGGACAGCACTTCCAGCACCTTTGGAGCCCAGTTCATCTCCATGAACTGAGACAGTACAATCCATAACTCGAGAGAGAAATAAAAACATGACAACATACCATGGTACATAAATAACTACCTGCCAACTTACAGAGAATTCCAGCAGCAAACGCTGGATGGTGTAAATGTCCCAACACAGAGACATTGGGTCTTCCAGACCGAACTTCTGACTTTCTAGGCAAAGGTATGAGGCGTTAGTAATTAGTTCTGGCTTTCTAAGAAAAGGCATGAGGCCTTAGTAATGAAGAGACATGAGAACGACATGCTCCAAGTTCAAAGGTGTACTCACAACTGCACAAATCCAACAGATCACATGACTAACATCCTAAATGATTGTAAAGTCTGTTTTCTTATATGTACACATCAAACCCTGTTTAGTATCCTTTAGACTGCACATGCACACATAAACACATCTAGCATGCTTAGTACAACTTACTGAATGCTACCAGTAAGCCATGAGGCAATGTATAACACCAAAGTAGACTCCAAATGAATGATGCTCACTAAAACTATAAACATCACATACAGTCATTAATGTTTGTGGGTAATGAATAACCACAGTAAGCAGCAGAACTGGAAGGCAACAGTGCTTTGACTACACTGTGCATGGCTATCAACAGTTCCTGAAGTCAAACAAGAAATATCAACATTTATTTATTTATTTATTTATTTATTGCAGTTGATTTACCAGGATAGTCCATTGGGCCAAAATGAACCCGTTTTCAATGGAGTCCTGGGGAGAAAAGCTCCAAAAATGTAGATACAGAATCAATCTATCTAGGTTATATCTATCAACAATCTAGGCACAGCAGGTTATTAATGATAATTATACAGATGTAAAAGATTAAAGCAAATAATTTCAAAATAGTACAGCAAACATTAGAAATAATACAGACTTGTGATGAAACATACTGATGATACAGACTAACAGAAGGAATAGTACAAAGTTATACTGAAAGTCATTGCATATTAGGAAGCATAGACTTAAAGGCCAAGTCTAGTACATTCTTTGCAAATACCATAGGAATAATAATGTGTGTACTAGGGGAAAATTATAAAGAAGTTTGCTGGAAAGAGAGGGAGAATGAAAATAGCCAGAGTTAGTTATGTAGGGTGGGAGCAAGAGCATTCCCACCGTGATGCTAGATATGAGTAAAGAGATCTTTTGAAAGTATGAAGCAAGAAATTTGGATTAGGAAAATACAATTTCAAAGGAAATTCAGGCATTTCAGGCAAACTGACTTGATTTGGCAGCTTCATTAAATGAGTGTGATTTCTTCTATGCAAATGTCTGTCCACTCCATATATATCTATATCTATATCTGGACCAGATGGTAAAAAGGTCACACAGACAAACCATTCACTAAAAACTGCAAAACCCAGTCAAGCTAACGTCTTCACTGTGTAATACCTTAAACCCTCTGTACTGGATGAAGACTTAAGGAAAATATGCAAATGACTATTTAAGGACATAACATTGTTTCAACTATATGGCAATTAAATGCCCATGACGTTTTACTTTTTAAGTTTACGGGTACATTCAACAAAGCCATACCCAACTAGCTGTACACATGCATCTTTTGGACTTCTTTCTGGCCTCACCAATACAGCATAAGTTCTTGGACTCTTGTGATTCTCTAATACAGTTGCTTGTATGCCAGATTTCTGTTCAAATTTACTTTTATCTAGTGTATTACTCTTCTCTTTCCTTTTCTTCCAACTGACAGAGATGTTTTGCACTTCAGCTGCCTGTTTCTGCACAGTTCTGAAGCTTGCAATCCACTTTCTGGTACCAATAATTAAAAACAACATATGGTATGCTGAATTTCAACAATCTTCCCCTCAGTAACTGTGAATGTGATACAACCAACAGCTAGCATAGGCATATTCCTGTAGTTTCCTAGTGAAAAATTAATGTCCATGTGATCCAATGCTTCACATTTAGTTAGCATATTTTTTTCACTGTTTGGATCATGCACTCCACATGCCCATTTAACTGCATGTACCTTGGACTTGGAGTAATATGTTAAAACTCTTATTCTTTTGAAAAAATACGAATTATTGGATGACAGCTTGTGGTCTACCATCTGAAATTGCTTAATAAGGTAACTTGTGTTTTGTAAATGCTGAGTTGAGTACTCTTGTCAGAGTAAATGCCGTACTATTCAACAGCAGTTTCTAGATACTTAGAACAAAAACTGAGACTGTTAAATGAAATAAGTTTTTTAGTCAAAGCAGTGTCTGGATGAATTATTACTTGTTTCTGATTCTGATTTCTATGTCAAATATATAACAACAGTTTTTTTTTTAATTTGCTCTACCTGTGTTATCGTGTTTAACAAATTCATGATATCTCCTTCTCTTTCTTTCTCCTTAGCTATTGCTTAATGACACAAGGATATTTTTCAGAAACACATGACCCCCTCTCACCTGTGATGGAAATGCAATTTCTTTACCTTTTAAAATTATGTGCAAAGCCCTGTTATAAAAATGGTATTAATATAAACTGTTAACTGACAGCACAGTACTCACTATCATGGACCTTATAGCACATCATCTATGCATTTTCTACTGATAAGAATGAAAAAATGATTTTGAAAGTAAGCATACTGATCTTGCATATACATGACTTTCACATATCTCCTATGATTGCCACACTGACAAACAGTAAGTATCCTGACGTACAATAAAACTTCCTGTGATACTGTTTTCCATGCAAAGTTGTAATCCTTTTTTATACAATGGAACATTTTCCAGCTGAGTCATGAACAAGTTGACCATATCCACTTCACAGTGTTATGATAAGCAGAGAGATCAACACCTCTTGGACAGAAGGAATGAAGAACTGGAGAACAGAGGACACTGATAGAATGCTTTACTGCCATGCCAAATCTGATTGTAAAGGGTTAAATGAAACTGCATGTGTATTTAGAATCTTAGTCTAAGTGTCACAGCACCATGGGTAGAAACATGGAAAAATACAGACTGTTGTGTTATTACTTCTTGTGCCTGAGACAGCATTCTTTCTACTATGTCACATGATAGAAGAAACTGTTTCATACAATGCTATCATTTATTTCCTGTGCCTGAAGCAGCATTCTTCCTTTCTCACATTTTCACATGGTAGGAGAAAATACACTCAGCAAAATGTTATAAATAAGAACAAGAAAATAACGAAGCTATAACTAAACTGTGACATATTTTCATTAGATAGTAAAAGATATGAATAAGGAACTGTATCATAAACTGCATTAGCTAGCATTTTTCTACCGGATGACTAGCAATGGTATGATTGATAAAGTTTATTACTTTGCTGAAGTTTTCCAATAAAAGACTTAAAAGATGTCCCAGGCTGCGTCCTACACGAGCTCAAAGATGAACTAACCCCTCACCTAAACACACTGTTCAAACTCAGCCTCTCCACAGGCTACATGCCCACAGAGTGGTGCACAGCAACGGTTATTCCGCTCCACAAAGGTGGAGCCACAACAGACCCCAGGAACTATCACCCTATAACCCTGACTAGCTTGGTCTGCAAGGCTATGGAGCGCATCATCATGGATCTCATTAACAAAGACATTGAGAACCTCCAAACACTGGACCCTACCCAGTTCGGCTTTGTTAAGGCCAGATCATGCCTCCTAAACCTGGTTGATTTTTTGAGACAGTTACCAAGGTTATAGATGAGGGAAAGGTGGTCCACACAGCCTACTTAGACCTCACAAAGGCCTTCGACATCATTCCCCATTCTGGTATTATAGACAAGCTCACCAGCCTGAACATAAACCCCTACGTCACGAGATGGGTTGCCAACTGGCTCACGGACAGAACCTACATGGCAAGAGTTGTGGGAGCTAGGACTGACTCTAAACCGGTTACAAGTGGCATTCCCCAGGGCTCAGTCCTAGGACCCCTCCTGTTCAGCATAAACTTCTCAGAGGCACAGGCAAGCACAGAAGGTCTATGGCTGACCAAGTTCGCAGATGACTGCAAACTAGGGGCTGTAATTGACTCTCCGGCTGAATACAGACATCCTCCAAAAGGGTCTCACTGAGACAGATACCTGGTGTCAAAACCATGGCCTCAAGCTAAATGCCAAAAAGTGCACAGTCATCCCTTTTGGAAAAAACAAAGTACCCACAAACTACCACATAGGTGGTAGCCCCCTAAATACGGAAGATGTAATAAAGGATCTGGGAACCCAAGTAGATAGAAATCTCTCCTTTCATAATCACATTGCCAAAATGGTTAGAAAAATCTTCTATGTGGCCCACCTAATCACAAAAGGGTTTGCATCCAGATCAAGAGGTCATTGTGCCACTCTACGCATCACTCATCAGACACATCATAGAGTACAAGGCCCCATTTGGGATGTACCTTACAAGACACCTGCAACAGCTGGAAAGACCACAGAAGTACCTCACCAAGAGGATCACTGGCCTCAAATAGATGCCTTATGCAGCTCGACTGAAGAAACCCCAGCTGGACTCGGTTGCATACCGCCTGCTCAGATGTGATCTATGCCTGACATACAAGGCCATGTCCAGCCCAGAATTGATGGACATGCTCCACCTAAAGAAAACCATGTCCCCTCGAGCCACATGCTCTAGGGATCTAAACCTCACCACAACAATAAATAGGACATGCTGGAGGGATAGATTCCTGTCCCAGAGACTTCCCATGCTCTGGAACAAGATTCCAGTCTACATTAGGCAGAGCTCCTTGCTGACACTCTTCAAGAGAAACCTTGACGAGTGGATGGGAAACAGAAATTTTACCCCGGGGATCACTTCAATGGCTCTGCTGGACAGAGGCACAGGGAACTAATCTAAGGGGGCAGCGAAAGCCAACACATTCCGGCTAGGCTTATAAATGCCTTCAGGTAGATGGCCTAGTACCTACCTATGAACCTATAATTCTTTTGTTCAGAGAGACATATTTTTCTGGGTATGCTCTCCCATATGTGTGTTCATTTTATTTAATAAATTATTCTAAACCTGCCAAGCCCTGAAGTTTTATTTATTCATAGTTTCAGCCTTAACAGATAGTGCCGTGACTCGGACTTCTCAAACTGCCTGGGCCTGCTTCTGCAGAAAATCACTTTTACTGGGCCCTTTGACAGTTTTCCATCTACTGTATTTTCAGCAGCGTCAGTTCACAACTGCACTTGACAGTTTTCCATCTGCTGTATTTTCAGCATTGTTAGTTCACAACTGCACCTCTTTTTACAACTTTCAGTCTTAGCAGACTATGATGTATGTGAAATTTTGTATGAGTATGGTGAAGAAAGAGTGTGGTATGAGAGCAGGGATTTTAGCACTGTAAGTCTCTTTTATAATGAGTATGAGAGCATGGATTTTAACATTGCAACTCTCTTTTACAATTAGTATGAGAGCTGGGATTTTAATATTGTAAGTCTCTTCTACAATGACTATGAGTGTGTTCATTTTAACACTGTAAATTTCTTTTGCAAAGAGGATGACAGTGGGCATTTCTACACTGTAAGATTTCTTTACAATGGGAGTGAGTGTGGGTACTTTAAAAGAACCAGAGCATGGCACTCCAGCAAGACATATGTTTCAGAACTGTAGCAAAGATAGCTGTCTTTATTTAGATAAATGGTATGAGCTCACTAAAAATTATGGTAAATTAACATTTCCACCTGCAGGTTCTTTTGCTAAAAATATTTTGTTAAACATACAAAAAAAAAAGACTTAGAGAGAAAGGTAATAACATTCTTGCAGGCTGCTAGTCAGCCTTTAATGCATGACAGAGAGAATCTAAAGATAAAGATTCTATAGTTCGTAGTTTAAAACAACACTACTAAACTTAAAACACAATTACAAGCAGCTAATGGGACAGTTAATCATCTACAACCTTCCAATTGCCAGGGACAAGATGATTACGGACTTCATCCCCTTAGGGAACTACAAAATTACAACTTAGATGTGGCGAGGCATCTGAAGACGACTGCTTAATTTTGCCCACTGCACCACCATCACCTTATAATGCACCACCATCTTCCCTTAACTAAGAGGACTCTACTATTTCTTCTTCCACCTTAAAAACTACTCTCTCACCACCTTCTCAAGAACAGCAATCTTCTGAGTCGTCCACCTGCACTAGCCAAACGACTCAATCCCCTCAACTGCCTCCATCCTCTAGGCCATCTAACACTTCTTTTGCCTCTTCCACTTTAGACCATACCCGATCAAAGACACACCAAATGTTTATTAGCATTCCAATGTGACATAAAAAGGGGGTGCTTTCTCCTCTTTCTAGACAGCAAAAATGACAATCACGGAAGTATATTACTCAATTTCCAATAATTATAGATGGGGATGGTTATTTTGGTCCTAATAAATTCAAAGATAATATTACTTCAACCTCAGAAGAAGAGGGAAATAGTAGATGCCCCAAACACTCATTTATATCCTTTATGACAAGTCCAAAACCCAGCACATGGTAGGGATGAAGTAGCTCCTATTAATATAAACGTAGTTCGCCCATGGTCTGCAGCAGATTTTCAGACTATTTTGAATTCTCTCCCCTCAATTAGAAGAAATCCAGCAAAATATGCAGGAATTTTGAAGGGACATATTTAGCTACAAAATCCTACCTTGGAGGATCTTAGAGCAGTAATGGATACATCATTCCACCAAACTTACTTGAATGAATTTGGGATCACACCAATATATACTGGACCTTACTCCCCAACATACAGACGCAGAGGCTTTTCAAGCAGCTAAAGTCTCGTTTATTGCAAGCTACTAATGCAGTATGCCGCTCCCATTCCTAACTGCCCCGAATAAATGCAGTCACTCAGACAGAAGGTGAGTCAACTGAATCCTATTTATGGCACATGAGAGACGTCTTGGAAGCCTTCTCAGGTTATATTGCGACTACCAAAGGTTCGGCAGCAATTGGTCTCTCATCTGCCTTTGTTCATGGTTTATTGCCTTTCATACAAGACCAGTTGAAAAAGGTTTGCTTGATTTGGCCAAGTTTAGGAATTCATGAATTTGTTAATCAGGTACAACACTTAGCAGACACTCTTACTTGTGAAAAATGAGAACGACAAGAAGAATGACAGGGAAACTGTTAAATCTACAACTTCAACAGTTTACTACAAATGCAGGGAAAAACAGGAGGAAGAGGAGGACATAAAGTACAGTTGTGTATACCTACCATAAATGTAGATGTTCGAGTGTATTCACTGTTGCAGTCATCACATTTGGGTTACCTGCTTGCAGTAGCCCTCAGTCTGCCAGATTATCAAAGTCTTGGGTCCTGCGTCAGTTGCTGTCTCATCTTTCATGACGTCAGGTAGTCAGGGGTATAAAGCATACAGCAGACGCCATTACATCAGTTTTTTCTTGCCCCAGATGTCAGGTGCCCCCATAATGGGAAGCAATTATATATATATATATATATATATATATATATATATATATATATATATATATATATATATATATATATATATATATATATATATACACAAGGTTACACCTCCAAAAAAAAGCAAATACATCAAAAAGCTTAAAGCATAGTAAACAAGAATAGAGGTATAGCCAAAAGAAGTCAGGGGGCTGGAGGGAAGGTAACCAGAACTGCAACAGTGAATACAATCGAACATCTACATTTATGGTAAGTGTACACAACTGTACTATGTTCTTCGTGTTTCACTGTTGCAGTCATCACATTTGGGTAGATTCCCAAAGCTAAGGATGGGAGGAGGAAATTAGATAACATTAGGACCAGCTATAAGGCCCTGCAAGACTGCAGTGGCAAAGCCAGCTCTGGATTTAGAGAAAATTGGCAAATGGTAATGCTTGGTGAAAGTATGTGCAGAACTCCAGGTAGCAGCTTCTAGAATGTCCCTGGTAGGGACACCTCTGAGAAAGGCTGTGGAGGTAGATGCAGCCATGGTTGAATGTGGTCTTATCCCCTGTGAGGTAGGTTTTCCATGGTGCTTATAGCAGAAATGAATGCAATGGCCTATCCATTTAAAAATTGTTTGCTTTGAAATGGCCTTCCCCTCTGCCCCTGCAGGAAATGAAACCAGCACCTGTTCAGATTTCCTGAGAGGTTTAGTCCTGTCCAAGTAAAATCTAAGTTTTCTCTGCACATCTAAGGAGGGCAGAATACGTTCCCTTTTATTCTGTGGATTAGAAAAGAAGGTTGGCAAATTAATGGACTGATTAAGAGCCACACTGGATACCACCTTGGGCATGAAGGAGGGATTGGTCCTGAAGGACACTCTGTCCGCATGAAAGATGATGAAAGGTTCTACTGCCATAAGGGCCTGTAATTCAGACACCCTTCGTGCTGAAGTGATGGCTAAAAGGAAGACTGTTTTCCAAGAAAGGAATTTCAGCTCTGCATTTGCAGCTGGCTCAAAAGGAGGTAGAGTGAGTTTTTTCAATACAAAGTTAAGGTCCCAGGCTGGAGCTGGGGCTCTCCTGGGTAATCTTAAGTTTTTGGCCCCTCTGAGGAACTGCTTGAGCAGTGGATGAGAAAAGAGGAGTGGTTCTGTGTTGTAATGAGCTGAAATGGCTGAGGCATGACTTTTGACGGAGGAAAAGGAAAGGCCCTTGTGAAGCATCTCAGTTAAGTATTGAAGAATCTGAGGTAAATTGGGCGCTGCTGTGCCCATCCCCTGAGTTTGGTTCCAGGAACAGAATCTTTTCCATTTTTCAGCATAAGATTTCTAGTACTAGGCCTCTTTGCCTCCAGAATGACATCCAACACTTGCTTACTGAGGGATGGTAACGGAGAGATCAGGTAATTAGCCAGGCTGCCAGGTTCAAGGTTTGAAGCTGAGGGTGCAGAATCTGGCCCTCCTGCTGGGACAGCAGGGTAGGGGTCTGAGGCAGGTGCCATGGTGCCAGCAGTGACACACTGCACAAGAGGGGGTACCAGTGTTGGCACGGCCAGCCTGGTGCAATCAGAATCATCCTTGGTTTGTCCTGCTTAATCGTTAGCTGTACCTTGGAGAGCAGAGGCAGAGGAGGAAAGGCATAAACTGATAGGTTTTTCCAGGTGAAGGACAGGGCATCCACTTTCCAAGCTTGTTTGTGGGGAGTCCTTGTGCAGAATTTGTCCAATTGGTAGTTCTGGGGGAGGCAAACAGGTCTATCTCTGGGCTCCCCCATTTGTTTATCAACATGTTGAATGTCTTTGGTTCTAGTTTCCACTCGTATGGGTCCATGAGATTTCTGCTTAGTTTGTTTGACAGTGTAGTTAGCTTTCCTGGCAGGTACTGAGCCTGTAGGTGCACTTGGTAGCTCAAGGCTGTGTTCCACAGAGCCATGGCTAGTCTGCAGAGAGGGTATGAGTGGGTTCCCCCCTGCTTGTTTATGTACCACATAACAGTGGTGTTGTCCGTCTTTACCATTAATTGTTCTGGAAGAATGTGGTCCTTGAAGGCTGTCAGATCATTCTGTACAGCTAACATTTCTTTTTGATTGATATGCAGGTGCATTTGACTTGGGTTCATTTGCCCTGAATGCACTTCCCTGCCAAGTGAGCCCCCCCATGCACAGTCTGATGCGTATGTTGTTAGGGTTTGGGCGGCAGGGGGTAGAGTGAATGGCAGTCCCTTGTTTTGGTGGCAGGCCTCTGCCTACCAAAGGAACTTATCTGTAGGCAAGGTATGATAGGAATCATTGCTACTAGATCCTGAGAATGTTGACATCATAGGCTTTTTAGATACCATTGTAGTTTCCTCATATACAGTCTTGCATATGGAATTAGGAGAATGCAGGAGGCCATGAACCCCAAGGCTTGCAGTATTTGTCTTGCAGATAGCAGGGTCTTTGTGGCCATTAGTTTGAAGTAGGCTGTCAAATGAACTTGTTTCTCTGGCATGAGGAAAGCCATCTGGGAAGTTGTGTTCAAGCTTTCTCCCAGGAATACAATTTGTTGACAGGGTACAAGATGTGATTTATTTTTGTTTATGGTGTACCCCAGAGAAGTTAGCAATTTTTGTACAAACGCCAGATGATTCAGTAGTATGTCCTGGCTTTCTGCCTGAATTAGACAATCGTCCAGGTATGGGTATATTTGAATATTTCTTTACCTGCAAATGCAATGACTGGAGCTAGGCACTTTGTGAATACCCTGGGTGCAGTAGATAAGCCAAAGGGCAGTGCAGATAACTGATGGTGCATGAAGCCTGCTTTAAAGCGTAGGTATCTTCTGCAAGATTCCCTGATTGGGATGTGCAGGTAGGCTTCCTTTAAATCCAGTGTTGCCAACCAGGCATCCTTGCCTAGCATAGGAAGCAACTGTTGAAAAGTTAGCATATTGAATTTTGGGATCACCAAAAATGTGTTTAGGATGGAGAGGTCCAGGATAGGATGCCAGGAGTTGTCTTTTCTGGGCACCAGGAAAAGCCTTGAGTAGAAACCTTGTCCCCTTTCCTCTTCTGCGACAGTTTGAATGGTTTACCTTTACATGTGCGTAAAGCACATGAATGAAATTCAAAAGTCCAAAAGGACTTTTTCAAGTTTTCCGAAAACAGAATGCATCAAATGTGCAATGAGTGAATGCACAGTAACGTTCGCTCATTGCAGATTCTGCATTTTTGGTGTGAGGGAAGTGGACCCTTCCCCACTGTAGTGCGACCTCGGAGTTAGAATAAAGTAGCATTATGCTGTATTTGAATTGAAGTTCGACAATAAATTAATCTGGTTTTCGATTTGTTGATTTTTGAACTTCGGTGAAAATCGGAATGATGATTTTCGTCATTCTGGCTCGCACAAAGGACCATTCGGTGGGTTGATAGGAAGAGAGAGAGAACTTGCTTTTGAGCCTCTGCCCACTAATTTGGGGGTAGATCTGGCCAACCGTTTGGGGTTGGTAAAGTGTGGAAGTGGAATCTGTATACTTGGGAAACTATATTTAAACCCATTTGCCTGGGTAATGAGTTCCCAATTTTTTTTGCCTGCAGAGCAATCTTTCCCCCTAAAGGAACAGTCAGTTGAGAAGGGCTTGGAAGTTTTAAAGTTAAGTCATTGAGACACTTTACCATAGAGTGGGGTCTTACTACTCCTTGCTTTGGAAGTGGGAGCCCCCCACTGCTTAGTCCTGTGCATACCTTGGGACTGAAGCCAGGGTGTTCTGCTGGTTCTGGGTTTGGACTGAGAAGGCCTGGAAGAGGCAGGAAAGGACCAATTCTTAGAGGGCCAATGCCTACTAAATCTGGGAGGCTGTACTTGCAGGAAATCTTTAACAGTTTGCATGGATTTACCTTTTTCCTCCATCTTTTTAAGTACTTCTTCTGCTTTGTTGCCAAACAGGCGGTCCTAGTTTAAGGGAGCATCCAGCAATTTAGCTTTAACTTGATCTGGCAAAGACAGCTCCTTAAGCCAAGCATGCCTTCTAAGTACAGACCCAGTGACATCAGCCCTGCAAGATGCCTCTAGTGAATCAAAACCACATTGCAAAGTATGCTTTCCAACTTGTTCAGCAGAATGCATTAAATCCTGGAAATCTTTATTTTCAGCACAGTCAGAAATCAACATCATTTTCTGTTTAAGCAATCCAATAATATGTTGCTGATACTTTAACATATGAAACTGGCAGTTTAAGGCCCTAATGGCCAAGGTTGCAGAAGTGTATACCTTCTTACCCCATCGATCCATCGCCCTGGAATCTCTATCAGAGGGGGTAGGATTTTTAGCAGTAATAGCCTTAATGTCCTTGGATCCCTGTGAAATGGTCTCAGGATCTGCAGTAGGATTTTTAAAGAGGAACGTGTGAGAGTCAGGAACAATGTAATATCTATCTGGTTTTCTGGGAGCTGGAGGTAAGGAGTCAGAGGCCAAGCTAGATTCCGAAAAGGCATCATCAACAATGTCCATTACAGGGGAAATAGCTAAAGGCCTGTGTTGGGGCAGGAGTAAGAAATCCCTAAGCCTCTTTTTAGAATCGGAGTAATCCTGGCTTTCCCAGCGAAAATGCTCCCTAAGAGTATGCAAGGTTTCATCAAAAGAGAAATCCTCTGAAGGGGAAGCAGAGGGAATAGAGTCCTCTGTATCAGAATCCTCATAGGTAGATAAGGGTAAATCCTGGTCATCAGAGGAAACAAAAATTTCACAATCCTGATCAGAAGAATCATAAGAAAATTCAGTCCTAGGTCTCTTAGAGAGGGAAGGGTGGCTTCCCCGGATTAAAGTAATAAGGTCTTCAGCCATTCTTATCATTTGTTTTTTAGGCATAGAGGCCTGACCATGCAGTCTGGCCGCCAGTTTTCTAGGCATGGATCGAGTTTTAGGCCTTGAAGAAGAAGATGGTGTCA
Source organism: Protopterus annectens (assembly GCF_019279795.1). Classification (NCBI taxonomy): domain Eukaryota; kingdom Metazoa; phylum Chordata; order Ceratodontiformes; family Protopteridae; genus Protopterus; species Protopterus annectens. The sequence continues at coordinate 1,675,989,501 of NC_056739.1, forward strand.
GTTTAATATGCAAGTCAGTAGGCCAGAATACACCCTCAGAAGCCGGTGCCTGCACAGCGGCTCCATACCCATCCAAGGTAGAGACATCCGCAGGTTCCACAGTTGAAGCATCTCGCAGCATACCAGACTCCGAATGGGTCTCAGTAGAGGCCTGTGAATCTGAAGTAGCGGGTATCAGAGGCTGAGAAAGCGCCTCACTGAGTACCGGTGAACTGGCGACTAGCTTAGGAGAAGCGTCATCGGCAGCTTTGGGCCTTTGCAGTCTGTCTCTGTCTTTATCTTTGCATTTTTTTGGAATGTCGGTAGTCGGGTGGCTAACTGAAGCCATATCTGGATAACTGAACTGAGTACCAAAATATTTAGAAGTGTAAATATACTGATGGCAAATAGTTTGTTGCTTCAATAAGGCACAAAACCGACAGCGAGGTACGTCGTGGTCACGGCCTAGGCAAGGAATACAGTACAAATTAAAATCTTGATGAGGTATTTGCTTTCCACAAGAAATACAATTATTGACTTTTACTGACATCAGTTTAGAGCAAGAAAATGTTTCTCCAATGCAGTACTTAGCTTTAGTTGAAGACTTCGGTTCTGAAACTCGAAAATGAAAATTTCAGGAGTCGGCCGACCGGCACTTGCGAACTGCTTCTGCTTTGGGCACCGCACGGCAAGGAAGACTGATGTAATGGCGTCGGCTGCATGCTTTATACACTTGACTACCTGACGTCATGGAAGATGAGACAGCAACCGACGCAGGACCCAAGACTTTGATAATCTGGCCAACTGACGGCTACTGCAAGCAGATAACCCAAATGTGATGACTGCAACAGTGAAACACGAAGAACATCAAGTTTAGATTTCCTCAAAGTCAAGGATCATATTCTCAGAATAAATCAAGACCCATCGGGCCAAGGAATGAATCCATGTTTTAATTGCAGCAAAATGGTCATTGGAAAGGCGAATGTCCTTTCCTGCAACCAGCAAATGCTACAATGCAGTCTCATAGTACATTTGATACTCCGCTGCCATCACATAGTCAGGAGAATATCTACCAAACTGTGAGACAACAGCCTCCTACATGAAACACTCCTTGTCAACCACCAACCTGGCAACAAGATAAATAGGACAGCCTTGAACAGGAATCACAGCTGTTTCCTTTTACACCCATATAGCAGAAAGGACCGTTTGTTAACCTTAAAAACCAGGACAGTAACATCCCTTTCCTAATAGATACTGGAGCTACTTGATCAATGTTAAACGCTTCTGCAGCAAAGAATCTTCCTTTGTTCCATAACTCAGTACAAGGAGTTAGGTTATCAGGAGTCTCTTTACACTACCTCGAGACAGTTTCAGTTCCTATTCAGTTAGGACCTCTGACAGACCAATAGGCATTCTCACTGGGGCATCTATATCTATTAATCTTTTAAGAAAATATCTTCTTTGCAATTTGCAATGGTACAATATACTGCACACTCGACAGGGTACATTTAAATGTTCCCAATGAGTGTCAAGTAATGCAAATGTGTGCTGTTGCAGAAACTCTAGATGAAGATATGCTTTTCTCTTGCCTTGCTAACACAGAATTAATACAGCCATCAGATTTAGAATTACTGAATACAGTTCCTTCACAGCTGTGGACAACCCATGAGAATGAGGTAGGACTTAAATACGCTACAACAGTACAAATCACTTTAAAACCCCACAAACCTTTGTCCATGGTAGCACAATATCCGCTTTCTGCAGGAGCAGACGCAGGAATTGAGCCAGTTATTTATTATAACAAGGCATAATTATTCCTATTAGCAATCCCTTGTAATATACCTATTTTACCTGTACAAAAACCAGGTAAAGATTATTATAGATTTGTCCAAGATTTGAGAGCTGTAGATGCAGTTGTTATGCCTGTTTTTCCTGTAGTACCTATCCCAGTAACTATCCTTAGCTCAAAACCTCCTCCTGTTACCACCTTTTTGGTTACAAATATTTCCTCAGCGTTCTTTTCTATCCCAAAAAACCCTGACAATCAATATTTGTTTGCATTTACTTTCAAAGGACAGCAATACACTTGGATGTGTTTACCCCAAGGATATGTAGAATCACCTACTTTACTTTCAACAGAAATGAAAAAAAAAAAAAACAGATAAAATACAACTACTTTCTCGGTCTATGTTAATACAGTATGTAGATGATCTTCTCAGCGTCTATATTATCTTATCGAAGTGTCAGAATATCGGATCTGATATGGCCGACACCATATAATTGAATTCTGAAACATTGAAAGATAAAAAAATGCCTAAAAACAAAAATAAATAAAAACTTACTTTTGCAAGCATGGGGGCAAGCCACCCTGCACACCCCATGTGGGGGGTTGTGCCCCCCCACTTAAATATATCAACTCCGAGACTGCACTACATTGAATAAATGGAAATCTCCCCTTACGGAGATTTCCATTTAAACGTTCAATGTTTTTTGCTTTTGCTAATCTGGTGCCGACAATATCAGCTTTGATATTGTCGGCCTTCGACAACGTGAAGTAGACCCTCTTCTCATACCTTCCAATTCTTATACTGACTGTCAGACTGACACTATCTCCTTACTAACTAAATTAGCTGAGTTAGGATTTAAAGTGAACTAATCTAAGCTTCAGCTCTGGCAATCTCAAGTCCAAAATGCACAACATACTATACCTCCTGTATCACAACTATTCATATGGCACCCACACCTACTACTTTAAAACAGCTTAGGGCATTTCTTGGTCTAACTGGCTATTGCAGACACTGGACATCAACCTATGGTGAAACAATTAAACCTCTATTAGAAGTATCAAAAAAGGATGCACCCGAGCCCCTTCCCTGGCACTGATGCCAAGAACAAGCTTTTATACAGTTAATATCACTTCTTTAAAATCCTCCAGCATTAGGATTGCCAGAATATTTAAAGGTTTTCTTTCTTTTCTGTTGTGAACTTAATAAGGTAGCATTAGAATTATTAGCACAGAACAGAAATGATGGCCTTAGACCAGTTGCTTATTAGAGTACAAACCTTAATCTTGATCCAGTGGCAGCCGTACTTTCCACTTGTCTGACAGCTATAGCTGCAACTGCTCAATTAGTAGACATGGCAGCAGCAGCACTTACTTTAGGTCATGATACTTTTGTTGCAGTTCTACATGCTGTTAACTTTATTGTTAAGGACTACAACACAGTATCTTTCCGCTTCTAGGTTTTCCAGATATGAGCTAGCTATACTTAATAATCCCTCTCTGCAAATTATTATATTCACTCCTTTAAATCCAGCTTCACTTGTACCTATTGCTGATGAGAGTGAACCTTATGATTGTGTTTTTATTGTTAACATGTGTTTCCTCCTAGACCTGATCTTCAGGATACTCCTCTGCAAAACCCTGAATTAATTTTGGTCTTCAATGGGTCACACATCAGAAAGGAAGATGGTCTACTGACAGCTGCATTTGCAGTCTGCAGTACTAATCAAGTGTTACTGACTGGACAACTGCAAAAATGTTTCAGCTCAAATAGCTGAGCTAGCAGAACTAACAGAGGCTTGTAAATTAGCACAGGGAAAGACTGTTACTGTATACAGTGACTCTAGGTATGCCTGTAGTGTGGTGCACAATTTTGGTATGTTGTGGAGAGAAAGGGTTTTTTTTTACATCTACGGGTACCAAAACCAAAAATGCAGTGTTTATAACTGAACTGTTAAAAGCTTTGCTTCTCCCAAGGGAAATGGCTGTTGCTAAATGTGTTGCTCATGCATCAGATGATTCATTTGTAACAGCAGGAAATGCATTTGCTGATACAGCGGCAAAACAGGCTGCTTTATAAAATCCTGTCGAGGCTTCTTTCTTGGAGCCTTTTCAAGTTGAATGTGTACCTGTAACTTTTCAAGAAGTACTGTCTTTTCAAAACCATGCTGACAACTCTGAAAGGGTAAGGTGGATTCGTGATGGCTGCTGTTGTTCCCCTGGACTCACTTTGTTTCCATCCAGGTGGAAGGTTAGTAGCATCATGAACTACTTTACCTCATCTGGCATGGGCCCATCATTTGCCCTCCCATCTGTAAAAAAAAACGCTTTCATAAAACACATTCTAACAGATTGGTATGCACCTTATGTTTCTGAGGTTGTGCAGCATCTTGTACAGACAAGTAACATTTGTTTGAAGTTTAATATTTCTAAATCTGTAACTGTTCCATGCAGCATATTAAAAAGCTGTGGGGACATATTTACTGTATCCTGTGTGATTTCATAGAGCTACCATTGTATGCAAGGTTTAAATATGCATTAGTTTGGACTGATGGTTTTTCTGGGTGGGTAGAAGCATACCCATGCATCAAAAATGATGTCACTGCTGTGGCGAAGAAGCTTTTGCATTACTTTATACCTCATTTTAGGGTACCATGCTGTATTCAGTCAGATAGAGGTACTCATTTTACTAGTCAGATTATTCAACAACTTTGTAAAATCTTAAATGTATGTATTCAATATCATTATTCTCACAGACAACAGGGTTCAGGCATAGTAGAAAGAATGAACCAAACTCTGAAAACTAGATTGGCGAAGCTCCACTGCAGAAACAGGACTAAAATGGCCAGATGCATTGCCTTTAGTCTTATTTTCTATTTGCAGTTCTATTAGTACACCAAGAAAGTTTTCCCCTCATGAAATCCTCATGGGACGTCCCATGAGGATGCCGGCTACACCCGTACCTGCAAATCTTGATCTGCAAGTAGCTGATGAAACAATATTTACCTATTGTAAACAACTTGTTTATATTCTAAAGTATTTTCATTTGCAGGTAATTTCTGTTCATCTCAGCCTGATCCTGATGCAAAACATAATGCCCAACCAGGAGACTGGGTGCTTCTTCATTCCTTCTCGAGATGACATACACTCCAGCCATGGTGGAAAGGCCCATTCCTTGTACTCTTGGTTACAGCAACAGCAGTCTGACTTGAAGGATCTCCAACATGGATTCACATTTCACATGGCTGAAAAGCAGTGCCAAATGAAGAAAACTGACCAATACCTTTCGACCCACCCTATGCAACCCTGTCTGATGAACAGCCAGTTTCCTCTCATACCAGAAGGAGAACTAGAGGATAGAACCAGTGACTAATACCTTGAAAACATCAGTAGAGGAAATTTTCCCTGAGTCAGGTGACCCAGTACCGCTCATGGAATCTAATTCGAAACAACAACCTTTTTGGAATTTGTTTGGAGTGCAGAAGCAAACTATTTATCGCAAAGCAAACCTGTAATTGAATTCACTGCAACCTCGATCAATTTGTCATCAATGCCTAATTGATGCCATGATGACGGTAATCATTATTTTAATTCTTCTACTATAGTTTCTGATCCCTGCAGAAACTGCAAGTACTGCTCAGTTTCTTGACAGAAAAGTAAACTTTAAACAAAAATCCAAATTTTAACTCACTTCATGCCACTATGAACACATATGCTAAGACTTTAAATGTTAGTAATTGTTGGGTATGTGCCCCATATGCCCACTGCTTATGATGGAGGAATATCATTATTTCCAGTGTCAATAAGTGAAACTGGAACTGAAACAGCTTTCTCATCATTAATATTAGGTGATGCTTCATGATATAATGTCCCAACATTTAACACAATGGCTGCACTTAGACTTTAAGTAACTGTCAAGGGTCATACTTGTTATACTGGAGAAGGTGAACATGGCAAATGTAATATTACTCAGGAATGTATAACAGAAGTGCAGTAAAAGGTATGGTGATCCTGAAAGACTTTTTATTTTATTTGCGGTGATCAAACATATCCCAGGCTAACAGCAAACTGGTCAGGTGCTGCTATGTTGGAAGGGTTCTTCCAGCTATATGACATACAGATGCCCTGCCTAGTGGTAAAATTCATAATGTATGAGATATTCAGACTGTAAAAAATCCATTTGGAAAAGTACATGTGTCATGGATTTATCATCATGATTTAGAGCAAGTAGCTTTTATAGGACTTTCTCACATGGACCTTGGTGATGATGTTATTTCTGGAGCTGGCATATTACCTGCTTATGGAACTGTAAAGTGAATATGGGAACTAAGAAAACGTTATAAGTTAAAATAAGTGTTAAGTAATTCTACCTTTGAGACTATTAACCTGATCACTTTAGAACATAATGCCATGTGTGCTGTGGTACTTCAAAATCAAATGGCACTTGATTTCTTACTTGTGCACAAGGAATGCTGTTCGTTTACTCCTGATAATGTGCATGCCTAAATGGTCAGAGACAAAAGAAGCAGACAGTTCAAACTGGACTTGGTAAACTAATTTGTTTTCAGGATGGGGAAGTAGTTTATTAAAATTTATTATGCTTATTGCCATTAGCATTATAATTCTGTTTTTGCTTTTATTTTTATGTAAAACTTTAATAACTAAACTCATTGCATATAAATCAGGAGCATTGTTTCACGATTTACATATTGATTATTTTGAAAAAAGTATCATTTATGGATAAAGATGAAAGTAAAAAAGAAAGTGAAGACGAGAACTTAGTTTTCAAAGGTTTTGGGAAGATGTAGGACAACATATTCAATGACATGTATGTGATGTTTTCTCAGCATCAAACGGGGGATTGTAAGGAGTTAAAATGAAACTGCATGTGTATTCAGAAAGTTAGTGCATGTGTCACAGCACCATGGGTACAAACATGGAAGGATACAGATTGTTGTATTACTTCTTGCACCTGAGACAGCAATCTTTCTAATATGTCACATGATAGAATACAATGTTTCATACAATGTCATTATTTTATTTCCTGTGCCTGAGGCAATATTCTTCATCACATTTTCACATGGTAGAAGAAACTATTTCCATACTCAGCAAAATGTTATAAACAAGAACAAAATAAATCTATAATTAAACTGTGATATATTTTCATTAGATATTTAGTAAAATATTTGAATAATGAACTGTATTATAAACTGCATTAGATAGCATTTTTCTACTGGATGACTAGCAATACTATGTTTGATAAAGTGTGTTACTTTGTTGAAGATTCCTATAAAAGATTATGAATTATTTTGTTCGGGGAGGCATATTTTCAAGGGTATGCTCTCCCACACGTATGTTCATTTTATTTACTAAATTATTTTAAACATGCCAAGCACTGAAGTTTTACTTACTCATAATTTCAACCTTAACATGGTGTGTGTGTGTGTGCGTGTGTGTGTGTGTGTGCGCGCACGCGTGTGTATACATATATATATATATATATATATATATATATATATACATATACATACATACATACACACACATATATATGAATACCTTGTTTAAAAAGACATGAACAACTGGAAGTGTCTGAAATAAAAACTGTTTAATTTTTTAGCTGACACAGTCTGAAAAAAATGTCTTTATCTATTTCCACAGAATGCTGATGGCACAAGCTCCTTCATGGAACCACTAATCCTCATCCACAGGTATCACACAAAGTGCTGGGTATTCAGTTTGTCTGCAATGCGGTTGCATCTCTTTAAAAAAATAAAACAAAAGCCTTTTTTTTCTTGTAGCTTATTAAGCTGTCTAAAGTGAAACTACAGTTGCAATACAACTACAAACAGCAGCTGCTTGCTGTGAAGAGTGTAAAAAGATCCATCACTCCCGTGAATGGACATTTGTACAAAACCTTTAAACAGTAAACCTTGAGTCATGATGGTTATTCTCTAGCACTGTTAGAATTTGTATCATAATCTACAGAACGTCCAGATCTTCTTCGAGTAAATCTTCCTTGCGTTTGTCCAGGAAGCTTCCTAGCTTGTACAGCTACATCATATTTCTAAAGTGTAAACAATACTCTTTGCAATACCGCAGGTACATTAAACAAAGCCTTTCTAAAGGCACAATATAAAACCTATCAATGATTTTGTACTGTAATATGTTTCCCAAACAACACTAATGGAATTTCTGACAGACTACAGCTAGTATTCCTTTCTCAGTTTATACACATCTAGTTTGTAGATCTGTCAAACTTCTTGATGCATAAGCAATATATTTGCCTCTTACAGTAATTCTGCTCCTAGCCTGTTTCGACTTGTACCTAAGGGAAGCACTGTATGTAATATATCAAAATATTAAATGACAGTGTGTTAGCCAGTAGCCTGCTTACCATGTCAAAATTATAGGTTTTATCCAAAAAATCTAATCCCAAATTGTGTCCTTGTAAAGTAGCTTCCTTAGAGGTACTGTTATATCAGAAACCTGAGGTATGAACTATCCCCAAAAACTGCACTAATAAGGGTTTGCTTGCTGAACATTATAAATATACATAGCACATTCCTTGTCTGCATCTCACTGTAGCCCATTAGCTACAAGAAGATCCATGTAGAATGGTGTTCCCTCATGTGAAGATTGGGGAAGATGCGTGAAGGCTGCCAGCCTAGCCAAACAGAATCTGATACATAATTCTGGCATTTGTAAATATAAATGTAAAATACAGGCTTGTTTTTTTTTTTAATTTTTTTATTTATTTAACATTTGTTAATCGGGAAAGTCCGACTTGGAACGAAGCCAATTTTCAGAGGAGGCCCAGGGAGAAAGGCTCCACATGCATGTCTTTGTAACTTAACTTTGTAACTTTGTTTCTTAAATGAAAGAAAAATACTGTAAAATACTGAACTTCAAGACTGTAGCAACATTGCCATCTGCTGTAAGGAAAACTAAGTCAAGCATTTCAAATCTTTCTTTGAATTTAAAATGATTTCAAATCTATCCTTTGATCTGTAGAGCTCAAAATCAGTCTGTCTGAGCTAGCACATTCTTTCTATTGTTTTAAAGCTAAAGTTAAAGACCAGAATTTACATGTGGAATGTCCTTTATTGCTCTAAGTGTAAAAGAATGTAAATGCAGTTTCTGTGTGGCCTGGGAACCAGGAAGGTGTAAAAGATGATGTAATGTTTAGCACAACTGCAGTTTCAATTTAAACAGTGAGAACCAGAGATTATTAAGCATTTTGATCTTGGACATCTAACTCAGCACTGCCTGTTGTCTTAAGTAAGTTATCTTAGAAGTGTGTTTTCTTGTAGAAATAGCTAGGACTATAAAGATTAGACTAGGTGTTTTTCTGTTATGTCACAACTGTACTACTGAATTATTTTAAGTTTCTGTGTGATCTCTGAACTCTTGAATAGCACTGTGATGTAGTTGTATTGTCTTGTGTTTTTAGTATTTATTATTAAATATTTTTAAAACCTTTTAAACTGTGGCTGGTTTATGTAGAGATAAATTAAGCTCTAGAGTACATTGCATGCTTATAAGTGATCCTGGACTAAGCCCTTCCAATAAGCCTTGATTGCTTATGTTACACTACTACTGGATAATAATATTGCACAGTAATAATTGGATGCCCTTTTAAGGGCCTTTGGGTAGCTGATAATTATTAGCTGGTGGTAGCAGTAATTACTACCTTATAGTCTGGGTATAGGGGCATAGCTGGAGAATCTGTGTCAGCCTTTCCCAGGAGTATCTGTGAAGTTGTATAAATACCTATCTCTAAGAGTGTGTGTGTGTCAGCTACTTGGGCAGGGACACGAAGCACTGGTTGGACAGAGAGGGTACTGGAGGTTTTAGCTTGCCAGCTAGGCTGAGATCTGGACCCTATAACTGTGCTAGTGGGGAGTCTTATTGGGGACCTGGGGAGCAAGGAAGCGACCAGCCGTGGGCTGACTGTGATCTCTATGTGCTCTTAAGGGAAAGTATTTGTTATCCTTTCCTTATATATGAGACGCCCCCTCTGGTGTTAGCGGTGAGGACTGAGACTCCTTGATTGCTGGGCCAGGGCATGAGCGTCACACCTTACAATCCATTTGTTAGATGTTATGGGACTGTACACATTCTGTCTTTGCTCACAATAGTTATAATGCTGTCACCTCTCAGTAAGCTCAGTCTGGCTGACAATCACTACCAGTTGTTCCATATGCTTAAGCATTTGTTTTTTTTTTCTCTCAGAACGATAGGTATTCTGTGTGGTAGATGTATAACAGGCACAACTTTTATTTTTAAACATTTTTATTTAACATGATACTTTTAAAAAGTGATAAAGATAACACAGAAAGAATGTATTTCCATTACTGTTTTCATGCAAGATACATGTTTTCTTTTTAACAATTTTCATTCACTCCAATATTGCATACATTGCTCAATTCTTGCCTTCCCTTAAATTTCACTCCTCTTCCAGAACATTGTGCTGAATGTATTGTTCCCATAAATCCCTTTTATTTTTATGTAGTTTTCTAAAGATCCAACCTCCAGTTCTTTCGTCTCATTTAGACTATTTAATATTTTAGTTACTGTGGTTTAGATTTTGATTGTGATTTTCTAATAATTACTATTTTAGCAGCCAAATAATTCAGATCCTACAGCCCAGTTCAAAATAAGCATTTTTTTACTTACAATCATCTGTTCCTCATCATTTCTGACAAAGTACTCTATAGAGAATATTTCAAACCTGACAGCCCATTACATTTTCAAAAATATGTTCCCAATTATCCCTCTCTTTACCATCACACCTCCGGCAATTGCTACCTATCAGAAGAAAAATTCTTTGAATTTTTCTTGGTGTTTAAAATTACCTATACAATCCATATATTATCCAATAGTACTGTAACTTCTATACAAAATGTTAAACATTTTGAACTTTGCTGTATACTTGGGAATATGTCTTCCCACTGCTCCTTTGTAAATTACTTTCCCAATTTTTCTTCCCAATATTTTCTAACCTCTTCTGACTGATTCTTATAGTTATCATGCAATATTTTATATGCCCTACTAACTGTCCTTTTTTAACAACAGCTTCTGTTCTAGACTCAACTAAAAACTCAACCAGAGGTGGTCTTAAACTTAGCACTCTCCTATCCCTTTCTCTTTGCCTATACTCTCTTATGAATCCCTGGTATGAAATGCAGTCTCTAACCTGCAGTCAGTGGCCCCATTCCACTCTGTTACCTTTCCCCAATTATTTGCTCCAAATACCTTGGTTCCTTTACTAATTTTCATAAAAGTGTCATCTCTCTTTTGCCTATTTTCTATATATATATATATATATATATATATATATATATATATATATATATATATATACCCTAACCTACACTCATCCATATTGGTAAAACCTTTCTCCATTCCAGTGCTGGCTGAGATTGTATAATACTTTCTACTACCTTATAAATACAATATTCTGTGTGGTTGCTGTTATTCTCCTTATGGGTCTGCAATGAAAATCATATCATCTCCTTATTTCTTAACTCACCCTCATTTCATCTCCATTCCTTTCCACTTTTATCTATAACTTTCTGCTTGAGTTATATATATGAACATATCTTTTCAAATCAGGTAATCCTAAATTACTTTTCTTTGGAAAGAATCAACTAATCCCACTTAACTCTTGCTTTCTTCCCCATATGGATACATTCCATCAACACTTAATTATCATCCACAACTTCTCCTCTGGTTGATAAACATGTCTGACTTCTATATAAAACTAAAGGAACTAAAACATCTTCACTGGCTGTATCATACTATTCATATTCATAAAAACTGAGAAGCTGGAAGCTCTTGATTATCTTTGTTTAGTCTCTTCCCACATATCATTGGCTGCCATAACAGAAGCCTTTTTAATCCATACTCCTAAATACTTCACCTTATAGTGTCCCTATAAATATAAGACAATACCATTATGCTTTTACAACTAACCAGCTCTTCTCTGACAAAGTTAAAATGATTCCTTTAAGTATATGGGTAACAGAACATTCCAAATTAAGTCCTAAAATACCAATTCAGATTCTAACATTGGATGCAAAGAAACCAATCAGTCCTAATCCACTGTATCATATCACAGTTTCTGCTTTTGACAGCAGATATTACATCAAATCATAGTGACAGGACTACTGTCACAAGATCTAGGCATCCCAAACAACAAAATTTGAAGAAAATAAATAGTCAACCTGGAGATTGCAGGAATATAAAATGCCATAAACTCTAGTCACTAAGCAGGACTCCATGGGTATAATTCATAGAAAGCCACACAGTAACATAACTCATAATGCTCAAATAAACCAATTTGTGCTGCTGCTGAGCAAAAAAGAAATTCATAGATGTGCAAGCAATACACAGTGCTGACTCTAATTAAAACGTCACTTGCATATCTATGAATCAAAATGATTCTATGAATCAAAATGATAACAAAACAGTCTGTACTAGCAACCACTCTCCTCTAACTGCAGTCGCAACTTTGGGTCGGGGTACTAACTGGTATACACACACACACACACACACACACACGCACACGCACACGCACACGCACACACGCACACACACACACACACACACACACACACACACACACACACACACACACACACGCGCACAAAAAACCATAACAGTTTTTTATTTTTAAATGCACCTGCTCTAATTGTAGTTTGAAAGGTATTTTTGACAGCTGTCAGACTGTGGCATGACACCTGCTGAGGCAACTGTTAAACTGACTGTCATGTGCCATAATTTTACTGTTATTCTGCCAGCTGCCAAAACAGCTTTTAAACTGCATCTTATGGAATCTATTCTGACAGCTGTCTGCCTGGTGCTTTGATATTATGCTGTACAATCCAGAGTACTTCTCTGACTGAAGCTGTGACTATGGGTATGGGGTCCCAACCAGTTCTGTGACGGCCTGAAGTTCCCATTAGAGATCAGGGATGGAACTAGGCTTGCACATACAAACACACATCTGTACATACAGACACACACACACACACACACACACACACACACACACACACACACACACACACACACACGCGCGCACACACGCACGCATGCACACACACACACACACACACACACACACACACACATGGACATGCACACAAAGATCTACTACCACACATTTTCACAAACACACTGCACAACAGTACTCATCTGGATCAAATCTGAGCTTAGACTCCCACACTGGAGACAATACCTGCAATTCAGCTACTAGCTTTGCAGATACATTGTTCTGGCACTGCTCTGCATGGATCTTGTACAGCACAGTTGTCTATGAATCCCTGCACTATGAAAGAATCCTTGTATGACAGTGAGCCAAGGACATTATTTCCACAGGTCATGCCCACGGATTAATATATTTACATATGGCTCAAACATCTCCCCATTTAGTGGGTCAAATCACAGACAACTGCATACCATGTAAAGCTATTTACAGAGTTTTTCATCATACACAAGGTATTTTTGGGTTTCAGCCTAATTATCAGATTAGTCATTCAAACAACAAAATGCCTTACAAAATACATCAAAGCAATACAATTGAGGACAGTACTCTACTTAACACCCTCCAAACCAAAACATATATTTTGTAATGGAAGTACACTGAAAAACTACCAAAAGCAGCATCCACAAGTGTGGAATTTTATATTTTAATATTCTAAACAAATTAACAATGTTGTTCACTCTCTTTTGAACACAGAAAGAGTGCTAGAACTATGAAATTAAATTGTGTACGCTATTTCAGAAAGAGCTCTTGTTTTCTCTATCTAGAACCTAACAGCAGAGCAGACAACTTCTTAAAAAACTGTATAACACAGATGTTGAGTACTTGACCACAACTTTGACAACTGTTGTATAACATCAACAACACACCAACTACTGTATTTAACCCTCTTCCACAGACAGAAAAAAAGAATTCTGCCACAGCTCAGAACACATGTACTGGGATTTCTAAAAGCTGGTAGCATACTTAAATTGGTATACAAAAATGTTAATGACATTGGCTTTCAAAAAAATCCATGCTAAGATCATTAAATTGATCCAACACTTAAGGATCAGTATGCAAACCTCTGTGCTTCTTCAGTGAATTCAGAGTTAGAATTTAGGTAGCACTTATTCCATTTTTCTTCAGGTAAGCAACAGGAACCCTTTTAATTCTACTCAAAGTTCAAAATATTACTTTGCATGTGTTGTTCCCACAATTCCCATTTTTCTATGTAATTTGCTCCTACTTCACTTCAAGTTGTTTTATTCTTGTTACTCCATTCACCATTTCTAATATAGCTGGTTTAGACTTTGATTTCCATTTTTGAATAATTGTTTCTTTTGCAGCTACTAGAATTAAACCCAGCAAGCCCTTTACTACATCTAGACAATTCTTAATTCTATAATCATAGCTAAAAAAATCACTTCCTTAATTACACCAATTTGCTCACCCAGTATTTCTGTTAGTGTAGTCTGTGGGGAAATTTTAAAGTCTGCCACCTTATTACACTCCCAAAATACATTTTACCAATTACCACTTTTCTTCCCCATCACACTTCCAGCATTTACTTGCAAGCTACCTGAGGAAAAATACATCAAAGCACTGTAGTTGTTTGGGGTATAAAATACCTATGGAAATACTTCCAAGCAAAGATTCTAAATCTTCTAGACTTTATTGTATATTTGGGCGACATACATGTAGCCCCTTGTTTCTTTGTGAATTACTTATCCAATCTCTCTTCCCAGTCCCTTCTAACTCCCCTCTGACTGATTCCTATAGTTATCATGCAATATTTTATATGCCCTACTAATTATCAATTTTTTAAAAGGCAGCTGTTCTATATTCTACTAAAACTCTACCAGTGTTGGTCTTTCACTTAGAATCTCCTAATTCTTTCTCTTTACCGACACTCTGATATCAATCCTTGATAGGGAAGGCAATCTCTAGCCTGCAGTATAAATGAATTGCTGACCTCTTCCCATTCTATTACCTTTCCTTCTCTAATTATTTGCTCCCAGTACCTTGGTTCCTTTGCCAATTTTTTTCCCAGTAAATCCCAATTTCCTTTTACCTATTCTCTGCACACCTAATTGTAGTCCTCCCAACTGGCAAAATCTCCTTTCTCCATACTTGTGCTCCTACTTTATGAATATAACATTCTGTACAGTTATTGTTATTGTTACTCTCCTTAACAATCTGCAAACAAACCCCCCAGTCCCTGTTTATTTCTTGAGCTTCCTCCCTGTTTCACCATTATCCCTTTCCACTTAAAATAATAGCTTTCTTCTTGTGCTATGTATAAAAACTTTACCTGTGCAGCTCTGAAATACCACTTTAAATCAGGCAATCTCAAACCACCTTCACTTGACTGTTGCTCCCCCCCCCAGATAAAATCCTCTCTTTATTCTTTATTAACTGCAATCGCCAACTTCTCCTCTGGTTGATAAAAATATGCCTGACTTGTGTTTAAACTAAAGGGACTAAAAACAATTTAACTGCTTGTTTCTTGCTATCCATATCCATAAAACTGAGCTTTCAGTTTGCCAGTTTTCATTTAGTATCTTCCCATGTACTATTAGCTACCACAGCAGACTCCTTTTTAATCATACTTCTATGTACTTCATTTTATCATGTCCTCATAAATGTGGGTATTGCTGAACCAATTAGTATGTGGATACATAGTTTACAGCCACTGCCTTTGTTTTATCTTCATTCATTTTATAACTTAAAAAGACATGGAAGCTATCTCAAAATGTTCCACAACGCTGAAATGTCTTGTTTCTGGTTTTATCAAGTATAAAATAATACCATCTGCAAATAAAGCCAACTTTTCTTGATTACCATACCAATTATATTCTTGAACTTCTGAGTCCCTTATTTTCTTTGGCAATAGTTCTAAATATAACACAGATACCAAAGGGAAAATAGGACATCCCTGCTTGGTTCCTCCGCTTAAACAGGACTTATTAAACAGGACCCCCCCCCCCGCCACAACACACACACACACACACACACTTTAATTTTCGTCTCCAATCCTTCATATATCCTACTAATCAGCATTATAATTTTATCAGGGAATACAAATGCTTCCATTGTCCTACACACATAATCCCAGCTTACTCTGTCAAATGCTTTTTCTGCATCAAGACCCACCAACAACAGTGGTATTTTCTTACATTCTGCCTCCGCCTTCCCTCCACAAAACCACAGTGATCCATATCTATCAATTTTGCCATCACCTCTGCCAAGCTTTTAGCCATTACAGACATTTAAACACTTTATAATCATGGTTTAGAATCCAAATGGGCCTATATGAAGCTGAATCTGACAGGTCTTTACCATCTTTATGTACTACAGCCACCAATGCATTCTTCAAGGATGTTGGTGCTTTTTATCTTTTTAAAATACTGTTAAACAAAATCTTCCAGATCTTTATAACTTTCTTTCTCCTAGCTTCCAAATGTCCACAAGAATACCATGTATTTTTGGGGACTTTCCTACAGATTGGTTATACATAACCATTTTGTCTCATCCCCTCCTATCCTGTTAGTAACTGAGCCTTGTCTTCCTCTAACACTGGCACATGAATTCTTCCTAAACATTTCCATTTGTAGTTTTTATTGAGTTCCACATTTCTCTGCCTTATATACATTTTCATAATTTTCTGAAATATTTCTAATATCTCTACAAGATATCTGGTCATTTTCCTTGTTATAGTCTCCCTAAGCTTGACAACAACCCTTTCTACTTTCTGCTGCCAGAGCTGTTGTGCTAAACGTTTTTGTGCTCTGGAGTTATTATCGAAAAACAGTGGCTTAACAGCAATCTTTCTAAACTCATGCATATTATTGAGGCAGTCCCTTATTTTCTCTTTCGTACTTTGTAAATGTACCTCTTCTTCTTCTGTTAGATTCCTCCTATTCTGCAATACATTAACCTTCGACAGTCCCTCTACATAACTCTTGTTACTTCTTAACCACATCTCATTTTCTTTTATTTTAACCCTATTTTTAAATTCCACTTCAATTTTGTCCTGTTTCCCAGCTACATTTTCAGAAAGATTTCTGCCGTCTCTAATAACTCCCAAATAATTTCCACTACCCATTCCTTAAATTCCTTTCTTTTTAACAGGCAGAAGGGAAGCATCAGTGTCTCATTTTTACTTCACTACTCTGCATTTTTATTTTAGTTATTGTTGGCATGTGATCTGAAATAGTTATTGGATGTGTATCAAAGCTTTCAATTAAATGCACACGCTCCTATGAAATATAACTTCTGTCTAGCCTAGCTCATTTTTTGTACCTTGAGGAATAATGTGTAAATTCTCTCCAAACTCCTCCTACTGACTTCACATCTTCTATACAAAATACGTTCATAAATTTCTTCAAAAAAAATATCCTCTTCTATTATATTTTCCCTTCTAGCCCCCCCGCCAATACACCCTCACTGTTGCAAATCAAATTCCAGTCCCCACCTATATGTAATACGCCATGCTGAAAGCTGATTATTTCTCCCAGAAATTTCTTAAGCTCTACTGTAGCAAGTTTAGGTGGAATACAAACATATGCCAGCATAATCCTCCTCCCTTTCCAGTACCATCTTACTACTACAAATCTACAAGTATTATCTTTTTCTTCTTCTATCACTACTGAAACTCCTCTTACAATCAATTTAAGTAGTCCCCTTTTTCTTTCACAGTTATTCTGCTGAATAACTAACCCAAAATCATTTTTTAATCAAATTTATATGCTCATAGAGTTCATTACTCTTTCATTTTTGCATATATCTGTGAGACCATTCACATTTAAAGATAATATGAAAAGTGTCATTATAACAAGAAGTTATTATTTCCGCCGGTGATGGCTAACAACTTTTTTAAATGTCTAGTTTCAGCTTCTATGTTACATACGTACACTAACGTTGGCAGGTTGATCTTTTATACAGTTGTTTGCCATACCCATTTGAAACTATGTCACAAATTACAAGACATTTTATTTTACTGAAAACCTTCAAACAAGAAAACAAACACACCCTCAGAACCTATTAACTTAATATTAACACACATAACTATGTACATCTTCAGATAATGAAGTTAAACCCTCCTAATAGGATCAACTGTCCCAGACTGACAGCTACCCTCACAAGCTTGAATTAACCTATAATGAAGCTTATACATACTAAGATGCATGGTACATGGCCTGAGCTTCTACTTGCACTAATTGCTGTCCGTTTTTACTTGCACTAATTGCTGTCTGTTTTTGTTTTATCTTTGTTCAATCTCATATGTAGAAAACACCTTGAATGCTTTCAGAAAATATTATCTCCTAGCTACTGAAAGAAAGAAATGGTCTGTTTTTATTGCACTTTATCAGACTGTCTCTACAGAAACCTGAGAAGAGGATACATAGCTGCTCTTCACCAGAAACCTTCCACATTGCTCTGTGAAAATTTATGTGCTAGAGGAAAGCTTTTCATTGTATTCACTGTTGTTTTATTTATTTGCTTCCCCTTAAAATGTGTTATTAAATCAAGCCAAGGGCCTTAATCGAGCCATTGCCCTATGCAAAAGTATGAAAAAGCATATTAGTTTTTCTTATATCATGCTATTTTGTCCAGGCTTTCTTCTCTTTTTACAATGCAGAGCTTACATTTCTTAAAAGTAAACAAGAAAAAAAAGAGAGAAGGAAAAAATAGGGGCACCTGTTTACTTTCGTATGCCTATTCACACAAAAATAACTAAAAACGCTTTACTTAATAGCATGCAGTGTATGTCATGTATTATAAAAACACTGCTAAGAACAAAACTTTGTTTTACTTATGGTTAACTCTTCCCCTCTCCTAAATACTCTTCCAAACATTGCTGACCTGAAGTAGGGCATATGCTTTACAGTCCCCTACAAGGACAACAAAGTCAAAAAAGTCCAATATGTCCAGGTTTTCTTGTTCCATCACATTTCAGAAATGTAATTAATAATTTGTAATCCCACATTTATTCATCAATTTCAGAGTTGCTGGTTTTCTTCCTGTTGATCTCTATATCCCAACTCCAGTCTCTAGTTCATTTCCAAAGTACTCCTGGTTTTACTAGTCAACTTTTGTGCTTTTTTCTGTCTCTCAGGCATTTCCATTTGGAACATAGGAAAATGTATCACTGGCATAGTCTCTCTATGTGCTTTATTTTCATAAGAATAAGAAACAGAATTCCCTTCTGTTTGACAGCTCACTTTTGTTGGACAAACTTTTGTATTTCCTCCTTGGCATGTTCGGCATCAAAAAATGATTTTGACCCACCAGGAAAAAAAATATTCTGAAAATAGTTGGATACAGCAAACTTGAGTCTCACACCTGCTTTTGGACAATCTCTGATTGCTGAAATAAATGTACTCCTCTTCTGCCTTGTGTACAGTGAAGTAATCATTTTCCACAAACGCTTTACTGTTTCCCACTTTTAGTATGCTGTCCTTCTGTCACAGTTTTGTCAGAACCAAATCATTCTGCTTTTAGGATTGCACCTTTACTATTAAAGGCCTGAGCTGCTTTCTTATGTCCAAGTTTGAAGCATACTCATAATATGCCCTTTCAATTAAAAACTCCGGCTGTGGAATACCAGTTCAGTTGCTTATTCGTGCTTTCATAAAATTAATACAGACTGTTCCTTGTTCCTTGATATCGTGGTGGTACAGAAGTAGCGTTGTTGCCTCACAGCAAGAGGTTCTCCTGTTCGATTCTCGGCTGGAGTGCCTTCTGTGTAGAGTCTGCATGTCCTCCCTGCAGTCGAGTGGCCTCCAAAAGACATGCGTGAATGGGCGTCGGTCTGGCAACTTGGCACCATAAAAATCTACTGCCAATCATTAGCAGACCGGAGTTCCGCTGTAGTGACCCCTAACTGGGAAAAGCCGAAAAGACAAAAAATACAGATTGTTCCTTCCAGTTTCTCTGGTACAGCAAAAAATCTCAGGTTTTCCCTATGTCCTCTATCCTCCAATTCTACCATTTTTGAAATATCTCCTCTTGGGCAGTCTTATACTCAGCCAGCTTTTTTTTTCATTTCAACCATTGATTTTTGCAGTTTTATCAGCTCATCTGAATATCTGTTTAAAGCTTCATTTGCCTAGATGTCAGCAAAAAAAAAAAAAAAAAAAAAGTATGAGAACTTGAAAGAATATCAGTCACAGAAATGAGGAGAAAACACTGGCTAGGAAGAATCTTGTTGCCGTTCAGCAAAAAGCAGTTCAAGATGCAGCTTTGATACAAGACATGACTTCCAGTAATGTAGAGGAAAAATAGGTCAAATGTGCTCAGAGCTGATTAAAAGAAATGAAACACTGAAGGAGTATATTAACTGAAATAATAAAAGGCAGGGAAAATGGAAGAAGCTTTAAACAGATATTCAGATGAGCTGATAAAACTGCAAAAATCAATGGTTGAAATGAAAAAAAAAGCTGGCTGAGTATACGACTGTTCAAGAGGAGATATTTCAAAAATGGTAGAATTGGATAGCTTGTTTGGATAAATTTTAGTAAATGGCTAGCCATTTAGTAAAATTTATCCAAACAGACTAATTCACTTGCTGTCTTTTCTGACTTTCCTATTTTTACAATAGGAGAGCTGAAATTAAGCTGTTAGTGTGCAGCCATCTTGAAAGTCAGGGAAAGCAGGTACCCTTGGCAAATCTTAATATCCTGATATACCCACATTTTCATACCATCTCACTGGAACATGGAATGAAATGACTACACACATTATTCTTTATACTACTCTAAGAAAGACAAAGTATCTTCAAAAGAACTGAGTGTTTTCAATTTTCATTTGGGTCCACATCTTTTGACATCAAGACCATCATAATAATCTACACAACATTAGAGTAATACGCTTCCCATTTTTCAAATAATGAAATCCATAGTACTGCCATTTACTCATGCTAAACTGTCCACCTAAAACAGACCTGGAAGTTGTTGTCAACTCTAAGCTTTCACCATGGTTAAAATTCATCCAGCATTTTCTAAATGCAATGCCTCCAAATCAATAACAGACAATGTGGGTTATCCACCTCTATCCCTCAGATCTGGCATCTCTCACTTAGACTGAAGAAGGTTTCTGCTGAATTGGACTTTTAAAGTTAAATACTAAATAACTCTGTTTAGGGTCTCTTGCAACGTACGTTTGGTGTTATGTCTCATTTCTTTATATGACCAACAGTTTATCATTAAAACATCTCAACATACAAAAAGGAAATAAAAGAAAATTAACTCTAGAACCCTTCCCAAAGATCAGCTGCAGTTGTACTGAAATACAAAAATCAGGATTAACAGGACAGTCTGAACTACATACATCTTACATAATAGTTTCATCAGAGATAATGGAATGGCAGATTCAAACACATACTGATAAACATAATCTGAACAGAACTAAACTGCACCTGTTATCAGGTTGAGTTGAGTGGTTATGTTGCAATAATGGCATACATAAAGCAAACACAAGCACACAGTAGACAAAGTATGTCAACAGAAAACTGCAAAAAAACAAATATACAAGCTAAAAACACAAATTTGAAAAACACAAAGAGGCACAGAACTCATACATGATGGCCTTCAAGCTGTTAAATCTTTCCAGCTCTAACCCGTGGTGGCTGCTGTGTTTGTTCTAGTGTAAAACTAGAGCATAAAAGCATTAAAAAGTGCATAAATAAAAGCTGTTATGTACTTCTCTAATGTCAGGAAAGTGTGTGACTAGCTTATTTGACCCATTTCAGAGCATCTACAACCTATTACATGTTCACAATATGTAGCATTTGATTATAAAAATAAAAAACAAATGAGGGGCAAGTTTCTGTTTACCTCCACCTTCTTGCAAGCCAATCCGAGTTTTCCTGCCTCACGCTCCAGAAATGTCAGAGCGGCATCTAGAAATAAGAAATCACTTAGTTAAGAATATCAATTTACTTTAAAAAACAACAGCTGCTGAAATTAAACTGATGCAACAAGAATGCCTCCGTAAATCCCCAAACATCACAAATCCATCTAGAATTATTTTTAAAATAAAATACAAACATGTCTACAGCAATAATGCAGTAAACAGATTACCATCTTAGAGGCATCAGTTTTGTCATACAAAGTTGTTCAATTAGGCATCCAATGATGGCAATATAATATGTGTGTGTGTAGAACTTCTAGTGTGATGCTGTGAGATTTAATAGCAAGGTCTATCCTAAAATGTAAGAATATGTTAGGGAAAGGTGAAGAAGGAATGAATTTAATACAAAGAAAGAAGCACAAAGGGTTGTTTGAGAAATAACTAAAATAATGTCCTGCTACAAGAAAAGCAGAAGAATAAAAGGCTACAAAGCATGGCTACAGTAACAATTTCAGCAGAGAAGATCAAATTATTAAAGAGAGAGTTGCGGAAAGCAAATAAAGATACAAAGAGGCTCAATATTTCCTGCTGGACAACAACAAAGAGTAATGATAGTGGCAATGGAAAAGTTAAAATAAAAAAGTAACGTAAAAATAATAAAGCACAACAGATGTTGGGCTTACTGATCTGCTGAAACTGTAATGAAGACTGGGCAGATTAAATAAATAATAAAGTTCAGATTATGACAGAAGTATGGAAAGGACATACATGGGTAAATATTACGCAATGAAATATGGAGAGATAAATGTTCTGAGCTGTTGCATGCTTCTAGTACAAAGGAGTTTACAACTAATGAAATGCACAGCTAAAAGGAGCAAAATGGTAAAACTGCAACTTAAAATTAACACAAGACTAGTTCTCTGAACTATCAGTGAAGAACAGCATTCCAGTAAGAAATGAATATGGAGAATGCTTGCAGGGACTGGAAATGAATGACAGATCCTGACTTTATTGGTAGTGGTGTGGGAATCTATCTGCTGGCAATCTGAAATTGTTTTTGTTGTCAATGCTATCCAAAACAAAGGACTAATACCATGCTATCAACTTACAAAATTATCTAGGCAGTTCCAGCACAAGTGGTGAAGAACTATAGAGCACAGCAAGACAACAGATGTTCAATGGTGTCATCACTTCCTAAAAAGTAAAAGGTCAGCCAGAATAATCCTTAGTTAATAAGTTGGCCAGAAAGAATGAGGAGGACCCTAGAAGGTAAAAGAGAAAGAGAAGGAAAAAATAATATGGTAGTCTGGAGAAAAGGTTTGCTACACAAAAAAGGACAGGGTTGCAGTCAACAGAGTAAGACAGTTCACAGCCAAAACAACCTTCAGGTGTAAAAATGAGGTTCAAAAATTCAAAATATGGAACTTCAAAACACTGAAATTTAAGACCGACACTAAAACTAAAAGAACATCCATAATAATTTTTTGGCAATTCACTGGGGGGGGCACCCAAACATATCCATCCTATTTTCTCTGTGCGGCCACAAATTCTCTAACCTCCAAGTCACTGTAATGTGGGGGATGATTACTAAAACATTCAGATTTGAAATTTCACACCACAAAATGTCAAGACTCAACTGACAGCAGGAATGGTAAACTGAAGAAGAAGAAAGCAGAACAAGCTTTTGATGTGTTTGGAGAGGTTTGGAGGTACTTAGCAAGGAATAAAGATCTACCATTGCTTTGTTACATCATGGATGTTACATGGCTAGAACCGAACTGCTAAACCAGTTCCCATCAAACAGCAGAATGGGGGAGTGAAGTGAAAAAGAATGTTTGTCCTCAAGTGAGGTAAATGTACTACTGAAGATTTTATAGAAAGGTGTGACTGAAGACAGAAGCTGAAAATATAATATGAGACAGAGTTATTAATGGATGTGGACAGAAGAACCATCCTAAGTTTTATAAGATAAATGGCTGATGAGTGGTGAGTATGAAGATTAGTAACGACGACTGTACTCAGACACCAACTCTGAATGTAAAAGAGGGGGAGAAATATCAGAGTAAACTGAGATACAACAGTGAGGAACAACTGAGCTGCAACCTCAATTACAGAAGGACAGGAAAAGATGATATAAGAGTATATTAGCTTTATAAACACTACATAAAACAGAGAATACATTGTGCATCTTCTTGGAAATCTGACCAATATGCACATAAATGTCTTGACTCTACAAAATATTCCAAAATGAAGACTTTTTAATGTATATTTATGATGGAAACTAGTACCATATAAAATTTAATACAGTACAGCTAAAAGACTTTATAAACTAATTATATGTATATATACATACACACATACATACACACACACACACACACACACACACACACATAGGGTCTATATCAGTCCGTCGAAACGGCTGACAATAGAACACCATATGTTCGAACTGTGAAGTTCGAACACTGATTATCATGAAGCCGCAGAACACCAAATTCTTTCCCAGGGAAAGAATTTGGTGGGCCGTTTCTGTGGTTTCGCGATTTTCAAGACTGTGGTGGAAAGTTATGGGTCAGATTCAGGTAAGTGTGCGATTGTGTGGACATTAGGGCGCAGGTTGGGTGAGCTAGGGTTAGGGCATGGGTGAGGTGGGTGTGCGATAGTGACAGACTTTAGGGTTAGGGCGGGATAGGTGAGTTAGGGTTAGGGTTAGGGCGCAGGTCAGGTGAGTGTGCGAAAGTGAAGGACCTTAGGGTTAGGGTTTGGGTTAAGGTAAGTGGGTAGACAGTGTTATGTACAGTTTAGTGTAGGGTTAGATGTAGGATTTTAAGTGTATGTGTGTGGATTGCTGTTTATTTGGTGTGCTTGTGTTATGTGTGTGTTTCTTGGAACAGTGATTTTTTTCCCTGGGAAAAAAAAATCACTGTTCTAAGACTTCGATGTTTTTGCACTTCGTGGTTCGAAGTAAGAACATATGGTGTTCGAACTTCAGCCATTTTAGTGAACTGATATAGACCCCACACACACATTTATAGATATATATATATATATATATATATATATATATATATATATATATGGGTCTACTTCATTTCA
This sequence comes from Protopterus annectens, assembly GCF_019279795.1. Taxonomy (NCBI): domain Eukaryota; kingdom Metazoa; phylum Chordata; order Ceratodontiformes; family Protopteridae; genus Protopterus; species Protopterus annectens. The sequence goes on from NC_056739.1 coordinate 1,676,014,244, forward strand.
CCTAACTTCCAATTCACTGACTTTCATTTCACTGACCCCATTTCACTGAAATTTCATTTGACTGACACTTCATTTCACTGACAGTTCATTTGACTGACAAGTATTATTAGCAAGAAAATGGAATATGCCCCCTTCCCCACTGTAGTGCGACCCTGGAGTTAGAATATATAGTTGGGGGGTGTGGGGGGCACAGCCCCCCACATCGGGGGTGTGGGGGGCGCAGCCCCCCCACTTCATTTCATATGATATTGTTAAGTTTTGATATAATTCAAAACCACTGCAGACACACCAGAAAATTATTCTTATACCACAGAAAAAAGACTCCGCAGCAACCCTTGAAGAATTTAATCCACTTGAAAGACAAAAATTCACAATAACAAAATGTGCAAAAACTGGTTTTCTTATCTCTAGCGCCTCGGCAAAATAGCCTTTACAGAGTAAAAGATTCCTTATACTAACATTCAGGACTCTATATATAATAATTCAAAACCCCTCCCAAGTCAGATACAATCAATTATTCAATTAAGACAAAAACTGAGTTAAAAAATATTAAAGTATAAAAAACTAACTTTTTTTAAAAAAATTACAGCCATTAAAGTAAACTTTTCCATGAACAGTCATAATTCAATCCATTTGGTTTGAGTGTATTGAATTTTAATATAAAATACAATTCTTTTTTCCTTAATATTTGTTTTATACATTTATCATTCAAATATTTTGTATTTTCAATGCTATCCAACACTGTGACCCTAAGGCCCTCATTTCTTCCTTCATGATGACTATGAAAATGAGCAGCCAAGGGACTAGTTTCCTTATTATTTGTAATGTCTCTGACATGCTCTTTAATTCTACAGGCTAATGTTCTTTTAGTCTCTCCCACATAAAACTTTTTGCATGGGCATTCAATTCCATAAACTACTGCTACTGAATTGCAGTTGTAAGTTCCCCTAATAATAAAAGGAATACCATTAATCTCATCAAATTGTTGTACAATAAACCTACAAATGGTACATTTACCACATCTTTTAGTTCCCTGTTGAACAACTTGTGTATACATCACCATATTTGCCATTTTAAACCGGCTATGCACCAAAAAATCTTGGATATTTCTACCCCTTTTATATGAGAAACTAATATTTTTATCAAACAAATAGTCCACTTCCCTTTTTAATAAATTCCAACTACATGTCACATGTTCCTTAATATATTCTGTTAATATAGAGAAGGTAGACACAAAGTATACAACATCTTTTGACTCCTGGGGTGTATTCCATGTTCCCCCTTTATTATATTTACCTTGATTTTTAACCTTTCTTAAACTTTCTCTAAGATTATATTCCTCATACCCTCTCAGTTTAAATTTATTATAACTTTGTGTGTATTCCTCTTCTTTAATTATAGGGTTACTACACAATCTGTTCACCCTATTAAACTCAGTATACGGAATTGCTTTGATAATATGTGCTGGATGATGACTTGTGCCATGCAATACAGAACCCACTCCTTGAAATTTTCTATGAATTTGATATTCTAACACTTTATCCTTGTGTCCTATTAGTGAGACATCCAAATATTGCACTATCTGCCCATTTTGGAGTCCATCAAACTTTATACCCATGCTATTAATCTGTATTTCCTTCAAAAACTTTTGCACTTCTTTTTGTCCATCTATACAAATGAACAACAAATCGTCAATGAAACGGTAGTATCTATACACATATTTTTTTAAAAAAAGAGTTAGTGTATATATATTTGTTCTCAAAATACCCCATAAATGTATTTGCATAACTGGGGGCGAAGGCCGCCCCCATCGCTGTACCCTGCTTCTGCTTATATATAGAGCCATTAAATTCAAATATGTTGTTATTCAAACATATATCAAATAATTCTAATATGTATTTAACTGCATCCGTATCACCCATAAAATACTTAATAGCTGCCTTTCCATCTTCATGCTTTATATTAGTGTACAAACTAACCACATCAATTACTACAAAATGCATATTATCCTGCCAGCATATGTCCTTAACTTTAGTTATCAGATCAAAGACATCCTTAATATAAGACGGTAACTTACATACAACTGGCATTAAATATATATGCAAAAATTTTGAGATGTTTTCCAAGAAACCATTTGTAGCTGAAACTATCGGGCGTCCTGGTGGAGGAAAAATATTCTTATGTATTTTCGGTATGCAGTAAAAGCAAGGCATTCTAGGGGCATTAATATTAAACTTCTCTTTTATATCTTTATAAGAAAAATACTGTAATCTATAACCTTTATCAATGACATACTCATAATTCTTTTGAGCTTCTAAATAATCATGTAGCCCCACTTTTTCATACACTTCCTCATTTTTCAAATGTGCATAACACATATCTAAATACTGAACCACATTTAAAATCACCAATTTCCCTCCTTTATCAGAAGGTTTGAATATTATGTTATTGTCTCGACTCAGAACATTCAAACATTCCCATTCTGCTTTAGAGAGATTATACTCTATCCTTTTTTTATTTCGTTGGAATTTTTCAAATTCTACTTCCACATTGTGGGTTAATGACTTTTGAAAATATCTGATGTTCTCATTACTTTACGGTGGCATAAAGACACTAACAATTTTAATGGTGCTAGTATCAAACTCATTATGTTGATTCATGTCTGGTTCTGAATTACAAGAAAAAAATTCTTCATCCGTATTTTTAACCAAAACATCATTACCAACCCCACAATAACCTGTAGTAGATTCATCATTCTTACAGTGAAACAAATCCATTAAATATAATTTTCGACTAAAATGAAATATATCAGCCTTTAACATATGTACCCTCGGATTAACTGTGGGTACAAATTTTAGCCCTCTATTTAAAACATTCAGGGCACATTGCGATAAGTTGCAACCAGATAAATTTATCACATACTCACAATTTGATGAAGTGTCATTAACACAAGTAATTTTAGTCCCATTGTCTGTCCCATTTACCCTTTTTGTTCGAACGCTGCTTTCCATAACCTTCCTTGTTATATCCTTGTCCATTCCAACTCCGTTTCCGACCGAAACGGTTGTCCTGAAAAGAATTCAGTCCCTTGTTGTTCCCCGGTTTGGGGAGTACTGGAAACTCTTCACTATCTGTTTCCCCCTCTGTATGCGACAGACCGCTTTCTGCTGATGTGCACGCCATTCCTTCTGCTTCCGCTTCATTCTCTCTACGTTCAAAATGCACCCGTTGTCGTCGTGCTTTAGGATTGGTCGACAGTAGAAACGCCCTCTTATTTTCATAGTCCCGAAGATCTCTATGTAACTTACTTTTCTTTCGGTCTATGAGTTCAGACTCATACACAATTAATTGTTCATTCGTTTTGGATAAGAACTGTTGAAGTTCATCATGTCTGATCTTATAAGAAATTTCAGTACACATTGTTTTTATCTCTTCCCTTAACTTATGTTTCTTCAGTATATCTCTTTCTATAAGTATTCGGACCCATTCTTTACTACACCGATGAGCGGCTGCTAACCATCTGTCATGGAACTGTTTGTCATCAGAGCTAGTAAGGTCAAATGGGGTAGACGGGTTTTTTACACTCCGCAATCCTCTCGGAGTAATGTCTAACTCCTCATAGCACTGTAAACTTTGCAAATTTAAAAATACTGAAGTCTCTTTAAATAACAATTTTTCTATTTGTGCATATAAGTCACGAACTTCAGGTGCAATCATTGTCTCCATTTTCTTACCAATACGTGAAAAAGGATTTTGTTGCCACAACTTCCGATCCTGCTGCCATTTATTATATATCACAGATGCTACTTCACCATTTTGTACTTCATCCCTTCCTTGTACAGCACCCATATTCGCAGAACCACCTGTACCATTTGAAGCAATAAAAAAGCTATCGATCGATTTTTGTGTACTGTCCATAGCAGTCTCTCTGAACATCCTGGGTAATGCTGCAAAGGAGTCACTGGCCATGAATTTAAAACCACTGCAGACACAACAGAAAATTGTTCTTATACCACAGAAAAAGACTCCGCAGCAACCCTTGAAGAATTTAATCCACTTGAAAGACAAAAATTCACAATAACAAAATGTGCAAAAACTGGTTTTCTTATCTCCAGCGCCTCGGCAAAGTTAAATTATAAGCATGGCAGATTAAGCTTTATGCTTATAATTTTCCAGGGCTCAATGACACTTGTTCTATTAGCAGTGTGTTAAAATTGAAAAGTTTGAAACGCTGATGTTGATATTCATTTATATTTATATATATGTTTTTTACAATGTAGAGCACATACTTTTATTACTATAATTTTTAGGTATTGTGCATATTTTATTTAGCATAATTTTTACTTCTGATGTGTTCAAATATAGGTTCCTAGATCTTGCTTTTAGTAGTTATAGTTATTTAGGTAATAGACTTTTGTATGTTTTTGATTTTATGAAGTAGATACCTTTAAATGTAAGTGGCGGGTTTTGTTTGATTAGTAGCACATGATGTATGGAATGTTATTTATTTGAACATTGCATTTGTGATTCTGTTTCTGAAAAGTTAGCTTATTAAGCTAATGAAAAGCGCTACAATAAATCCTTTGTTTTAACCGTTTCGCTAGTTCGGATCTTTGTACGACAGTACCTGTTGTTATTAGTATATCTTATTATTTAAAATTTTCATGAAAATTTTTCAAATTATCTCATGCAAAGTTTCACTTAGCAGTGGAGGTCTAGTTCAACCAACGCATGAGGGCTTGAATACAGAGGTTAAACAGTATTTTTTATCTATTTCTAGAAATACAATCTTTCCCTGATTCCATAACCTAATATGATGATTGAAAGAAATTCTAAGTCTATTATGACACAACAAAATTTACTAAAACATTATTACATTCCTTTATTTGATCCTCATCATAACTTAATGGAGTAGTTACATAAAGAATTGTTGGGGACAGTATCATTTTGATTAATGTTCATCTGTCTTCAAAAGAAAATGTTTCAGTTTGCATTAATATACTTCACATTCTCAACAGTAGTACTATAGTTGACAGACTTCCAAAACATCTGCAAATTCACCATCAACTTAATTTTAGCTCTCGCAATGTGAAAAAAGAAACTGAGAAATATGAGCTAGTAATTCTGACAGTTTGAATAAAATTCAGTTAGTGACTAGTAAGTACACTGCCTGGATGCCAGTAAAGAACAAATATAGATAACCTAAAAGAAAACCAACTAGTAAAGAAAAAAACTAGCTGTGAAGAATCTTGCAGCTATCCAGCAAAAAAATCAGATCAAGCTATAGATGTGGTACAAGTAATTTATAGGAAAAAATAAATTAAATTTATCAGAAGTGATTAAAATTAATGAAACACTGAAGGGATATACTTACTCAAACAATAAAAAGCTGAAAAATAGAAGTGTTAAACTAACTATTCAGATGAACTGATAAAACTGCAAAAATCAGAGGCTGAAATGAAGAAAAGGCTGGCTGAGTAAGAGACTTCTCAAGAAGAGTGGTTTCAAAAAATGGCAGATTTAGAAAACAAATCACACAGAGAAAACCTGAGATCTTCTGCTGTACCTAAGAAACTGGAAGGAAAAGACTGTATTAATTTTATGAAAGTAGAAATAAGCAACTGGACTGGTATTCCACATCAGGATTTGTTAACTGAAAGGGCACATTGAGTGCATGCTCCAAACCTGGCAATGAGAAAGCAGCCAAGACCTGTATTAGTAAAGATGAAATCATACCAGTAGAAAGACTTAATCTTGACAAAACTGTCAGAATGACAAAGTACTAAAACTGGAAACAGTAAACTGTGTGTGGAAAATAATTATTCAATGTACACCAGGCAACAGAAAAGCACATTTATTCCAAAAACCAGGGGATATTGAGAGGCAGATGTGAGATTCAAGCTGCTATATCTAACTGTCTTCAGAATATTTTTTTCCTAGAAGATCAAAGACATTTTTTTATATAGAACAGGTCAAAAAAGAAATACAAACGTTTATCCAACAAATAAACCATCAGACAAAAGGGGATTCAGCGTCTCATTTTTCTGACAATAATGCTTATAGATAGACTTTGCCAATGAAACCTTTTCAAATGTTCCAAAGAAAATGTTTGAGAGACAGAAAAAGCACACAAGTTGGAATGAAGTATTGGGAGTACCTTGGACGTGAAACAAAGTTAGGTGTTAAAAGAAGGAGGTTAACTGGAAGAAGATCAGCAACACTGAAATTAGTGAATAAATAAGGATTATAAAACATAAATCACATTTGTTAAAAATGGCTTTGCAAAAAAAAAAAAGTGGCTGAAAAAGATTGGACTTTTGTTGACTTTGTTAAACTTGTATACCCCACTTTATGTCATCAGTGTTTAGAAGGGCGCTAAAAGGGGAAAACGCAAATATAAGTAAAACATTTTCTGTTCTTAACAGTATTTATATAAAACATTTCATGATACAAACTGCTGTTATATAGCAAAGCAGATTTGTGTACTATGCAGTCAGGGGTATCTTAAATGTGGGGTGGAGGGTGAGTCTTTTTAATGATTGTTGTATGTGACAAAAATATTAAGTAACAAGTACTTTTTTAGTTTTAGAAATGCAGGGTTTACAATGTAAAAAGAGAAGGAAGGCTGAACAAAAAGCATGTTTAAGTTAATATGCTGCAATCTTGGCCAGATGGAGTGGGGGAAGGGGTGTAAAACTGCACTGATTACATGTAGAGTTGAGACAGGTGAATGTCTGGATTAATGCTGGCTTAATATACAAACAAGCATTTTTGTAAGTAAGCAAGCTTGAAAAGACAAAATAATGAATTCCATGAGAAGTGCTAAGTATCTTGCATATTAAATGATATTAACTTGTTTTCCTTCCTTTAGCACATACATGTTTGTGGTGAGTAAAGAACTTCACAGCTGAAGGCAGTTGAACAAATCTGTTCATATGTTTCCATGGAGAAGAGCTTTCTGCAGGTTCAGGCAAGTCATCTTGAGAATTCAGGGATTTTTTTACTGAAGGAAATGCAAACTTTGAAGGTACAAGGGCAAGCAGTTCAGTAAAAAATAAAGTCTGAAATTACTGGAAGGGAATAAGCTAAAGCAGCTTACCTACCAGCCTTCATACTGTAATACATTTAATAAAACAGTGTATAATTTAGCTTTATTTAAACCAATGACAACAAGGCTCCACACAAACTGAAATATCCAAAAAGCAGGAGACCAGGATCCAATCCACACAAACATTTACTGAGCACTTTCATCTCAGACGAAAGTGCTCAATAAACGTTGTTTGTGTGGACTGGATCATGGTCTCCTGCTTTTTGGATATTATAGCTTTATTTAAAATGTAAGGACAAGTGATCCTGCGTGTGGCCCCCAACGAAAAAAAAGCAAAAGAAGAAGAAGAAGAAGATAGCTTTATTTAAAGATAGCCACTGCACTTTCTCTTAAGTCTAAAAGTTGTTTTCTGAAAGCATACAAGCTGTTTTTCATATCTTGGAATGAAAAAGAGACTAGAAAAGAACAGACAGTAATCAGTGGGAGTGGGAGCACAGGCTGTATCATGAGCTTTAGCATGGGTAACCTTAGGTTTAGGTTTGGTAATGCCTTAGGGTACATCTGTCAATCTGGTGCTATTTTGTTTCCATCAGGAGGGTTAAACTTAGTTTTTTTGAAACTGTACATAGTTTTGTGTGTTGGTACTAGGTTAATAGGCTACTGGGGTGTGTTTGTTTACTGTTTTTTTTTTTAGGGTTTTCAATAAACCAAAAGGTCTTGAAAAATGGAGATGACAAGAAATAACTGTATAAAATATCAACCTGCCAACATTAAATTGTGCATGCAACACGAGTTGGAAAAAAACATTCAAAAAAGCTCTCGCGTATAATAAGTAGGAATGATAACTTCTTATCATAATGGTTATGCTATCCATGTTATTTTGGAACGTACACAACTGACCTAGTGCTTGCAGTGAGACAGACAGCTGAGAAGAAGCTAGAGACAAGGAAAGCATCCAACTAGGCATTCCTAGACTTGGAGAAAGCATATGACAAGGTCCCAAGAAAGCTGATTTGGGCAGTTCTGTGATGGTTCCAAGTCCCAGAAACATTGGTAGCGTTAGTGCAAGCTATGTACAAGGACCCAATGACTCAAGTACAAAAAGTGTTCAGTCTCACAGAGGGGTTCCCAGTGGGAATAGATGTGCACCGGAGTTCAACTCTGAGCCCACTGCTGTTCACACTGGTGATGGACTACATTAGCAAACAGTTTACTTCAATAAAGGTGCTATATACAGACAATGTGGCATTACAGGCAGACTCTGAGCAACAACTTCGGCAAAGGATAGGGGAATGGAATGCAAAACTAAAGGTACATGGGATGAAACTGAGTACAGATTACACCGTTGTAATGGCAGCAAATGGTGGAGTTCAGTAGAAGTTGAGAATTGAGATAGAAGGGAAAACAGTGGAACTGAATAACAGTTTTAAGTATGTGGGCTGGGTGGTTCCGGAGACGGGAAGTCTGAATGAGGAAATCAAAGCTAGAATCGGGGGGGAGGGGGGCTGCAGCCAAACTGCCCAGACTGCCAGATGTAGTATATGACAGAAGAATGTCAAAAAAGCTGAAAAGTAAGGTGTACAAAACAGTGGTGCGATGACCAGTACTACTGTATGGTACAGAAATCTGAGCAGTAAAACCAGAGCAGTTTAGGAAGCTAGAGGTGATAGAGATGAAGTGCCTGAGATGGGTGGTAGGGTGCACACTGTGGGACAGAAGAAGAAATAAGGACAAAACAGCAGAAGGCAAAGATAGCTCCAATTGCAGAAAAGGTCAAACAGAACAGATTACTGTGGTTTGGGCACATGTGCAGAAAAACAGAAGATAATCTGGTGAAGAAAAATTGGGACAGACAGGAAAAGGGGAAACAAGGGTGTCCAGCAAAAAGGTGAAAGGATTGTGTGAGAGAAGACATGTGACAGTCAGGCATGGATGTTGAAGAAGGCAGGAGAGTGGCACTTGACACAACACCCCGAACTCATGTAGAAAATGGGAAAAAGGGGATTGATGATGATGATGATAATGATGAAATGGCCTCACAGATAAAGACAAAAGATAAGAGTGCATAACTATATTAAGAAATACAGAATGCAAACAGTAATACTGAAGAAAACACATTTGGAAAGAACTGAGCATGTGAATTTGATAAAGAAAGCATTTCAGGAGATGTAAATTGGCAAAGGAAAAGGAGAATAATTATACTAATAGCTAGAGAAAGTTCAGTTGTGTACACTTACCATAAATGTAGATGTTCAAGTGTATTCACTGTTGCAGTCATCACATTTGGGTTATCTGCTTGCAGTAGCCCTCATCCGGCCTGATTAACAAAGTTTTGGGTCATGCATCAGTTGCTGTCCCTTCTTCCGTGACGTCGGGTCATCAGGGGTATAAAACATGCAGCCAACGCCATTACATCAGTTTTTCTTGCCCCAGATGTCAGGTGTCCCCCCAATGGGAAGCAATTAAATCTATAAATAAACAAGGTTATACTTCCAACAAAAAAGCAAATACACCAAAAAGCCTTTGAGCATAGTAAAGGAGAGTACAGGCATAGCCAAAAGAAGTAAGGGGGCTGGAGAGAGGGTAACCAGGACTGCAACAGTGAATACACTCGAACATCTACATTTATGGTAAGTGTACACAACTGAACTATGTTCTTCATGTTTCACTGTTGCAGTCAGCACATTTAGGTAGATTCCCAAAGCTAAGGATGGGAGGACGAATTTAGATAGCATTAGGACCAGCTAAAAGGCCCTGCAAGACTGCAGCGGCAAAGCCAGCTCTAGATTTAGAGAAAATTGGCAGATGGTAATGCTTGGTGAAAGTATGTACAGAACTCCAGGTAGCAGCTTCTAGGATGTCCTAGACGTACCTCGCTGTCGGTTTTGTGCCTTATTTAAACCACGAACTATCCGTCGTCAGTATATTTTCGCTTCTAAATATTTTGGTGCTCAGTGCGCAAAAGGGGGTACCGGTGTTGGCATGGCTAGTCTGGTGCAATCAAAATCATCCTTGGTTTGTCTTGTTTGATCTTTAGTAGTACTTTGGAGAGTAGAGGCAGAGGAGGAAAGGTTTTTCCAGCTGAAGGACAGAGTATCCACTTTCCAAGCTTGTTTGTGGGGAGTCCTTGTGCAAAATTTGTCCAACTGATTGTTCTGGGGGGAGGAAAACAGGTCTATATCTGGGCTCCCCCATTTACTTGTCAACATGTTGAAAATCCTTGGTTCCAGTTTCCACTTGTGTGGGTCCATGAGGTTTCTGCTTAGTTTGTCTGCCAGTGTGTTTAGTTTTCCTGGCAGGAATTGAGCTTGTAGATGCACTTGGTAGCTCAGGGCTGTGTTCCACAATACCATGGCTAGTTTGCAGAGGGGGTAATAATGTGTACCCCCCTGCTTGTTTATGTACCACATAACAGTGGTTTTGTCCGTCTTTACCATTAATTGTCCTGAATGAATGTGGTCCTTGAAGGCTGTCAGAGCATTCTGTACAGATAACATTTCTTTTTGATTGATATGCAGGTGCATTTGACCTGTGCTCCATTTACCCTGAATGCACTTCCCTGCCAAGTGAGCCCCCCATGCATAATCTGATGCGTCTGTTGTTAGGGTTTGGGAGGCAGGGGTTAGTGTAAATGGTAGTCCCTTGTTTTGGTGGCAGGCCTCTGCCCACCAAAGGAACTCTAGTCATAGGCAAGGTATGATAGGAATCATTGCTTCTAGATCCTGAGAATGTTAACACCACAGGCTTTTTAGATACCACTGTAGTTTCCTCATATGCAGTCTTGCATATGAAATTAGAAAAATGCAGGAGACCATGAACCCCAAGGCTTGTAGTATTTACCTTGCAGATAGCAGGTTTTTTGTGGCCACTTGTTTGAAGTAGGTTGTCAAATGAATTTGTTTCTCTGGCGTGAGGAAAGCCATCTGGGAAGTTGTATTCAAGCTTGCTCCCAGGAATATAATTTGTTGACAGGGTACCAGGTGTGATTTATTTTCATTTATGGTGTACCCCAGACAAGTTAGCATCCTTTGTACAAAGGCCAAATGATTCAAAAGTATGTCATGGCTTTCTGAATGAATTAGACAATCATCCATGTATGGGTATATTTGAATATTTCTTTGCCTGCAGAATGCAATGACTGGAGCTAGGCACTTTGTGAATACCCTGGGCGCAGTAGATAAGCCAAAGGGCAGTGCAGAGAACTGATAGTGCGTGTAGCCTGCTTTGAAATGTAGGTATCTTCTGCAAGATTCCCTGATTGGGATGTGCAGGTATGCTTCCTTTAAATCTAGTGTTGCCAACCAGGCGTCTTTGCCTAGCATAGGGAGCAACTGGTGAAGAGTCAGCAACTTGAATTATGGAATCACCAAAAAGGTGTTTAGAGTAGACAGGTCCTGGATAGGACGCCAAGAATTGTCTTTTCTGGTACCAGGAAAAGTCTCGAGTAAAAAGCTTGTCCATTTTCCTCTTCTGGTACAAAATTAATAGCCCCCATGCTTAAGAGAGAAAGTACTTACTTTTGGGCTTCTGCCCACTGATTTGGGGCTAGATCTGGCCATTTGCTTGGTGTTGATAACGTGTGGAAGTGAAATCTGTATCCCTGGGACACTATATTTAAAACCTATTTGTCCTGGGTAATGAGTTCCCAGTTCTTTGCATGAAGAGCAATCTTTCCCCACAAAGGGGCAGTCAGTTGAGAAGTGCTTGGAAGTTTTAAAAAGTCATTAAGGCAGTTTACCATAGGAGGGAGTTTTATTACTCCCAGATTTGGAAGTGGAGGCCCCTCACTGCTTAGTCCTGTGCATACCCTGGGACTGAAGCCTGGGAGCTCTGCTGGATCTGGGTTTGGAATGAGAAGGTCTGGAAGAGGCAGGAAAGGACCAATTCCTGGAAGGCCAATGCCTACTAAACCTTGGAGGTTGTACTTGTAAAAAATCTTTAACAGTTTGCATAGATTTAGCTTTTTCCTCCATCTTTTTAAAAACTTCTTCTGCCTTGTTGCCAAACAGGTGGTCCTGGTTTAAGGCAGTGTCCAGTAATTTCGCTTTAACATGATCTGGCAAGGACTGCTCCTTAAGCCAAGCATGCCTTCTAAGTACAGACCCAGTTACAGCAGCCCTGCAAGATGCCGCTAGTGAATCAAAACCACATTGCAAAGTATGCTTTCCAACTTGTTCAGCTGAATGGAATAAATCCTGTAAATCCTTATTTTCAGCACAATCAGGAATCAACATAATTTTCTGTTTAAGCAATCCAATAATATGCTGCTAATACTTTAACATATGAAACTGGCAATTTAAGGCCTTAACGGCCAAAGTTGCAGAAGTGTATGCCTTCTTACCCCATCTATCCAGCACCCTCGAGTCTTTATCAGAGGAGGTAGGATTTTTGCCAGTAGTAGCTTTAATGCCCTTGGGTCCCAGTGAAATGGTCTCAGGATCCGCAGTAGGATTTTTAAAAAGGAACTTGTGAGAGTCACGGACCCTGTAATATCTATCAGCTTTTCTGGGAGCAGGAAGTAAGGAGTCAGGGGCCAAGCTAGTTTCCAAAAAGGCATCAACAATGTCTAGTACAGGAGGTATGGCTAAAGGCCTGTGCTGGGGCAGGAGTAAGAAATCCCTAAGCCTCTTTTTAGAATCAGAGAAATCCTGACTTTCTCAATGAAAATGCTCCCTGAGGGTATGCAAGGTTTCACCAAAAAAAGAAATCCTCTGGGGGGAAGCAGAGGGAATAGAATCCTCAGCATCATAATCCTCATAGGTAGATAAGGGTAAATATTGGTCATCAGAGGAAACAGAAAATTCAAAATCCTGGCCAGAAGTATCATAAGCAAACTCAGTCCTAGGCCTCTTAGAGGGGGAAGGCTGGCTTCCTCTGATTAAAGTAATAAGGTCTTCAGTCATTCTTATCATTTGCTTTTTAGGCATAGAGGCCTGACCATGCGGTCTGGGTGTCAGTTTTCTAGGCATGGTTCGAGTTTTAGGCCTTGAAGAAGAAGAAGAAGATGGCATCAGTTTAATACGCAAGTCAGTAGGCCTGAATACACCCTAAGAAGCCGGTGCCTCCACAGCGGCTACGGATCCATCCAAGGTAGAGACATCCACAGGTTCCACAGTTGAAGCATCTCACGGCACATCGGACTCTGAATGGGTCTCAGTAAAGGCCTGAGAATCTGAAGTAGCAGGTATCAGGGGCTGCGAAAGAGCCTCACTGAGTACCGGCGAACTGGTGACTGGCTTAGGAGAAGCAGCGGCTTTGGACCTAGGCTACCTGTCTCTGTCTTTATCTTTGCGTTTTTTCGGAATGTCGGCAGTCGGATGGTTTACCGAAGATATATCAGGATAATTGAACTGAGCACCAAAATATTTAGAAGCGAAAATATACTGATGACGGATAGTTCGTGGTTTTAATAAGGCACAAAACCGACAGTGAGGTACGTCGTGGTCAGGGCCTAGGCAAGGAATACAGTACGAATGAATCTTCATGAGGTATTTGCTTTCCACAAGTAATGCAATTATTTACTTTTACTGACATCGGTTTAGAGCAAGAAAAAGTTTCCCCAACGGGGTACTTAGCTTTTAGTTGAAGACTTTGCTTGTAAAACTCGAAAACGAAAATTTCAGGAATCGGCTGACCGGCACTTGCGAACTGCTTCTGCTTCGGGCACCGCACAGCAAGAAAGACTGATGTAATGGTGTCGGCTGCATATTTTATACCCCTGACGACCTGACATCATGGAAGAAGGACAGCAACCGAAGCAGGTTAATCAGGCCAGCTGAGGGCTACTGCAAGCAAATAACCCAAATGTGATGACTGCAACAGTGAAACACGAAGAACATCTCCGATAGTGATAAAAGAGGGAAAAAAAGAAAATAATGGTAGATTTATGGAAGTAAGGGGGCACTGACAAGGGAGGAGGATTAACTTGGCTTGTATTTACATTTCGCCAAAAACTTCTATTAATGAGCTTAAGAAAGTTTTGGGAGAAATAATTGGCTTTGAGCAGGAAATGCTACTTATAAGTGGGGATTGTAACTTAATTTGCATCAGTGAGGATGTACCTGAGGGACCTAGAAAGGAAAATATAAGAAAAGAGGGTACATTTCTGAAGAAATTTAGGAAAATATTTGGTATGGAAGACATGAATTCAGAAATAAGAACTCATAGAGAATTGATATATTATTCCAAAGGTACAATAACAGGGCTAGACTCGACATAAATTATATTTCACAGGAACATGTGCATTTAATTGAAACCTTCAACATATAGCCAATAATTACTTCAGATCATGCACCAATAAAAGCTAAGGTAAAAATGCAGGATAATTAAGTAAAACTGAGATAATTCTGGTTTCTCACCTACCTATTAAAAGAGAGGAATTTAAGGAATGGGTAGTGAAAATTATTTGACAGTTATTAGGAAAGATAGAAATTTCTAGGCAAGTTATATCTAATGAGAAGGACAACATGAAAATAAAGTATAAAAATAGGGTAGACATAAAAGAAAAAGAGATATACTTACTAAGTAATGGGAATTACTTAGCAAGACTGACAAAGGTTAAAGTATTCAAAACAAGAAGTGAGCGCTCTTCCTGTTATAAAAAAAATTGTAATCAAAATGGCAAAATGTTTTTTGGAACAACTATTTAATTGACAATGAGTTTATTGGTTTATTAGATTTGTTTGATTAATTCATTTATTTATATGGCGGTCGAGTCGTTCTGATATAAAAGGAAATTACATCAATGGTTTTTAGACAATTCTTAAGAAGTCCCATGTACTGGGACAAAAGTGCTAAACTTTTAATAAATACAGTTTGATTTGGTTATTCATGCATCTTTGTATATCATTTTACTGGTCTTGTGCCTACCATTAGTTTGTACCCAGAGTTTGGTTAAAAGGTTAAAGTATCGCAGGATAAGGGGAATCTCACAGAACAAAAAGACACACAAATGCAGGATGTTGAAGAAAAAATAAGGTAGTATTCTTGTGGAAGTCTGCAAGGTGGGAGGGAAGAAAGTGCTAAAGACCATGGAAGATTTTGTATATCAGTATTTTACAAGGAGGGGAAGCACTTACATGTTGGAAGAAAACGGTGGTGGTTGTAATACCTGAAGACAGTAAAGCCCCCTTAGTCCCAGCTTCATATATATTATAGCCACTTCAATTTTAAACATTGATTATAAAGCATTTATGTCTACATTAGCAACAACAATGGCAACGGTATTCCCAAAACTGATAGATATGGATCAGTCTGGCTTTGTGGAGATGATGCAAACATTTGACAAAATTAACAGAAAATAATAATACAGAGGGAAACAATGTAAGAAAATACCGCTGTTGTTGGTGGGTGTTGACACAGAAAAAGCATTCAATAGAGCAAGCTGGGATTTTAGGAGTAGGGAAATGAACGTATTTACATTTCTTGATACAATAATAAGGCAAATTAGAAGGATATATGAGGGGATTAGAGGCAATAATTGAAGTGTGAAGGTCCTTCTCTGAAAAGTTGTGTCTGAAGTGAATGACAAGGCAGGGGTGTCATCTATTCTCTTTGTTCTTTCCTTAATATTTAGAACCAGTGGCAAAGAAACAAGGGACTCAGAAATTCAAGGATATAATTGGTAAGATAATCAAGAAAAGTTGGCTTTATATGTAGACAAAATTATTTTGTACCTGATAAATCCAGAAAAAGGACATTTTGGTGCTGTGTAACATTTTGAGACAGTTTCAAGTCTTTCAAGGATATAAAATTAATGATGACAAAACAAAGGCTACAGATAAGTTATATACCCACATATAAATTGGTTCAGCAATACCCATATTTAAGGGGACAAGCTAGGATGAAGTAGTTAGAAGGATGAAAAGGCTTCTGTTACGGCAGGATATGTGAGAAGTAAGTAAAAAAAACAGATAATACAAAAACTGAGAAACAGGAAGCTCTTGTTTATATATATGGCTAGCAATATACAAGCAGTGAAAATATTTTTAGTCCCTTTAGTTTTATGTACAAGTCACGCATATTTTATTAATCAGAGGAGAAGTTGTGAACTGTAATTAATAAAGAATTGAAAGTGTTGATCTGGGAGGGGAAGAGGGCAAGGATCAAGTGGGATAAGTGGATCCTTCCAAAAGAACAAGGTGATTTAGGATTACCTGACTTGAAGGGATATTTTAGAGTTAAAACTAAGTAGAAAGGGATGATGATGGAGCAGGAGGGAAATTCAAGAAATAATGAGAGTTGGATTCTGGAAGCAGATCATCAAGAAGAATAACAACATGCACACAGAATAACATATTCATAAAGTAACTGAAAGAATTCTAAGAACTAAGCCAACACAATAATGGAGGAAGAAGATTTTGCCAACATGGATGACAGCAGTTAGGGGAACAGGAAACAGCCAAGAGGGGCTGGAATGCACTGCAGAAAACTAGCTAAGGAACCAAGTTACTGGGAGCAAATGACTAGAGAGGGAAAGGTAACAGAATGAGTAAGAGACCAAGAAGATATTTGGACTGCAGGCTAGAGACTGCCTTCCCTATCTTGGACTGATGTCAGAGTACAGGCAAAGACAAAGGGATTGGGGCATTCTAAGTGAAAGACCTGCTCTGGTAGGGTTTAATTGAATCTAGAACAGGAGCTGCTGTTAAAAAGAGATAATTAGTAGGGCATATAAAGTACTGCATGATGACTATACATATCAATCAGAAGAGTTTAGAAAAGATTGGGAAGATAGACTGGATAAGCAATTCACAAGGAAACAACTGCAGGACATATGTATGGCTCCTAAATATGCATCAGAATTTAGAAAATTTAGGATTTTTGCTTGGAAGTGTTTGTACTGGCACTTCTATACCCGAAGCATCCGCTGGTAGATGGCAAATGTTGGAGGTGTGATGGGGATGAAAGAGGTAACTGGGAAGATATGTTTTGGCAGTTTAATGAGGTGACAGACTTTAAAAATTCCTTATAGAGTACTCTATCAGAAATGCAGGGTGAGTAAATCAGTGTAACTAAGGAAATGATTTTTTGAGCTGGGATACACGATCTGAATTGCCTAGACATAGTAAGCCTTGTTAAGTTTAATTCTGGTGGATGGCAAAAAAAGCAATTACTAGAAAATGGAAACAGAAGTCTAAAGCAATTGTATTTGAAGTAGTGAATATTGTACAGAGAGAAAAAAATGGAAGTGGGATCTTTAGAAAAGGGTAGGAGCAAATTACATAAAAAAATGAAAACTGTGGTAATGCAGAATAATGTCTTGTAGGAGGAGTGAGGTTTAAGGGAAGGCAGGAACTGATCAGTTTATATAATGCTGGACTGATAATTGTATAAAAGAAAATAAGTGGTGTATAATGTTTGTGACTGTGACAACACTAACGTGCCTTGTTTTCTTTTATATAAATGTTTCTGTACATCTTAAGTGATAATTTAATAAAGCTGTTAAAAAAGAACTATCAGTATTTTATGAAAAATTATGGCAAGTACCAAAGATATCAGTGCTCCATGGCAGTCTTTCACAGCTGTGACAATGGGTCTTAGAAGGTGAAAGACTACCAACACACACAGGCAGAATGAAATTTATAACTGTTGTTTCTGTTTACAGTGCAGGTTTAAAAACGCAGGCTCATTTGTAACTTTCACAAGATAAACAGTAAACAACAGATATAAATGGAGTTTTTAACTGTGATAGTTATGAGGTAGCAGATTAAAAGATCTGTACTGCCTGTGACTTTTTATTTTGGAAAGACTGTGAGGATGCTTTCAAAACATATTTATGAACATTATTATAAAGTTAAGGATACCAATATAACAGTATTAACTATAATAAACAGTATAAAAATAAGGATACCATTACAAATCCTCTGGTACGTACTGGTTTTAGGAAGTTTTTATTTTCAGTTATTGATTCTATCACTTGTGATAGTGAGAAAAACAGTGCATTCAGGCAGCAGTTGCAGGACCTACTAGATAAAGCAGGACAACATGAATTGGTGTTGATAATGGGTGACTTGAATGCACATACTGGAATAGAAAGAGCAGGATACAAGGAATGTCTGGGTCCACATGGGTGAGGCAACAGGAATAAAGAAGGAGAGGCCATTCTAGACTTTTGTCTAGCAAATGGCTTGATAGCAGCCAACACATGAGTCAGAAAGACAGACAGTCACAAGATTACATACAAGAGTGACCAACATGCAACTCAGGTAGACTTCCTCCTAGTAAGGAAAAAGCACTGGGGAAGAATCAATGACTGCAAAATCATCCCTAGTGAAACAGTCAGCCCACAGCATAAACCACTGGTTACCACAATCAACTGCAAGCAGTGGTCAGAGAAGGCTCTTAAGGTCAACAGAGACCAGGCTGAAGACCTGGAAGTTGACTGAAGTGAAAATACAACAGTTGAAGGAATTACTCAAGGCTCTAGCACCCCAAGAAGAGGAGGAAATAAGTGGAGTTAAAGAAGAATGGGAGCCCCTCAAAACAGCATGTGTGGGGATTACAGAACATACATGTGGCCGAGTCAGGTATGGAAATAAGGTACACAAGGAAAGCTGTTGGTGGAATGCAGAAGTTCAGGAAGTCATCAAAAGAAAGGAGTGCAGGAAAAAGTGAGAGATAGAAAAGACTGACCAGGCAAGGAAGGAATACTGGTTGACTAACAAAGAAGCTAAGAAAAAAGCTGCAATAGCAAAGAATAGGGCATCAGAGGCACTCTACCAACTTCTGGAAAGTGACATTAGGTAGCACAAAAAAACTATATCAGGTTACAAGGCAAAGACAGAAAGATAAAGAATATAGTCAGACATCTTTCATAAGGGATGCTAGCAACAACCTGCTCACCATTCCCCAGGACATCAAAGGCAAATGGAAGGAGTATTTCCAGCAGCTTCTAAATGAAGAAAACCCCACAGAAGCTGTACTGCCCCAGAAACAGCCTACGATGAGAGAACAGGAGGAGCCTACCATAGAAGAAGTAAGAATAGCACTAAGGAAAATGAAGTCAGGGAAAGCAGCACACTCAGATGAGGTCACAGCAGATATGATAAAAATGCTGAGTGAGACTGGGGAGAAATGGCTCCTGAAGGTACTCATAGCCGTGTGGAGAGAAAAACATTATCACAGGTGACTGGAGAATAAACAAACTCGTGCCAGTGTACAAGAACAAAGGGGACATCCACAACTGTGGGCAGTACAGAGTAATCAAACTCCTGTCACATTGCATGAAAGTTCTAGAGAGGGGTGACTGATAAACAGATACACAGAATAGCAGAATGTAATATGGGAGATGAGCAGTATGAATTCAGATCAGGATGCAGCACACATGACCCGATGTTTGCAGTGAGACAGATAGTTCATAAGACGCTAGACATGAGGAAAGTGTCCAACTGGGCATTCCTAGACTTGGAGAAAGCATATGACAAGGTACTAAGAAAGGTGATGTGGGCAGTACTACAGTGGTTCGAAGTCTCAGAAACATTGGTAGAATTAGCTCTGGCTATGTACAAGGACGAACAGGGTTCAGCCTCACAGAGGGGTTCCTAGTGGGAGTGGGTGTACACCAGGGTTCAGCTCTGAGCTCACTGCTGTTCACACTGGTGATGGACTACAGTAGCAAACAGGCCGCTAGGGTCAGATCAACAAAGTTGCTGTAAGCAGATGATGCTGCATTACAGGCAGACTCTGAGCAAGATCTCCAGCAAAGTATAGAGCAATGGAGTGCAAAACCGAAAGCACATGGGATGAAACTAAGCACAGATACGACAGTGGTAATAGCAGCAAACTTGAGGAAATCAGAAGAAGCTGAGAATTGAGACAGAAGGGAAGATAGTGGAACAAGTAAATTGCTTCAAGTATCTGGGAGGGTTAGTTGAGGAGAAGGGAAGTCTGAATGAAGAGGTCAAAGCTAGAATCAGAGTGGCTGCAGCCAACTCGCATAGAGTGTCATACTATGACAGAAGAATGTCAAAGAAGCTGAAAAGTAAGGGGTACAAGACAGTGGTGCGACCAGTACTACTGTATGGCATAGAAACCCGGCCAGTTAAAGGCACAGCAGATGAAAAAGCGAGAGGTGATGGAAATGAAGTGCCTGAGCAGGGTGGCTGGGTGCACTCTATGGGACAGATGAAGAAATGAGGACATAAGAGCAGTAGCCGAAGTAACTCTAATTGCAGAAAAGATCAAAGAGAACAGATTATGGTGGTTTGGACACGTGCAAAAAAGCAGAAGACAATCTGGTAGAGAAGATTTGGGAAAGACAGAAAGAAGGTAAGAGAAAACGAGGACATCCAGCAAAGATGTGGATGGACTGTGTGAAAGAAGATCTGCGACACTCAGGCATGAGTGCTGAAGAAGGCAGAAGTGGGGCATTGAATCAAGAGAAATGGTGACAGTTAACACGATTCCCCGACCCCATGTAAAAAACGGGGGGGGGCTGCCTGCTGCTGCTGCTGCTGATTTTATCAAGGTTGATCCAAGGGGTGGTGACTATAAACAATTTTATAAAATAAAAGAATTGAATTTGCAGCTAATTTTGGATGCCGGTCATTTTCCATGTTTAAATGAATTTTTGAGTACTACATGTTTGTTGCAGTTAAGACAGCAGTATTTCAATTTATAAATTTTGCATTTTTGTTAGAATTTGCTCATCACAAATTGTTTTGCATATGTCCTGTTGGTAACATATCTTTTAATTACTAATATACATGTGAGATGTTTTATTGTAGTTTGTTCTGAAGAAGTCTTGGTATAAGAGGTAAAGGCACTAAATGTTCTTTAAATTCAAATGAGTCATTTTGTTTCTTTTGACATGTTTTTCAGCTTCCAGCTCATTGCTTTTCATGTTTTACCCACTTTTTTCAGTTTCCATTTTTTTAATTATCCTTCCAAAATACTAGAATATATTTTTTGAAAAAACATGAAGAAAAAAATGAAAATGGACAGCCACGAAGGAACCTCCACAAATGTAAATCAGTTTCAGACTGTGAGTGCATAAAAAGAGGATCAGAACTTCCAAATAAAATATATTTACATGACTGGATGAACAGGTGAATGGCAGGGACCCAAAAGCCTCAATTAATAACCATACAAACATCAGAGAAATACACCCAATCATCAGTATTATCTCTTGCTTTTTTCCTGAATATCCTGTCTTTTCCATAGGTTCGTAGGACGATACTAGGCTATTGGTGCAGATGCCCTTATAAGCCTATCCAAGAATTTCACTCATGTTCCCACAATTTCAGCACCTGTTTTGCCTGTCCAGCATATCCATTTGCGATAAAAAGAACAGTTATTTTGATAGTGGCTTATACAAGAGAGGTCATAAATAATAATGCACAGTTTCACATAAAATTATGACAGACAAACATTATACCTAAAACCATCTCTACCAAATTATAATTTTAAAGTCTATTTAAGTCTATACCTTTCATTGATAATATTAGTATCAAAATGAAAGTATAATGGAAGTGAAACAATACATGTCTCCCATGCATGAAATCTAACTGTATGAAAGAAAGGAATGCATGTTGCTAACATATGTCAAATGAATAAATCGTTTAACCATTAAGACAAACGAGCCCTCTATATCCATCACTCATCCAACTACCCTTCCTTATAAAGATAATTTTCAATTAATTAAAGATGTAAAAAAGAAGTTATGTACTTACCATAACATTCCATGTTAGTAGTCCATCTCACTCATTCTTTACATATGGTATCCTCGGCTCCGACTCGGCCTATTTACAAGCTGGAAGACTTCTGGTTGGCTCGTGGCTAGGTAGGTATCCCATAGTGCACCAGTACAATCCCCAGATCTTGTTTACCGCTGACTAGAAATAATAACCTACAGAAAAAGCCAACACTAAAAGGTCTCCATAAATAATGAAATTAGTATATTTTTCTGTCTCCAGGAACTTTCAGGATGGGGGCAGGAGGGCAGGTACGAAAGAATGAATGGTGAGATGGACTACTAACATGGAATGTTATGGTAAGTACATAACTTCTTTATGTTCAGTAGTCCTTTCTCACCTTCATTCTTTACATATGGGACAGTGTCCCTAGTGCCTTATTCTTTGGCAGCTCAAGGAAAAATACTCCTGAGTACCATGGAACCAAAAGATGCTCTACCCCTGGAGGTTAAATCCAATTTGTAATGAGTAATAAAAGTTTGAGGGGTAGCCCACGTAGCAGCTGCACAAATATTGCCAAGTGGAAGCCTTGCTTGAAAGGCTGCAGAGGTAGATTGAGATCTAGTAGAATGAGCCTTGATTTTAAAGGGTAAAGGTTTATCCTCAGAACTGTAAACACAAGCTATACAGCTAGAAATCCAGTTAGAGAGAGTCACTTTAGAAACTGGTAAGCACGACCTGGATTCAGAAAATGAAATGAATAATTGATCCAATTTTCTAATGTCTTTAGTCTAGTGCAAATAAAACCGTAATTGTCTATGGACATCCAATTGATAAAACCTGTACTCAGCTGCATTGGGGTGATTCGGAAAGAAAACCGTAAGTTCTATGGACTGATTCAATGTGGCATGGGAACAGACCTTGGGGACAAAGGAAGGGTTAGTATGAAGGGACACCCTGTCTTTATGAACAATCAGATAAGGTGGGTTAACAGACAAAGCTTGCAATTCTGACACCCGTCTGGCAGACGTGATAGCCACCGAAAATGTCTTCCACGACAAAAACTTCAAAGAGCATGAATGAGAAGCCTCAAAGGGCAGAGATGTTAATTTTGATAACATAAAGTTTAAAATCCCATGAGGCCACAGGCTCTTGAACAGGAGGTCTGAGCAAAGTGGTACCTTTGAGGAAGGTTTTGCACAATTTATGAGACATCAAATTAAAATCTGGGAAACCCAAATGAAAAATTTGAAATCGTTGACAATTGAACTCTGACAGTGGCAGCCGCAGATCCTTGGGGGAACAGTTCAGAAAGAAATTCCAAAACCACTGGAATGGAGGCAGTGAATGGGGTCAGCATCCATTTTCTCCGCCCAAAGAGAGTATCTTTTCCATTTACTGGAATACAGTTTCCTAGTGGAAGGTTTATGAGAAGACGTAAGGATATGAGTCACGGAAGGCAAGATGTTGTGAAGCCTGACTAGGGATGGAACTGGAGCAGCCATGCTCTCAAATTCAGGGTGTGTAAAGAGGGGTGAAGCGAACCTGACATGTGAGTCAACAGGTCTGGAACTGGGTCCAGAATCCAAGGATCGTCCAGGAGAAGAGATCTGAGGAGGGGGAACCAAACCTGATGAGGCCAGTAAGGAGCAATGAGGATCAATTTGCTTCCCAGCCGTTTCGCTTTCTGAATCACCTTGGAAATGGAGGAAAAGCATACAGGAGACCCAGGGGCCAATCGTGAACAAGTACGTCTCTGGGTGACTACCCCAGAGGGGGGATGAGGGAAAGGTAGCTGCTGTGGTTGGCAAAGGGATCGCAGCAAGGCTGTCCCCACCTGCTGAAAATCTGTTCCACTGTTTCCTGTTTCAGAGACCAAAGTGAGGCATCAGGATCGCCTGGCTGAGCTTGTCAGCTATCACGTTGATCGTCCCTGGAATGTGCATTGCCACCAGAAAGCGCTGGGAAGATATCGCCCATTCCCAAACTCGCATGGCCTCTCAACAGAGTGGGTATGATCTGGTTCCGCCCTGTTTGTTGATATACCATACTACCGACATGTTGTCTGCCTGTATTGCAGTAGTCTCCAGAGAAAGAAGGTTGTGAAGTGCTTGCAATGCCAGGAGCACCGCCCTCATCTCTAGAACGCTGATATGCAGGTGGGCCTCGTGTTCTTGCCATGTGCCTTGGACAGTCCTGCCTAGATAATTCCACCCCCACCCTATCTGTGAGGCATCCGTGGTCACAGTGGCAATGGGTTGGCGAGGAACAATTGAAGCTCCTGTGGTCAGTTAATTAAGTAATGTTCACCAAAGGAGGTCCATCTTGCAAGATTCTGTCAGTAGAATGTGATGGGATAATGGAAGGTGCTGAAAGGACCATTGGGATGACAGGAGCCACTGAAAAATTCTCATGTGTAACCTGGCTGGTGGCACAAACAGTATGGTGGAAGCCATGGTCCCAAGGAGCTGCAGAACAATCTTGGCTTTGACCCTTCACAAGGGGAGAAGAAGCTGAATTTGAAGCACCAGGTTTTGTGCCCTTTTGGCAGGAAGACGAACCACTATGTTTACTGTGTCTATCTCTGCGCCTATAAAAATCACAGATTGAGAGGGCAATAAGGCAGATTTTTTCCCAATTTATAGAGATTCCCAGTTGGGCACAAAGCTGAATAGTATTGTCCCTGCTCTGAAGGAGTAGATGCCTGGTAGGGGGCGGTCAGGAGCCAGTCATCCAAATACGGAAACACCTGGAATCCTCGACATCTCAGGTGAGCTGTCACTACTGCCATACATTTGGTGAACACCCTGGGGGCTGTGGTAAGACCAAAGGGCAGAGCACAAAACTGGAAGTGACTGGCTCCCAGCCAGAAGCGTAGATGGCTTCTTGACGCCCTGTCCATTTTTATGTGGTAGTAAGCACCTTGGAGATCTACTGAGCACATCCAATTGTCTTTCCCTAGCAATGGGAGTATAGACTGCAGTGTTACCATCCGGAACTTGTCCTTCTTTACTGATTCGTTCAATCTGCTGAGGTCCAGAATGGGCCTCCAAGTCCCCTGTATGTTTTGGCACTAAAAAGAACCTGGAGTAAGTTCCGGACCCTACTTGGTCTGCTGGGACGGTTTGGATGACTCTTTTTGACAGCAACTTGCTGACCTCCACAGTTGCCTGATCCCTGTGATTGGGTGGAACATCTGGGATCTTCTTGGGAACAAAAGGTGGAAGAGAAAAGGGTATTACATAACCTCTGGTAATAATTCTTTGTACCCACTCATCTTGAGTGATACTTAGCCAGGCTTCTGGATACAATGAAATGCGACCCCCGACCACACCCAGAGAAGCACAGTCGGGCCCCACATCAGGAGCGCTGGTAAGGCTGGCCGCAAAAGGAATCGTGACCTCACTGGTTTTGCGGACCACCTCTGCCTCTAGGGAGACGTCTACCATTTCCTCCTCCTCCTCCTCTGCCTCTGAAGGAGGAGTCACCCTGTGCTTCCTGGAAAAACCTCTGGTACTTCTTGAACCACATTTTAGCACCCATCTGACCCTTAGGGTATGGTCCAGAGGGAACAGTAAAACATACTCCCACGGCAGAGAGTGTTTTTCCTTCTTGCTCACACCAGGTGAGAGTGTCCTTTACCTTGGATCCAAACAATGAGGAACCGTTGAATGGTGCATTGGTAAAGGTAGACGTAAACGGTTCCGCAAAGTTATACAAACGCATCCAGGAATGATGCCTCAGGGAAATTTCTGAACCCGCTGCTCTACTCGCTCCATTGGCCACATATGAAATAAGCCACATGGAGGATTTAATGATACAGGTCAAGGTGGACAACTGGGCAAAAACCTTGTCAGGGACTCCCTCAGTACATGTGCCTTGTAGGGAATCTCCTAACTTTTTAAGGAGATCTCTCTGGAGCCTCGTAAAGTGAGTAAGGTAATTCAGCGATCTAAGGGTAAATACCGCTGAAGAAAAGATACGCTTCCCGTATCTGTCCATCGTTCGAGACTCCTTATTTGGTGGATGAACAGAAGAAGTCTCAGAAAACTCCTTCTTAGTGGCTGCCGCCACCACCATGGCAACTACAGGCACACCTTTAGATAAAAAGTCTTTTCCTGGATGGGAAGAAAGGAACTTGTTCAGTCTCCTGGGGACTGGCTCCATGCCATCAGGAGTATCCCACACCTTTCAACTAACTAAATCCATCAGTTCGTCAAAGGGTGGAGACACCCAAGAGGCAGAAGGTTGAGACCTGAAAGCCTTCAGGTACACCGACTCCTCATCAGAAGGGGTGACAGTGGGCCAGCCGCACCTATGTTTAAGGATCTCCAGAATGTCTAAGAAGGAGACATCATCAGAGGACAACTTGGGGGACCCTTCCGACTCCTCGAGGTCAGTGTCAGATGCCAAAGACTCATCCTGGGAGTCGACACGCTGCCTCTTAAAGTCCTCTTCCATGGGGGCTCCTCAGAAGGACATTCTGAGGAGGTCTCAGAAGAGTGGGGGCCACTGGCTGGTGGATCCTGAGGATGGGGGTCTCTGCTGCCGCTGGGGGTAGTAGGAGCTGAGACAGAAGTAGGTGCTAAGGGGGGAAGAGTGCCAGTACCTCTGGTAGGAGCTGACGGTCAGGACAGCACACTCCTCATCATCTCAAAAGCCGACCTCTCTGGTTCCGAGGACCTCTCTGGCTCTGAGGAAACTGAGAATGCTGTTGGCGCCAGAGCCATCAGCTCCAAGATAGACGCAGGGTCCGAACTCACCCTAGCAGATGCACCGAGAGGAAGACTTGGAACTGAAGAAGTTCGGTTCCAAGCATCCCTGTCGGGGCTGACCACAGAGCTTCAACCCCTGGACACTACGGACGGCACCGAAAGTGTCGGAGCAGAACTCAGCTATGAAACAGCCACAATGGGAGCTAAAGCCGAAGGTTCCACCTGTGGTACCAAGCACTCCGGCTCCAAAAGACCAGAATGACTCTGAGGAGGAATGAACACAGAGGGATGAACGGGCTCGAGTGGCTCCGGAGCTGGCTGGGTTGGAGCCAACAAAAATTTAGGCAACGCAGACGACTTCAAAAGTCTCAGCACTACCCTCTCCACATCTTCTTCCGATAAACTCCTGGAAGACCTGGATGACATAGTAGGAGATCGAGATCTCGAAGGTACAGGAGACTTCACTAACAAGGACACCGGCAGAAGGTCCATGGACCGTCTCCAAGAAGCAGTCTCAAGAGTCTCAGCGACCGGCTCCGAGAAACTTGGAACACAATGCCACTCTTAGTCGGCTCCTAGGTCTGTGGAGCCGATGAGACAGTTTTCGCAACTTTAAGAGGTGGCATCAAGACACCAGCCAGTGCTGGGGAGGGCATCTTGGCAGATTTTGACTTTCCTTTGGTAGATTTAGATGATGATGAGGAACTCGACAAATCTTCCTCGAAGGAATATTTAAGAATACCTTTTAGGATTAACTTGTTCTTCCTTTCCTGCAACACCCTAGGACTAAATGCAAGACAAAATAAACAGGTCTCCTGTAAATGGATGGCCCCTAAACAGTAAACACAGTTACCATGACCATCCGTTAAGGACATCTTTTGGGAGCACTTAACACATTTCTTGAAGCTGGATGGCTTATGCTCCTTACTCTCTTTAGACATTCTGATTATCAGTATAACACACGCACACAGAGAAGAAGAAGGAGGAGGACTAGGTCCTCTAATTTAAATGGGCCTAGCCCTGCAGAAAGGAAAGGATACCACGAGGACTAGGTCCTCTAATTTAAACGGGCCTAGCCCGGGCAAGGAAGGGATAGGGTCTTCTAACTTAAACAGACCCAACAGTTATAAAGGTAAGAAATATCACACTCAACTGAACAGTAGAGAATGAGAATGACACAAATTCAACTTATGTCAAGCACAAACAGAACGTAGTTCTGTTAACAATATCAGCAAAAAACGATGCTAACAACAAGCTAATAAAAGCTAAACAGCAAACGGAAAACTGCCAAACTCTATGAAACACACAGAATATTAGTGTGCAAAAGGTGCCTGCACTAATCCAAAAAGAAAACCCGGTACACGGGATACCAACAAAGAAAGTAAAGGCCAAAGGCCAAAAATTGCATCAAATGGCACAAATAGAAGACAACAACCTTAATAACAACTACGCTAACTGAATACTACAAACAGTAACAGATTTTAACTATACTGAAGTATTCTAAACTAAACAGTCAAGAAAACTTTGATAAAAGTGGAAAATATGCAAACACATAGCCAGAGCCAAAGAGAAGCACAACCGAACTCGTCGACGCGGCAAATGAGATTTGGGGACTGTACTGGTGCACCATGGATATCTGCCTAGCCACGAGCCAACCAGAAATCTTCCAGCTTGTAAATAGGCCGATTCGGAGCCGAGGATCGGCTCCGATCCCATATGTAAAGAATGAAGGTGAGATAGGACTACTGACCATCTATTCTCTCTCTCATTTTCTCTCTCTCTCTATCCTGCTGCTACCAGAGATAATACCACTTCACTTATGAATTACTAAATGAAATCCATCCTCCATCCCATCCTTTATTCTCATCTAAGATTTTATTTGACAATTATGACTACTTCTCTGTAAATAAAACCTAACTTTCCTAAAATCATTAAAGTAAAACATTCCATCGTGATCTCATTTTTATTTGTTATGTCAGGGAATTGTGTTAAATTACCTGGTCTCTCAGAATATCCACATAACATCTTAAACTCCAAATATATCACTACCACTGTTAACTGCTAACCCAAATCTAAAAACTGTTTAGTTTAACTCCTATTTAGATTTACTCATACATTTATTCTCTACACAATATCTCACTATTTTCAGTTTTTATATAAATCTTGAGCTACTAAATCTGAATAACGTATACGGTGGAAGTGCAACTTTACCTAATCATGGTGTGAAAACTTACCTAACCAATTACATTTCATGGTAATATCTGTACAACTCATAACACTTTGAATGAACTGCACTTTATATCAATTAAATTTTACTTCTTTTGCTCCTAATAGGTTCATAGGAAGTTACTAGGCTAATGGCCCTAGAGTCCTTAAAGCCCTAGCTATATTTATCCAATTTATCCTGAGGTGCCCTGAATGAAATTCACATTGGTAAGGGTCTATGGTAGTTAATACTGACTTCCTCTGTCCAGAAGGGACATGGGCACCACCCCAGGAGTGAATCTGTGGTTACCCATCCACTGACCTGCATTGCGTTCAATGAGGGTCAGAGAGGGGCTCTGTTTTATGTGAATTCAAAGTCTGTTCCAGAGAAGTGGCAGTCTCTAGGAGATGTATCTTTCTCTCCAGCATGTTCATGTCAGAAGCTAGGTTAAGATCCCTGGAACAAGTGACAGTCCTGCAGTTTGATTTACGAATGTGCAGCATTTCCATCACGGCCAGGTCAGAGACGGCCCTGTATGCCAGACACAGGTCACCCCTTAGCAACCTGTAGGAGACAGAATACAGTGATATCTGTGTTAAGACTAGTTTTGTGCACCCTGTAATTTCTTGGTGAGAAACCTCTATGGTCTCTCCACTTATGCAGGTGTCTAGTGAGGTACATGCAAAAGAGAGCATTGTACTCAACTATTTGTCTGATGAGGGCCACGTACAATGGAATTACAGCATCCTTCCATCTAGATGCGATGCCTTTACTTATAAGATGTGCCACATAGAAGGATTTCCTTACTACTGTGGATACACGGTGGTCAGACTTCAGATTGCTATCAAAATAAATACCCAGATCACATATCATTGGGTTTATACTTAGGGGGATGCTTTCTAGAATGTAATTAGCAGGGATGTCAGCTTTCCCAAAGGAAATAATAATGCATTTTCTTTGCATTTAGCTTTAATCCATGGCTTTGGCACCAATTATTTGTCTGTGTTAATTCTGTCTGTAGTATATTAACATCATTGAGGGACTCGACTGCTCCCAATTTGCAACTGTCAGGGAACTTATCAGCCACAGGCTGTACAGATTTGCCTGGCCTTCTGAGAAATAAATTCAGAATAGTTAGAGGCCCAGGACAGAACCCTGTGGTATGCCACTGGTTACTGGTCTTTTGCTAGAGGTGAATTTGCCCACTCTGACAGTATGTGTCTTGCCAGTGAGCCAGTTGGCTGCCCATCTGGTAATGTAAGGGTTAATTCCCAAATGGGTGAGTTTCTATATAATACCTGAGCAGGGGACAGTGTCAAATGCCTTGGCTAGGTCAAGATAGGTGCTGTGCACTGTCTTTCCCTCATCCATGGCCTTGGTGACTTTCTTGAAGAAGTCAACTATGTTTAACAGGCATGATAAACCTTTAACGAATCCAAACTGGGTTGGGTCCAGAGTTTGGAGATGTCCTTGTTAATAAGGTCCATAATGATTCTTTCTACAGCCTTGCAGATGAGGGTAGTCAACCTTATGGGCCTATAATTCCCAGAGTCGGTTGATGGTTCTTCTTTGTGCAGAGGGTTTACTGTTGCTGTCCTCCATTCTGAAAGAGCATAGCCAGTTCACAGGTTATGGTTAATCAGGGATCCAAGTGGGTTTGCAAGGTCACGTTTTAAGTTGTTTAAAAGGCAACCTGGGATGTTGTCTGATCCCATGGATGACGTGTTTTTGGCCTTGGAGAGCGACCAAATAAACTGCTCTCTTGAGATACTAGGCTGAGGAATGGTGGCAGGTATAATGTGGGGATATACAGGTTGGCTATTACCTCCAGTTAAGTATGGGTGGTGCCATCCACAACAACTTCAGGGCATACCTGGCATTCCGTTTTAAATTTCCGACATAAAGAATGCCTTATGATTATCCTTAGCCAGGGAGGCTATTTTTGCTTCATAATTAGTTTTGGAGGACTTGACATGATCTCTAATTTGTTTGTTTAAGCTAGAAAGGGATTTCTTCCTCTGCTGAGCCCCTTCCCTCTTGTTCATGGACATTAGTTTATTTTTCTTGTTGCATAGCCTGTTTATACTAGGGGTACACAAGGGGGCTTGTTTTTTTGGCATGACCTGGTTTTAATCCAGTCAGTACAGCTGATAACATGCAACTGCTTAAGTGGTTATACAGGGCATTGGTGTATACCATTGCATAGGAGTCCATATTACCTGCATTTGAGGGAGCTTTGAAACTTCTTCTACCATCACTTAGTAGGAGGTAATTTTTCTTAGAAATTTCTTAACCATTTATGAGTGTGATGGGTTATCTGGTCTGACACTTACATTGAAGTAGACAGATTTATAGCCCAATCTTACCAGGGAGAACATCACATGGGGGGGGGGGGTGCAATGCTCTCATGCTCTTCCATGTTAGTGACTACTATTTCCAGAACATTTGAGTGTCTTGAGGATGTGCTGAATAGCTGTTTCAGAGTATTTGCATTAACAAAGTCAAGAACCTCTGAGTCAGCATGTTTGTGGTTGTGTATATTTCCCAGCTGGTGGTAGGGCAATTAAAATCACCCAGGAGTAAGGTGTTGGACTGTATGGCAAGTGACTCCAGTACGTGCAGGCATACAGTATGCTTTTCCTATTTCATGGTGGGGACCTACAGCTAGTTATGATGGGATAGGGGCTTTGCCTATAGTTAATTGGACATGGAGTAGCTCAAGAGAGTAACACTGTTTGACCAGTCTTGAGGTGTACTTTTCCATCCTTTCATTCTTTCACACTCAGTTTGTGGTCTGAACATATAGAATGCACTGTAGCCCTGCATGGTCAGGTTACTTTCCACATCTTTGAACCATGTCTTGGTAACTGCACAAAGGAGTGCTTTCAGGGAGTGCAGTTTCTTTTTTAGACTCCTAGCATTAAGCGGCAAAACCTTGAGTTTATCTAGAGAGGAATTTGTTATGTTGGGAGGTTGGTTATTTTGACACTACCTAAAAAAGTCACAACAGTGGTGGCTAATGCCTGTATCTGAAAGCCTAGAGGAGACAGGTGCAGGCTATCTCTGGCAAAGCAGCTTGGCCTGTCGACCATGTCTTCCCAGGCTGACAGATATTGGATCCCCTTGGACTGACACCAGAAGCTAAGCCAATTGTTAAACTCAATATTTTTTTGCTTGTATTGTAGCATAATCCTTGGAGAAGGTAGAATGCCAGTTAAGGCTAGGCTTAACCAGCCTGTGACAATAATCTGAGAGCTCAGTCATATCTCTTATCTCTTCATATAGTCCAGTGAGGTATATCTCAAGTTATTCACCTCCATATGGACTATGACGGAGTCATACCAGTACTTGTGGCTGAGTGACTTGAGTGCTTGAGTAACTTGATGGATCGTGGCACCTGACAGGCAGCTAACTGTAACCCATTCCTTATCCAGCCTGGTAAGAGGAACATTCGTCTGTCTTGCAATGGAGCTACCTATGACCAAAGCCTTAGGTTTTGAGGTGTTACACCTTATGGGCTTATTTGCGGAGAAACTGGTGTGTGCAATTTTATGTGTTGTGGCTGTTTTTTGCATTATTATTTGTGTGGGCTTGGGAAGCCTCTGATCTTTTGGTAAGTTACTAGTGAGTACATCCACATATGTGGATTTATGTATAATGTCCTTATTTAGTGTGAAAAGTCTGTTTGTGCTTACAACCTATTTGGCATCAGTCTGCCCTTATGTGAAAGTCTTGCCTCCAATTTTATCGTGTAACTACCTCTCCCATATAAAGTATTTGTTTCAGGAGTAAGTGGTTATCAGTATACAAGAGACAATTGCGACATTGACTCAAGATGCCCAGAGAGATGATGGGAACTGTCCATCCATGACAGCAGGCTCTTACTGTATGTTTTATTAGGGAAGGGAATGGGTTAATTTGACAGGACTGTGCTGGTAGCACTGGCACTACAAGAGGGACATATACTTTGTGTAGACTAAAGCTGATCAACAACGCAACACTGCTCAGTGCATAACTGAGTTGCTCCTAGAGCAGCAGAAAAGCTTGAAAGGGTTTCACTGACAGCTGTTTAGGGAAAAAGTGAGCTTCCAGGCTTTTGCATCTATACAAGAGCACTGCTAACCGCTACTGCACAAAGTAAGAGTACCACGCAAACACAAGCCCCGGGATTCATGAAGCTCGGCGCAAGAACGGCGTTAGGCTTGCGCCAACCGTGTAGTGTGAAGATGGCGCAGTAGCGCCAAACGCATATTAATGAAGGCACGCTGCTGCCACTGCCACGTGCATAGGAAAGGAGAGCGAGTGCATAGGGCGTGTCGAAGTGCCGCACGGAGGCGTGGAAATGTCAGCTGTCGACATGCAACCTAAAATGCTTGCATATAACAATTTGCAAGCAAGAGTAATCACATCTGTCAGTGTCCGTGGATACTGAAACGTATGCAAAGCATGCAAGACAGCTTCTGCGAACACAAAATGAAGAAGCAAACACAAATGCACGGTAGGGAATAACGTGTCCCTATCCCTCGAACAAATGACATTGAAAACCGTGTGCCTGTAGTCCAATGCAGTGTAGATAGTTATACCAAGTGGAAGTGAAACGCATCATATGTTAGCACGCCGCCAATAGGTACGTCCAGCCCAATGGTCAGGGTCACCGGCTGACCCATATTGTGAGGGAGGGCAGACACCTGGGCAGATGTGTCCATAACAAAAACACGATAAATGTAAATATCTAGCGATCATATGACCGAATTATATCCCACAACACATGTAATAGTCACATACAATAGGTATGTCCGTATTTAACATGTCATATGTGACAGGAAATAGAATAAGCATGTAAACGAAACAGAAGGAGCATATAAACTGCTACAACAATAAGGCAACATTGTAGGCTGAAAGGAACAGTATTATCCGTAGCATTCACTGTGGGTACGTGTTGTCCAGTACAATCAGATATGTGTCCGGAATATATCCCATCCTGGACATAGGAAAAGGTGGCATCCTACCAATGATTAGAACAACTGGCCAAAATCTGCACATCTGAGGTCCAAGCCAAACTTGTCAGGATGTGTCACAGTTGAACGGGTATTACCCGGGTATACCAACCATGTCATAAAAGTTAAGTATGGGCGTATACCTATGTGCGTGAGGTACAGCATGTGGAAGGTCAAACATGGCAGGGTAGTCCACAAAACCATACAGGTACCTGACATATGTAGGGTATGCAATGTGTTACCTTGACCATCTCATGGGCCATCAACCAAAGCAGTGATGGATGGAGTGTCGGGAATATGTGTGTGTGGGGGGATGACTAATGGTATAATCCTCAAAGGCGAGACTGTGTCGTATGCAGAATAGGTGAACTGGAGGTGTATGAGGGATCAGCGGGTGAAGCAGAAAGAAACACAAAAACATGTATACACATCTGCAATACAACCAGACAGGCCATACTGTAGAACACAATCCCACAAACATATGAATATTAAAATGTGCGATACAAATGTACAGAAATGTCACCGGCACATACCCACAGATTGGTCCTGATGGAACTGGCCATATCAAATGCAACACACCTGGATGCATAATGGACTACCCAGCATCCCCTCCACAGCACACAACCCGCCCCCATACCTGAACGTCCACCAAATCCAGCCATACTTGGCCTACTAGTTTGGCGCAGCCACATCTACACATAGTGACCACTACGCATATGTAGTAGGTAGTGTCACCCTAGGCAGTTTCAGGATTGCAAACTATGTATCCCTTACATGTAAAACCCCCAGCACATTTTCATAATGCCAGAAGAATGGTTCGTATCGGTCTTGTTAAATTTTTGGATATCCCTCAAGGGATAAGTAACCTGTGTAAACATTAGAATGGGTATGAAGACACGATGTCCAGTCCTGTAGACATCTGGACACTAGTTGGAATGTGCAGTAGTGGTGCACGAGACTGTCCAGCCCTAGATGGTCATGCAGAACCTACTACCCAGGATCAAACACCTGCCCGTGACGCACGTGTCCCGACACGAATAAGTGAGAGAATATATTGCACACATTCGCATAGTGGCACATGGTATAAGGGTGATGAAGGCACTGACGTAAACAGGATACCCCTGATCCACTGTGTGAGGGACAATTAATGTGTGTGTAGGTGTGACCTGACCAACAATGATACAATGCCAAATGTCCTGTGATAGTAGGAAATAACTATGTACCATACTGCATGTAACAGTTGCCCAAAGTGGTCAGGTCAGGATAGAATAAACGTAATTCGTACAAGAAACAGGCAAACAACAAAAGTGCTACAGTTATAGGCTCACAGCTAGGAAACTAATGAATGTTCTAAACCTGCACTGACCATGGCTATGTGTTGGCCTAAACAATCTGGTGTCCCCAGTAGGGTTACCATCTGTCCCACTTAGCGAGGGACAGTCCCTCTTTGGGCAGTTGTGTCCTGACAACAAATATTAAAAATGGCAAATGTCCTGAGATTGTAGGACATAATTATGTCCCATATGTTATGTAATAGTTGCATAAAATAATTATTTTTGTATCTAAAATACCTAAATGTTACAAGAAACAACATAAGCAACTAAACCGCTACAAGAATAAGCTTTTATTTAGGCAAATAAGTAAAGTTCTAACCTTTGTACTGACCGTGGGTATGTGTCGGCCTGTAAAGTCTGATGTGTGTTACGAAAATGTCTCATCTTGGTCATTTGAAAAGGTGGCAACCCTAGTCCCCAGAATATATCCCAACCTGTACATATGACAATGTCAATGCTACCAATGGTCAGAGCATTTGCACAATAACTGGCCAGCCTCTTAACCACTCACAAAGCCAGTGACCTTTGGAGGAAAGGTGTTGAATGAGAATGACTACTTACAACAACGAAGAGTAATAGACGCATTTAACTGCAGAAAATTAGTAGTATTACGAATCTGTCAACACGTTCCAAGTTAATAGTACTAATATGGTAGAAGTGTCCGTGATTGCCCCTGAGTTGTCATAGCCTTGTCCCTGTCACTGTAGAAACAAGTCCCCGAGTATCACAGAGGTCCATACACATAAGTACACCAACCAACTGTCACATCTGTTGACAGGACTATTGCATACCTGTAGTGAATTTATAACTGATGTCCAGAATAATATTCATTGTATCTATAAATGAATGAAATAGTCAAATGGGAAGGAAACATGAAACCCCATATATATATATATATATATATATATATATATAAATATATATACACATATACATATATATATATTATATATATATATATATATATATATATATATATATATATACATATATATATATATATATATATATATATATATATATATATCTATATATATCTATATATATATATGTATATATATATATATATATATATATATATATATATATATATATATATATATATATATATATATATATATATATATCTATATATATACACACATATATATATAGATATATATAGATATGGAAGGAACGCCGAAAGACGAAAGCAAACATAAGGGTTGTGAAGGGAATCTAGAGCAAGCAAGGAATTATAAAGTGCTCGCAGCATATATCAGATAAAGCTGCACAAGTGTGAGTAGAGCACCGCTCTTCACACCAGAGGCAGGGTTATACCAGTGGCCATAACATCACTGAAGTGCTACGTCAACACTGTAAACAGACGGAATGTAGTACATGTTGCAACCACCTACACTTGTAACCCGCAAATCGTTCGTAATCCATAACACCAGGAAAGGCACGTATGTGCAAATATGAATGGATGGTGAGCCCGTGAATACACAAGGCGGTACAGAATGTGTGTAGGGCCCCAACGCTCTGGAGACGGCAATGTGCAAAGGTGTGTCATGGCTGTGATATCAGGTGTATAATGGCTGTTATGGAAACTCAACACGGGTGTGCTGGAGAAACTATGGATATGCGATTATGGACACAGGAGTGCTAGGGTATGTTGCGCCGGGTGCAATGGAGCGGCCCGTGGAGGTCAGCTAGTACGTAGGTGCGATTCCCAGATAGAGCATCGTTTGAGTGGAGACATGCATGAATGGGCGTATCGTTGTCGGACGTTGTGCGTCAGGGCTGGCAGCCCAGCACGTAAAACCTATACGCCACCCATGAGCGGAACGGAGTTCTGCTGTGACAACCCCAAACCGGGAAAAGCAGAAAGACACAACTACATGAAGACATCAATATGTTGACGTACAATCACAGTAACACAAACACTCATTCTATCAACAGTAATAATATGAATGTGCACAGAAACAAACACAGTAGCAGGAATAATAGGCTGCGCATACGAGTAATAGGTCGAATGACACTGTATCACATCCCAGTTAGCAACGGCACCCCAGACATGAAAAATGTGCTACATCTGTCCGCTGTATAACGTGCAATATACTGATCACAAGTTCACCGGAGTGAAGTGTCGGTGTCATAATGACTAAGGCAATAGTATGCTGTTGAAGCAGAGATAAAACCCAATACGGATGTGTAAGTGTCCATGTCCGGGAAATGTATAGGTTAACGGACACACAGATGTATATATAGATAAAAACGTGTATGTATATATATATATATATATATATATATATATATATATATATATATATATATAAATTTATATACACATATATATTTATACAGATATATATATATATATATATATACACACACACAAGGATATACTATGGATATATACATATATATATATATTATATATATATATATATATATATATATATATACACACACAAACAACAGGTATTGATATATACACATACACACAAAACAAAATATATATGTCATTGTAGATATACACATGTACATAAATAGGTTACTTCACAGCAATTAGGGGTAACATATTTACAGCCCAGGCATATGTGACTGGGAGGTCCAATAAATAAACGTTGTACCCCCCACACCACCCAGCTAGGCCGGTCAGACATACAAACAGGCAATACAGATCAATACACTGCCGCTGTCCAAAACACCGGTAGGAAAGTACCAGTGGGAGAGATCTGAAAGGTCTACACTTTAAACATGGATAACGGTGTTCCTTGCGGAACCCCAAAAATTCAGGGTATGTGTGAACCTGCTGACATTGATATGAGCAGGATGTAGGTGTACATGGAACAGTAGGTTGTGCAAGTGTGATAATACATGGGTTGACAAAACGTACGACATGTGTCCTGAGACGGGGAGAG
Source organism: Protopterus annectens (assembly GCF_019279795.1). Taxonomy (NCBI): domain Eukaryota; kingdom Metazoa; phylum Chordata; order Ceratodontiformes; family Protopteridae; genus Protopterus; species Protopterus annectens. The sequence continues at coordinate 1,676,052,083 of NC_056739.1, forward strand.
TGGGCAATGTGTAGGGGTGTGCTCATACCCCAGCTGCACTCGCAGTAAGTACTTGTCATGACTGCTGTACAGGGGTGCCAGGTAGGTGAACCATGGGTATGCAATAATGGGCTTAAGTGTGCAGGTGCTGGTTGGCAGAGATGTAGTAGGCCCGCCCATTTGAACTCATTAATATTCCTATGTGGGCATAGCATACGCCTACACCTCCCAAACCTGAAGAGCACATCTACCTGATAGTCTGTAAAACATCGGGGGAATACATAGAGACCAAATCAGTGCCTTGTACCCGATTAGCATGGACGTCCATAGTTATGTATCAGAATGTAACAAAGTCCAACTAAACACTTCCAGAAATAGTGATATTAGGTGGACAAATGGCGGAATACAGGTAATGGCAGATTACAACATGTATGAGAGATAAACAGCATGTATCTCGACAACCGTGAATGAATACATATGCTCTGTGACTGTAAATGTGTCTGGTTAATAGAACCAATAATCTAAATGTGTCCCACAGGGTGTTATGCATTGTTCCTGATACAGTGTTCATTCACACCCATTGGTATGCGAGTTCTGCTAGTGACGGAAAGTGCATAATTTGCTGACCACCTTAGGTAGATGATAGCATAATAGATGAGGTTCAACACCCGTACGCCTTCGAGGGACACACCCGTCTGGGCAGTTGTGTCCTGCAAAATGACAGTTACGGCACATGCCCTGTGAGTTCGGGAAAGGAGGCAATATAGTGTGTGTAGTGGTGTCAGAAATTAATTTGTTGGATCAGAAACAGCTACATGTAATAGGAAACAGTATTATCAATTATAATGCTACATGAATAACCTTAATATATGCAAACTGTGGAAGTCGTAAGTTTACTACTGGCTGTGGGTATGTGTTGCCTTGACACATGTGATAGCTCTACATATAGGATCTATAGGGCCACCTCCATTCTGAATGGCCAAAGTGGAACCTGCTCTGTAGAAATGTCAGACGTACCAGGACAGAACATACCTACAGCCATGCATAGTACAGAAATATACATATCGGCACAAATCAAAGCGTAGTCTGGCAGCAGTAAAGTTGCTTATGCTACTACATATAACATATCGACGTGTCAGGTATACAAGACCTGTAACAAGCAACCAGTACAGACACGTACAACATGAGAATGTCCCCTAATCAGGACAGTTGCAATAGCTAGAGTATTGTCCATACCTCTCAACTGTCCCTGAATTTCAGGTACGTCCCTGAGTTTGACTGAAAGTTTAACTCTGTCCCTCTTAATCCCTCCTAAAATTAGTGACTTTTGAAGGAAAGGTGGTGAATTACACTTAATGACTAATGACAATAAGTAAGAGTTATAAACTTCTTTTACTTCAGAAAATGTGTATTAAGTCATATGCACTGATTCTGTCAATGTTTCAAGTTAATAGCACTACTTTTGTAAAAGTGTCCCTGATTTTTTTCTTGACCTGTCCCCGATTCTGTAGAAATGTGTCCCCGATTGGTGGAGAGGTCTGGTATTGTCACATGAGATATGCCTAATGAGGGACTGTCGCATGCAAAGTGGGAAAGTTGTCACTCCTACAGTCTCTCGTCGTGCAATCTGAAAGGTGGAAAATGTACAGCAGGTATGCGGTACCATGACTCGGTGGACAGCTGCGTTAACAAAATCATATTCACATGTCAGCATTGCAGAGTATCGGTTCCCATGTATCAGGCAGATGGGAGCAGATCATATGAGGAACACGCATATAATATGATTGCATCACTGGACAGGCCGCCGAGTCCATACAGTCGAACGCCTGCCGTCAGCAAATGGTTACACATAACCGATACTGTAGTCATGTAGTCCGATGTAATACGCATCACAAGGGATCGCACACACCCAGCGTGAGTGACAAATGTAAGCAGAAATTCGGTGAGCGAGCGGCTGTAAGCGTGTTTGTCTACCAGTACGCTAGTAGTGCACTGTCAAAGAAATGTGGAGTCTAAATGGGTATAAGGTGCTGTGACCAGAAGTCAGCAGTGCTTAACACTGTGCAAACCCACGCACAACTGCTCCCACCTGCTGGAATGTGCCTTACCCAGTCCGTATCCAAAGGTGTCGGTCTGTCCACAAACAAAGAACCGCCCTATTCATGTGTTGGTAGCAGTACCCTGCGCACATAACTCATGTGCTGTATGGTATCAATAAAGGCTGTCCTCCGCTTGTTGTAATCCAAAAAATAAGCAAAACTGAGCATATACTAAATCACTTTAATATACAAAGAAAGACAAGACATACAGATTTAGCGCGCTTTCATCTCACTCACTGAGACTTCATCAGAATCAACTGTTGTTAAAAAACTCCATATTTAAATAACCTTCCATAGTATTCTATTGACTCCCATGGTGCTTAGTAAATTAATTGATAAATCAAATAAATAAATGTAAAAATAACACATCTGTGTGGTATAACGTGAATTCATGTTAAAAAATGTACTTGATAGTATGTAAAATATATGTATATCAATATATATAAAAAAGAATGAATATATATAAATATATCATGAAGGCTGGTTGAACTATCAAGAGTATAATAAAATACATAAAAAAAAAATCTTCTAAACTTCCCTCTACAAAAATAATAAATAATAAATATCATTCTTCATTAAAAACGTAGATGCAAGAGATGGATATAAAAAATGTATATAAAAAATATATGAAAAAATGTGAAAAAATGTATATGGAAGGAGCGATATAAACAGCATACAGCTAAAAAAACATGTTTGGACATAAATACAGTGGTCACCCCATCTTGTAATTACTATTTAATTTATTTGTAACACTCTCTTGGGATTTAGTGACAATAACTTCAGGGCTGGTTTAATGGAGATATGGTCATTCATGCCCAAATAGGAACAAGAGTCTAGTCTTATCTGTCATATCATTTCCCGAAACTCCAGGAATGTCTCCCAATCACCACCCCTATCTTTTTGTTTTACCTCTTCCAGTACCCAGAATTTAATATTCATATTCGTACATCTTAGTGTATGCCTGTAAAGAGCATTATTTTCATTCTTTTTATTAATGTCCTTTACATGTTCATATATACAAATTCTCAAGTTCCTTTCGGTTTTCCCCACATAGTATGCCCAACATGTCTTACAAGATGCCAAATAAACTACTCCTTTTGTATAGCAACTAGAATATGTATGACTCTTCAATTTGAACTTAATACTAGGGATAGTAAGCTCCTTTTCACCCGCTATGAATGGGCATTGTGCACATCTTCCACATTTGTGTGTACCTACCTTTGCGTGTGCCCCCTCATTATTTTCACCTCTCTTTTTCTCCAAAATATTTTTGAGATTCATATTTCTCCTAAAACTGTATTTTAAAGGTTGCTGAAAAATTTGTACTCTAGTGGGCATCCTACTAAACATATTCCAAATTCCATTGATACACCTCTTCATCCATCCTATATCAGAATAGGTTAAAATCAAACGTGGTAATTCTAGCCCTGGTGTCAACCTATCATTTCCCGTATGATCAGTTCTACAAATATTTCCATCCTTATTTGTCTTTTTTGACATACTATCCATATTTTGTGTAATATTACTCATCCCTCCATTCAACAATAGTGGTCTGTACTCTATATCTCGTTTTTTTATTACTTCTTTTTTGATATTCCGGATCATTTTGTCAGGATATCCTCTTTCCCTAAACATCTCATGAACAAAGTCAACTTCTCTTATAAAATCAGTTGAGTCCGATGTCATTCTTGACACCCGAATCATCTGACCCTTTACCATGTTCCTTTTGAGGTAATAGGGGTGATCACTCTGATAGTGTAGGTAGGAATTAGAATAACATTCCTTCCTAAAAATGTTAGATCTATATGTTTTACTACTATAATCTTTCTTTACCCTAACATCTAAGTAGTGTATTTCATCCCTGTCACAATCAATGGTAAATTGTAAGAAATTGGTACTATTGTTCAAAACTTCCATAAATTGCTTAATGTGTTCGTATGTCCCATCCCAGACAATAAAAATATCATCCAAAAACCAAAGGTATCTTACAATATACTGTTTAAACCATAACCCAAAAATGTGTAATTGCTCCCAATATAACATAATTATGTTGGCGTAAATTGGGGCGCATGCTGAACCCATTGCTACCCCATCAAGTTGGTGGTAAATATCCCCCTGAAAGTAAATGAAATTATATTTCAAAACCAGTTCCATACTCTCAAGTACAAGTTTAAATTCATCAGGGTTCAGCATTTGAAATTCAATAAGCATCTTTTCAAACCATTCTAGGCCCTCCTTGTGAGGAATCACTGAAAATAAATCTTTTACATCAATAATCAAAAACAGGAAACTCTCTTTAAATGGAATGGTACTAAATTTCCCCCAAAAATCCCAGGAATCCACTAATATATGAGGGTATTTCAAATGAAAATTGTTAGTTTTGTATCCACATATATAGCTAAAGGCTGAGTCTTAGATCCCTGTGATGTAACTATTGGCCTCAAGGGGGGGGGGTCTTCAATTTGTTTGTGTATCTTCGGGATTCCAAAAATCACCAGTATAACCGATTTATATACCTTAAGGAAATTGAAAAGGTCCACATCAATTAATCATTGCAATAAATTATCTTCTAATATAAGGTCAATTCTTTTGTACGATATATTTAATTCATTTTTAGATATAATACAGTATCTATTGTCCATATCCAGGATTTTTAGCATCCTATTAGTGTAGTCCCATTGGTCCATAAGGACTACCCCTCCCCCCTTGTCAGGTTTCATAACCCTGATTCTACCATTGTTGTTTAGTTGTTGTAAAATTTCACATTCTTGCACAGTAAGATTGTTTTTCAACTTACCTCTCTTTCCACATTCATCCCTGACCATATTAATAGTACACATTTCAAAATTAGAAATATCCTGCTGCAAGGGTGGGATAAATGTACTTCGTTTCTTCAATTTGCTATCTCTGTAATGTGGATTATCCTGAAATAACACTGCTAGGTTTAACTTCCTAGTAAAAAGTTTGATGTCTACCACTATTTCATCAATTTTGGGTTTTCTTGTTGGTACAAAAGTAAGTCCTTTGGTAAATAGATCAAAAAATCCCTCTGTTACCTTTATGTCCATGTAATTATAAATATTAAAATTGTTATGCATATGTATTATTGTCCTACCATTTTCTACACAAGAATCGCTCAAAATTACATCTTTTGTTGTAACCTCTAACCGCGTTTCTTCACTAATTTGATTAAACAGTATCAATGATGTACAGGTATTGTTAACTGGGTATGCCTCATCAATATTGACAGGAATAGATGAACATATATCCCTATCTATATCTATCTCTTGTACCTTCCTCTCCCCGAATATCTTACAAAATGGTTGCCCGTCACTTCGGCATATGTTTGTTGACGATTTTGATTCCTGATTCTCTCGGACCTCCTTAGTCCCTGCCTTTCCGCTAAAGAGTCCTCAGAATCTAAACAATCAGATTCTAGACAATCATTACGGTAGGTAACATTACTTCCATCCCTATTTTCCGGTCTTGTACTATATGTATTGTCCTTCATCCTATAATCTACTTGGTTCAATTGTGTATCAAACCTTTCATATCTCTTCCTATTATATATAACATAAGCTTTCCCTTCATTATAATCTTCTCTGTCACGTTCTATCTTCCCCATTTTCCTTTTGTAATTTTTTGAAATTACAAAATCAACATCCTGTAGTGTTCTACAATAGATATTTTTGTACTCGGTAACTGTAAATAACAGGTCATTACTTATTTTCTTGTTGAGCTTATCAATATCTTTTTTACAACATTCCATAATTTTCACATTATTGTCAACCATTGTCTTCAAAATAGCTATACCACATTCATTTAATATATTTGAGATAGTTTTAAAAAACTCACTATTCCCACCAGTATTGTTGGGAAATGTATTCAGTCTTAAACCCTTAGGCACAATTTTTAGCTCTATACATTGAGATAAATAATAATTATCCAGCACTAAATTTTTGCACCTGGTTAATTGGTTTTTAAACATCTTACATTTGTCCTTAAAACTAGTGTTCAGTGACAGTCTTCTTTCTGTTTCCCCTGGTACATGCAAAAATGATTTATCTATCCACTCATCAAAATTCAGGTCACTATATGCTTCCAAGCGCCTATGTGTATTCGTGACACTGTCACTGGAATGATGTAACACCCTCGCCTGTCCATTAGTACCTCCAAAAGAAGCGCTACCATGTTGTTGTTCACCACCACCACCTCCGCCGGGTGTTACGAGTCTACCGTCTCTTAACCCTGACGTCATCGCCTGCTCCACAACGTTACCTGGACTACCCTGGGCGCATGGAATAGTCGTGCCCGAATCCGGTAACACTGACGAATTCTGTGTATTCTGTGAATGGGTTTGTATCACCCGAATAAGTTTGCTCAGTAGAGAGTGGTTATCCATTGCCAGGGGACTCCTCGTTACCAACCAGCGATAAACCAATAACCAAACTGTAACAACAACTGTTGACCAACCAACCACAAATGCAAAAAATTGCAGACAGATCCACTGTATGGTATCAATAAAGGCTGTCCTCCGCTTGTTGTAATCCAAAAAATAAGCGACACTGAGCGCATACTAAATCACTTTAATATACAAAGAAAGACAAGACATACATATTTAGCGCGCTTTCATCTCACTCACTGAGACTTCATCAGAATCAACTGTTGTTAAAAAACTCCATATTTAAATAACATTCCACAGTATTCTATTGGCTCCCATGGCGCTTAGTAAACTAATTGATAAATCAAATAAATAAATGTAAAAATAACACATCTCAGTGTGGTATAACGTGAAATCATGTTAAAAAATGTACTCGATAGTATGTAAAATATATGTATATCAATATATATAAAAAAGAATGAATATATATAAATAAATGTATAAATATATCACGAAGGCTGGTTGAACTATCAAGAGCGTAATAAAATACATAAAAAAAAAACCTTCTAAACTTCCCTCTACAAAAATAATAAATAATAAATATCATTCTTCTTTAAAAATGTAGATGTAAGAGATGGATATAAAAAATGTATATAAAAAATATATGAAAAAATGTGAAAAATGTATATGGAAGAAGCGATATAAACAGCATACAGCTATAAAAACATGTTTGGACATAAATACAGTGGTCACCCCATCTTGTAATTACTATTTAATTTGTTTGTAACACTCTCTTGGATTTAATGACAATAACTTCAGGGCTGGTTTAATGGAGATATGGTCATTCATGCCCAAATGGGAACAAGAGTCTAGTCTTATCTGTCATATCATTTCCCGAAACACCAGGAATGTCTCCCAATCACCACCCCTATCTTTGTTTTACCTCTTCCAGTACCCAGAAATTAATATTCGTATTCGTACATCTTAGTGTATGCCTGTAAAGGGTATTATTTTCATTCTTTTTATTAATGTCCTTTACATGTTCATATATACGAATTCTCAAGTTCCTTTCGGTTTTCCCCACATAGTATGCCCAACATGTCTTACAATATGCCAAATAAACTACTCCTTTTGTATAGCAACTGGAATATGTATGACTCTTCAATTTGAACTTAATACTAGGGATAGTAAGCTCCTTTTCACCCGCTATGAATGGGCATTGTGCACACCTTACACATTTGTGTGTGCCCCCTCATTATTTTCACCTCTCTTTTTCTCCAAAATATTTTTGAGATTGATATTTCTCCTAAAACTGTATTTTAAAGGTTGCTGAAAAATTTGTACTCTAGTGGGCATCCTACTAAACATATTCCAAATTCCATTGATACATCTCTTCATCCATCCTATATCAGAATAATAGGTTAAAATCAAACATGGTAATTCTAGCCCTGGTGTCAACCTATCATTTCCCGTATGATCAGTTCTACAAATATTTCCATCCTTATTTGTCTTTTTTGACATACTATCCATATTTTGTGTAATATTACTCATCCCTCCATTCAACAATAGTGTTCTATACTCTATATCTCGTTTTTTTATTATTTCTTTTTTGATATTCTGGATCATTTTATCAGGATATCCTCTTTCCCTAAACATCTCACGAACAAAGTCAACTTCTCTTATAAAATCAGTTGAGTCCGATGTCATTCTTGACACTCTAATCATCTGACCCTTTACCACATTCCTTTTGAGGTAATAGAGGTGATCACTCTGATAGTGTAGGTAGGAATTAGAATAACATTCCTTCCTAAAAATGTTAGATCTATATGTTTTACTACTATAATCTTTCTTTACCCTAACATCTAAGTAGTGTATTTCATCCCTGTCAAAATCAAAGGTAAATTGTAAGAAGTTGGTACTATTGTTCAAAACTTCCATAAATTGCTTAATGAGTTTGTATGTCCCATCCTAGACAATAAAAATATCATCCAAAAAACGAAAGTATCTTACAATATACTGTTTAAACCTTGACCCAAAAATGTGTAATTGCTCCCAATATAACATAATTATGTTGGCGTAAATTGGGGCGCATGCTGAACCCATTGCTTCCCCATCAAGTTGATGGTAAATATCCCCCTGAAAGTAAATGAAATTATATTTCAAAACCAGTTCCATACTCTCAAGTACAAATTTAAATACATCAGGGTTCAGCATTTGAAATTCAATAAGCATCTTTTCAAACCATTCTAGGCCCTCCTTGTGAGGAATCACTGAAAATAAATCTTTTACATCAATAGTCAAAAACAGGAAACTCTCTTTAAATGGAATGGTACTAAATTTCCCCCAAAAATCCCAGGAATCGACTCATATATGTGGGTATTTCAAAACAAACAAATTGAAGACCCCCCCCCCTTGGGACCAATAGTTACATCACAGCGATCTAAGACTCAGCCTTTAGCTATATATGTGGATACAAAATTAAAAAAATTTCATTTGAAATACCCACATATATTAGTGGATTCCTGGGATTTTTGGGGGAAATTTAGTACCATTCCATTTAAAGAGAGTTTCCTGTTTTTGACTATTGATGTAAAAGATTTATTTTCAGTGATTCCTCACAAGGAGGGCCTAGAATGGTTTGAAAAGATGCTTATTGAATTTCAAATGCTGAACCCTGATGAATTTAATCTAGTACTTGAGAGTATGGAACTGGTTTTGAAATATAATTTCATTTACTTTCAGGGGGATATTTACCACCAACTTGATGGGGTAGCAATGGGTTCAGCATGCGCCCCAATTTACGCCAACATAATTATGTTATATTGGGAGCAATTACACATTTTTGGGTCAAGGTTTAAACAGTTTATTGTAAGATACTTTCAGTTTTTGGATGATATTTTTATTGTCTGGGATGGGACATACGAACTCATTAATCAATTTATGGAAGCTTTGAACAATAGTACCAACTTCTTACAATTTACCTTTGATTGTGACAGGGATGAAATACACTACTTAGATGTTAGGGTAAAGAAAGATTATAGTAGTAAAACATATAGATCTAACATTTTTAGGAAAGAATGTTATTCTAATTCCTACCTACACTATCAGAGTGATCACCCCTATTACCTCAAAAGGAACGTGGTAAAGGGTCAGATGATTAGGGTGTTAAGAATGACATCGGACTCAACTGATTTTATAAGAGAAGTTGACTTTGTTCATGAGATGTTTAGGGAAAGAGTATATCCTGACAAAATGATCCGGAATATCAAAAAAGAAATAATAAAAAAACGAGATATAGAGTATAGACCACTATTGTTGAATGGAGGGATGAGTAATATTACACAAAATATGGATAGTATGTCAAAAAAGACAAATAAGGATGGAAATATTTGTAGAACTGATCATACAGGAAATGATAGGTTGACACCAGGGCTAGAATTACCACGTTTGATTTTAACCTATTATTCTGATATAGGATGGATGAAGAGGTGTATCAATGGAATTTGGAATATGTTTAGTAGGATGCCCACTAGAGTACAAATGTTTCAGCAACCTTTAAAATACAGTTTTAGGAGAAATATGAATCTCAAAAATATTTTGGAGAAAAAGAGAGGTGAAAATAATGAGGGGGTACACACAAATGTGGAAGATGTGCACAATGCCCATTCATAGCAGGTGAAAAGGAGCTTACTATCCCTAGTATTAAGTTCAAATTGAAGAGTCATACATATTCCAGTTGCTATACAAACGGAGTAGTTTATTTGGCATATTGTAAGACATGTTAGGCATACCATGTGGGGAAAACCGAAAGGAACTTGAGAATTCGTATATATGAACATGTAAGGGACATTAATAAAAAGAATGAAAATAATGCCCTTTACAGGCATACACTAAGATGTACGAATACGAATATTAAATTCTGGGTACTGGAAGAGGTAAAACGAAAAGATAGGGGTGGTGATTGGGAGACATTCCTGGAGTTTCGGGAAATGATATGGCAGATAAGACTAGACTCTTGTTCCCATTTGGGCATGAATGACCATGTCTCCATTAAACCAGCCCTGAAGTTATTGTCACTAAATCCCAAGAGAGTGTTACAAAAGTACAGTTTTGTACCTACCATAAATGTAGATGTTCGAGTGTATACCCTGCTGCAGTCATCACACTTGGGTTATCCTGCCGTCAGGCGGTCCCGCAGTCGGCCCGAATTCCAAAGTCTTGGTCCGGCGTCAGTTGCTGTCGCTTCTTCCCTGACGTCAGTGCCAGGGTATATAAGAGGCATCCACGCCATTTTCTTCAGTTTTTCTTGTCAAGAGATGTCAGGTGCCCCCAAAAGGTAGGCAATATATATATATGTATATATATATATATATATATATATATATATATATATATATATATATACATATGGCTATATAAAAATAAAACAAAACCCTTAGGTACAAGCAAATACACCACAAAGGTAGTATCAGATTTTAAGGCATTGATTAGGTCAGAGGGGATGGAGGGAGGGTAACCTGGACTGCAGCAGGGTATACACTCGAACATCTACATTTATGGTAGGTACAAAACTGTACTATGTTAATATGTGGATTTGGAAAGAAGGTGGGTAAATAGATGGTTTGATTTAGAGCCACACTAGATACCACCTTAGGCGTAAAGGAGGGGTTAGTTCGTAGAGAAACTCTGTCCTGATGAAAAATGAGGAAAGGTTCTACTGCCATTAGTGCCTGAAGCTCTGAGACTCTTCTGGCTGAACTTATTGCTAGCAGCAGGGCAGTCTTCCATGATATAAACTTTAAGTCAGCTGAGAAAGCTGGTTCAAAAGGAGGTAGTGTAAGTTTTTCCAGAACAAAATTGAGGTCCCAGGTTGGTGTAGGTGCTCTCCTGGGGGGGCCTAACGTTTTTGGCCCCTCTGAGAAACTGCCTTAGAAGCGGATGTGAAAATAATGGAGAATCCGTGTTGTAGTGGGCTGAAATAGCCGAGGCGTGGATTTTAATAGATGAAAAAGAAAGTCCTTCGTGTAACATCTCAGTTAAATACTGTAGAATCTGAGGTACATGTGACTGAAGGGTATTTTGGCCTTTAGCTTGGTTCCAGGTGCAAAACCTTTTCCATTTGTCCGAGTACGCCTTCCTGATGCTGGGCCTCCCGGCTTCCAAAATAATATCCATAACAGCTTGAGGAAGAGGAGATGGCTGGTTGCTTAGGTGATTTGCCATGCAGTCAAATTTAAGGTTTTGAGCTGTATAGAATCTGACTGTCTCGCTGTGTGAGCAAATTAGTAATTTGTGGTAAAATCCATGGTGGGCCCTGGGTTATATTCCTTAAAAGTGGGTACCAGTGCTGGCGTGGCCAGTCTGGGGCTATGAGTATCATTCTGGGTCTCTCCATCATGACTTTCAGCAGCACCTTTATGAGAAGGGGCAATGGAGGGAAGGCATATACTGTCAGGTTTTTCCAACTACATGAGAGTGCGTCCACTTTCCAAGCTTGATGGTGAAATGTCCTTGTACAAAATTTTGTTAGCTGATAGTTCTGGGGGCTGGCAAACAGGTCTATGGCTGGGTGCCCCTATTTTTGAGTTATCATTGCAAATACTTGTGGATCCAGTTTCCATTCGTGGGGATCCATGATGTTTCTGCTTAGGTCGTCTGCCAATGTGTTCTTTTTTCCTGGCAGGAATTGAGCTTGTAGCTGAACTTGGTAAGCCAGTGCTGTGTTCCACAAGGTCATTGCTTGCCTGCATAGAGGGTAGGAGTGTGTACCCCCTTGTTTGTTTATGTACCACATTACTGTGGTGTTGTCCGTCCTTACTGTAAGCTGTCCTGGATGTAAGAGGTCCTTGAAGGCTGTCAGGACATTCTGTACAGCTAGCATTTCTTTTTGATTGATGTGCAGATTCCTTTGATCTGCAGTCCATATGCCTTGAACGCACCGTCCTGCCATGTGTGCCCCCCAGGCATAGTCCGATGCATCTGCTGTCATAGTTTGCCTGGCTGGGGGCAAGGTGAAAGGCTGACCCTTGTTGAGGTGACATGCCTGTGACCACCATAGAAACTCTTGTTGAAGGCAGGGAATGAGAGATATCATTGTGTCCAAGCTGAGTCCATACGCTTTTTAGTTACCACTGTAATTTTCTCATATGCAGTTTTGCAAATGGTATTAGTAGTATGCAAGATGCCATGAAGCCCAAGGCCTGCAGAATTTTTCTTGCAGGAAGTTGGGTCTTTGTTGCCATTGTTTTGAAGTATTGAGTCAGTTGTAGTTGTTTGTCTGGCGTCAGATAAGCCATCTGGGCCGTTGTATTCAAGCTGGCACCCAGGAATGTCATATTTTGTGAGGGTACTAGTTTTGATTTCTTTTCGTTTACTGTGTACCCTAGGCAACTTAGAAGGTGTTTTACAAAAGCCAGATGTAAGAGAATGTCCTTGCTTTCTGCTTGGATGAGGCAGTCATCCAGGTATGGGTATATTTGAATTCCTCTTTGTCTGCAGTATGCAATTACTGGTGCCAGGCATTTTGTAAAGACCCTGGGCGCAGTGGATAAGCCAAAGGGCAGTGCACAGAATTGGTAATGGGTTGAACCTGCAATGAAATGGAGGTATCTTCTGCAATTTTGTCTGATAGGGACATGCAGGTATGCCTCCTTGAGGTCCAACGTTACTAGCCATGCTTTCTTGCCCAACATGGGAAGAAGCTGCTGTAGTGTTAGCATCTTGAATTTGGGTACTTGTAAGAAGGTATTTAGAATTGAAAGGTCCAGAATGGGTCTCCAAGCATTGTCCTTTCTGGGGACTAGAAAAAGCCTTGAGTAAAATCCTTGGCCTTGCTCCCGTGTAGGTACCAGCTGAATGGCTCTCATGTCAATAAGAGCTGTAATTTGTTTTGGTGCCTCTGCCCATTGATTTTGTGGCAGGTTTGGCATTCCTCTTATCATTGGCAAGGTGTGGAAATGGAATCTGTATCCTTGTGAAATAATGTCTAGGACCCATTTGTCCTTTGTGACGATGCGCTAGTTGTCTGTAAAAAGTGCTAATTTTCCTCCCAAGGGAGCTGCCAAGAGAGTTTTGCTTGGCAATTTGAGGTTTAAGTCATTGTGTTTGCCTTCTAGTAGTTTGGGACCTGTCTTCTCCTCCTTCTGTGTTGCAGTGCCCCATTGTCGAGGTTTGTAATTGGTTTGTGCTTGTCCTGTGCCCCTTGGGCGTCTGTATTTACCCCTCTGTGGTCTGTCAGTAGCTGGAAAGGACCAATTTTTTGTTGGCCAATTTCTGCTGAAGCGTGGGGGCTGAACCTGTAAGAAATCTTTGACCATCTGCATAGATCTTGCCTTATTCTCCATTTTCTTTAAGACTTCTTCTGCTTTAACCCCAAATAGGACATCCTGCTGTAAGGAAGCATCTAGTAACTTTGCTTTAACATGATCAGCAGAGTTTGTTCCTTTAACCAAGCATGCCTACGTATAACAGACCCAGTAACAGCTGCTCTACAGGAAGCTTCCAAGGAATCAAATCCACATTGTAAAGTATGTTTGCCCACCTGTTCAGCCGCATGCAACAGATCCTGCATTTCCTTCAATTCAGACTGTTGAGGGTGTGTGCTCATCTTTTGTTTTATTTGAGACATTAGGAATTGCTGGTATTTAAGCATGTGAAAGTGACAATTTAGTGCTCTCATAGCTAGAGTGGCTGAAGTGTAAACCTTCTTCCCCCACCTATCTAGTGCTCTGGAGTCCCTTTCAGAGGGTACCGGATTTTTTTGGCCATGGAAGCCTTAGCCCCTTTGGGACCCTGGGAGATAGTCTCTGGGACAGCAACAGGGCTTTTGTAAAGGAATTTGTGTGAGTCAGGCACTCTATAGTATCTATCTGGTTTGGCTGGAGCAGGAGGAAGAGAATCTGGATTTAGACTAGATTCTAAGTAAACATCATCCACAGTCTAAAACTGGGGGGATAGCAAGTGGTCTGTGCTGGGGGAGTAAAAGAAACTCTCTGAGCCTTTTCTTTGAGTTGGAGTAGTCCTGACCTTCCCAGTGGAAATGTTCCCTCATGGTATGTAAGGTTTCCCCAAAGGAATAGTCTTCAGGGTGAGAAGCTGAGGGAATGGAATCCTCAGCATCAGAATCTTCATAAGGGGGGAAGGTGTAATCTTGTTCCTCAGAGGAGCCTGAGGAAATAGACACTTGATCAGAGGAGGCATAATCCTCCTCTTGTCTAGGCCTTTTGTCGGGTGGGGGTTGGGAACCCCTGATTAAAGAAATCAAATATTCAGCCATTTTAAGCATCTGTTTCTTAGGCATGTGGCCTTGAACTGGAGACTGAAGTGCAGTCTTTTTTTGGTTTTAGAGGAGTCTTAAGCTTAGGATACGGTTTTATGGTGAGAGTCGACGGTCTGAAGACACCTTCAGAAACCAAAGGTGTTTCTGCAGCACCGGCTTCTCCTTCTGCAATGTCGTCAGTAGGGCCTAAAGAGAATGGCTGCGTTGGCCTAGAAGTCTCAGCCAGAGAATCCGAAGCGGTCTGGGGTTCCAATTCTGCAGTAGCCAGGGGCTGCGTAGGTGCCTCACTGAAAACCGGTGAACCGGGGAACGGCCCAGCCGAGGCCTCAGAGTCTGGCTTGGATCTAGGCTGCCTGTCCTTATCTTTGCGTTTTTTGTGCACGCCGGTAGTCGGTTTCTCCGACGGCATAGTGTAATTAAAATTTCTACCGAAGTAGTGTCATGTGAAATCAAAGCGTCGCTTTATAGTTCGCTTATTGAACCTACCACAAAACCGACAACCAGTGACATCGTGGTCTGGGCCTAGGCAAGGTATACAACAAGAATGAAAATCCTTATGAGGTATTTGCTTCCCACAAGAAATACAATTGTTAACTTTTTCTGACATCGGCCTGAGGCAAGAAAAGTTTCCCCAACGGGGTACTTAGCTTTATTGAAGACTTTGGATCTGAAATTCGACTTCGAAAATTTCAGGAGTCAGCCGACCGGCACTTGCGAACTGCTTCTGCTTCGGGCACCGCATGGCAAGAAAGACAGAAGAAAATGGCGTTGGATGCCTCTTATAAACCCCTGGCGCACTGACGTCAGGGAAGAAGCGACAGCAACCGACGCCGGACCAAGACTTTGGAATTCGGGCTGACTGTGGGACCGCCTGACGGCAGGATAACCCAAGTGTGATGATTGCAGCAGGGTAACACGATGAACATCAAATTAAACAGTAATTACAAGATGGGGTGACCACTGTATTTATGTCCAAACATGTTTTTATAGCTGTATGCTGTTTATATCGCTCCTTCCATATACATTTTTTCATATATTTTTTATACACATTTTTTATATCCATCTCTTACATCTACGTTTTTAATGAAGAATGATATTTATTATTTATTATTTTTGTAGAGGGACGTTTAGAAGATTTTTTTATGTATTTTATTATGCTCTTAATAGTTCAACCAGCCTTCGTGATATATTTATATATTTATTTATATATATTCATTCTTTTTTATATATATTGATATACATATATTTTACATACTATAGAGTACATTCTTTAACATGAATTCACGTTATACCACACTGAGATGTGTTATTTTTACATTTATTTATTTGATTTATCAATTAATTTTCTAAGCGCCATGGGAGCCAATAGAATACTGTGGAAGGTTATTTAAATATGGAGATTTTTAACAACAGTTGATTCTGATGAAGTCTAAGTGAGTGAGATGAAAGCATGCTAAATCTGTATGTCTTGTCTTTCTTTGCATATTAAAGTGATTTAGTATACGCTCAGTGTCGCTTATTTTTTGGATTACAAGCGGAGGACAGCCTTTATTGATACCATACAGCGGATCTGTCTGCAATTTTTTGCATTTGTGGTTGGTTGGTCAACAGCTGTTGTTACATAGCTCATGTGAATTAACAATAGACCATGGCATATGTACAGACAATAGACCACACACACACCATACAGCGCAGTCATCCAACAGTATAGCAATATACTGGCAGATATGTCCGGACCACTGGTGTATGCATGCCTGGCTGTCCTGTGTTTCAGTGTGTGAGCATGCCCAGTATGACTGTTACGCATGTTGTTGACCAACATTACCATCATACCGTCATGTGTGTGAGCATGCCAAGTATGGTTAACTGTATCGCATGTGTCACATGTCCAGATAGTTAGTACTGTGTTGCTGACCCCTCCGTTCTACACAGACAGGTGTCATGCTGTGTCTGCAGGGTAGCTAATGGTCATGTGGCATTGACAGTTGCTACATGTCTGCATAGTGTGGGGGGACATCCAACCACAACCACAGTCCTACACAGCATTGTGGGTGGCGCACATGACTCTCACATGTGAAGGTTTGACGGGGGGCACAGCTGACAGTTGTACACATCTGCCGCTACTGTACTGGTATGCCAGGTACTCCATGTCAGTGTGTGGACCTACCTAAATTTCTGGTTGGAGGGATACCAGTGTACATCAGTTCCCAGCTTTAAATACTAGCACAGTGGTGTTGGACGTCCTAGCTTACACAACCTACATCAAACTGCCTGGCCTGCTGTAGTCTGTGTGTGTCTTAGGGGGTTGGGGTCATTCATTGGGCATATCCATAGGCCATTGTATATCATTTGTCTGTATTGGTCCACATCTGTCCAGCTGCATGGAACGTGTGTGGGCTGTATGGACACACATGATGGTCAGCCCATAATCTGCAGTGGGTTAGGACACCCTGTGTACTACTGACTACCACTGTGACCCCCGTATGTGCTACAGAGGTCATGGTGCCACTATGGATGTGTACTGTCTGCTGCCCTAACATTCGGCCACCACAGTCACTTGTATGCTCACATACATACCATAGCAATGGGTAAATACACATTCTAATACAACTGCCAATTGTTAGGTCAATAGACATACCCTGGGTGTGTTCTGGACCTGAGGACGGTGCTGGAGGGCTGCCTATGTCGGATGCACACAGTGCACCTCCTATACATGGCCGAGCTCAGGTAGTGCCATGTTTGGCATCCACTGTACTGTGTGCGGGTCAGAGAGGGGAAATCCGTGGGCACCTACTGTGTCAGTGCATATGCCTTGTGTTGCCTCTTTGCCAAGGGCAAGTCATACTGTGCATGGGCTTTCGCCGACTGCGCCCTGCTCAGGTAGTTCCTTCACCAAGTCACACTGTGCCTGTACAGGCCTTGGCAGTGGTGTTGGGCTGTGTGGCCCTGCCCCATGCTGTTCCTGCTACAACTGTTACTGCAGGATAAGATTGTGTAGCACAGCAAATACCATAACAACTTGTATGCATGTAGCTAGTGAATACTGCAGGGCTCCACCGGATGTGTCCGGATACCAGAACCGTGAACTGAGCATCCCAAACACATGCACAATTATATGTCTTGCCTGTGCATCCGCCTCATTATGGTGTGAGTGTTCAGGTGTGTGTGCATTGCTGATGGGTGTCATCAGACACAACACCAGCGTTTATCCAGCATCCCCCACTAGGAGATTGTAGGGGATGTCCATATTGGCACTGGTGTGGTACAGCTGTGTCAGAAGCCATATATCGGAATCATCATAGCTTCCAGGGCAGACAACACACACATTCAATCTCATGCCCTGGCCATCGCATATGGCCTAGCTGTTGGAGGGTATGCCCCTGCAGTGACTGTAGGCCCTACCCCACTCACCGGGTGGTGCTTCGATGTGTATGTGTGTGCAGGCTATAGCACCCAGTACCCCAGGGTAATCATCCATGTGGTTGAACTGATGCATATTGCTGGTCTACTAATCACGTGTGTTGACATGTATGTGCTCACTAACATGTGTTGACATGGCGTCTGTGAACTAGTGCAATACTCTGGATGCAGATGCCTGTGAGATACCCATGATATCCCCAGTTGTGCTGTGTGAGGTACCTGTGGCTAGTACACCTAGGCCAACACATACCATGGTATCTACTGTGATGGGTTTCCCTCGGCCTGTTTGATGTGTCAGGTGTGGCAGGCACAGGTCAGCAAGCTGCTGTAGGAGGTCACTGTCCACCCCATAGTGCTCCACTATCCCCAGCCCATGTAGCCCTTGGTAAGTCACCCTGGGTCTATAAAGTCTTATGTCACCCCAGTAAGGGTTGTTCGGCAGCATACACATCCTCACTGCCCCAGCCTCCTGCACATGTTGGTATATGTTGCCTGCTGCAGTCATTCTCATTTGGTTGGACTGTGTCATGAAATGTCCCCACAGGTATACATCGGTGGTGTAGAGTGCGGAAGAAACCTGTGTGTATGCTGCTTGCTCACATTACCGTACTGTTCAGGTGCTGGCTGGCCATGTCATCTGCTGATTGTGCTGATCAACACCTGTTTGTGCAGCCTGTACACCCTGACTACCCCACCACTGCTGTCATCCCTCCCAATGTCACCAGGCAGGTATAGACATACCCCTAGCTTAGGCGTGCTAAGGCAGGAGCACTCCCGAGGCACAGTTCTGCAATGCACGTACAGTATGCCTGACCCTAAAAAGTAAATATTAAAAATAAAAAACCTTCCAATGCACTTTATAAACACCATCTGATACATCCTACTGCTAGGTTTTCATTTTTGATTATTGATATTGTAAAGGGCAATAAATCTAACAAAATTGGATGGCACTCCATCTTAAATAATAAAGAGAAAAAGTGGATTGTGAAACTGGGAGGGTTGTTCCCTCCTGGTTTGAATGAACAATTCTAAGATGGACCAATCAGCCTTGAGAAGAATGTATTTATTGTTTAACTAAATTTCATTTTTTTCTTATTGCACTGAGGAAGGCTGTGACATTATTCCGGCCGAAACCGGTCTGATTATTTTGTTTTATTAAAGTGATTTTGTACACAGTATGCTGGCTCTTTCTTTACTGGGACTTTAGATTGCGTTTTTGAGCCGTGCATTTGCCCTATGCGCAGGAGTGCCGTTTTAATTGTTACACTTTGTTCCTGTTCCTGCTGGGGGCCTGTGTACTCGGTACTGATTGCACGTTATCTGTGCAATCTCATTTTTTGTTTTACGAATACATCTTCTTTGTGGCATTTGGTCGTCTCTTCAGTGGATTCTTCATCCAAGAGTGCTGTGGATTTATTTGGTGCCCTGTTTGCCACTATCAAGAAGCAAGCTTCAGATACCTGAGGAGTTAGTTTCTAACACGTTGTTTTCTGGCATGGCAGATGACTAAGCTTGTAACGGGAATTCATTTGGTGAAATTACAGTTGTTTGTCAGGGATATTAACCCGATAAACTTGTTCGCATAGTGCAGTTTAAGTGGTTTATCATCTGGGTGATGTGTTTGACTGTAGCCGTCGAACATTGGAAGCTTCAGGTATTTTGTGTTTCCAAACATTTATTGGATATTGGGGATTATTCAAAGCATGTGTATGCGACTTTCTGAGATCGTTTTGGAACATATGCATGCAATATTATGGGACTAATCCAACAGGCTTGTCTTTTTTCAAACTGATGGGCCTTATTGTCATCAAGGAACACAAGGTACTGTAATAACTTTTTATCATTTGGCGACTATACGTAGAGTGGAATTTTTATTTTGTGGAATCTGTATCCTGTCTATTGGGACAGTATTTATACAACGGACAATCAAGTTTCTATCGAAACCTTTCACAGTTGGTCGTGTAATAGGGATATTAACCCGAGAAGACCCCTCCATGAAGTGGTTTATTATCTGGGTGATGTGTTTAACTGTATTTGCCGAATATTGGAAGCTTCAGCCATTTGGTGTTTTCTAACGTTACTGTAGATTTGGGTTTATTTTAAGCAAGCATATGTGACATTTTGAGATCTATTTGGAACATATGTATGCAAAATCATGGGACCAATCTAGTATGTTATCCTTTCCTTAAAATTGATGGGCTTTTTTGTTATCAAGAATCACAAGGTACTGTAGAACTTTCAACTATTTGGCGACTTTACGTTGAGAGGAATTTTCCCTTTGTGGAATCTGTATCTTGCTTATAGGGACATCATTTTCACAACGGACAGTCAAGACTTTATTATAACTTTTGTATACCATGTTGAAGGTTTAATTCCTGTATAAAGATTTTGTTTAATATTTCAAGTCTGAATTTTGTGTATTGAACAGTATATATTTTCAATGGATGAGTCATTGCGTTATTAGTACATACTGCTCTGTCTCTTTAGTAAAAAGTATAGGTTATTTTTGTTCAACAATCAAGTGCCGGATTGACATATTTTTCTGCAATTAATATTTAACATTTAGTTGTTTCTGGTTACATTAATTCAGACAGGTGGGACACACTATAATATTATCTTTACATATTATATATGATGTTGGTAACATTGGCACATGAGCCAATACATATACTTTTAGGTCCTACAGGTAAATAATAGGGTATTTTGATAATTTCACTTTTCTGGTCACAATACAATAATATTTTGGAACAACCTGGCCTGGCTGCTGTGTTTCATCCATGAGGGTCTTTTTGTTCCGTAATCTAGTGTTTCACTTTTAGTGGTTAGTATGGAATTGCTTGCATCCTTGTCATTCATTGTATTTTAGAGAGGCAAATGGTGGCCTCAGTAGGTTGGGACACAGCTTGGTTTTGAATGATATGTTCATTCTCTTTTTTATATATATTTTGGGCTGTCATTGTTCCTCCTACCATCATTAAACAAAATACAATATTTTTATCTTCATATTTTTTCTTGCTGGCATAGTTGTTGTGGCTATCATTATCAGCTATTAGTCTTGGGATCTATTTAACTAATACCTATTTGAACAAACATAGATCTAGACATGGATCTTTCAAGTTTGATAACAGGGTTATCAGCTGATAGGGAAGATCTTCGGGCATTTGGGCTTGGATCTTCCTTTCAAATTAACAATATTATTGATGATGCACCCAATTCGGAATCTGCTTGTATTCTAGCTTTTGAAGGCTTATCTAAACAGCTTCATACTCTCAGAGCAATATTTGGCATTCCAAATTGTTTAAGGCATATATTGCCAAAGGTATAACCCCTCGGGGCCTGAGAGTACGCATACAACCTCATGTGGGGACGGTGGATTCGGAGCTTAGTGATCAGTGGTCACAAATACAGAAGCAAGCCAGTATGTCCTTTGTGGAAACTTTTTCTACATACTATGATTGAGTTATTGATAAAGAAATTGATGTGGTGACCAGAATGGTGAATGACATGAAACCCTATGAAGGTGAACCCTATTTTAACAAACACCTTAACAAAGTAGCCACAGATCTAAATAATCTGAAACTTAAAAGCAGAAAAATTAAGAAATTTAAGAGGGATCAGGGTGACTACCAGCAGGGTAATCCTTTTATAAATAATTCCAAACATGTGAGATTTACATCTACATTGTCTAAGACTTCTAAGAGAAAGAGACCACGCTCTATATTGAGAAAATTTGGTCATGATACTGGATCCTCAATTGAGGAAATTTCTTCTTGTACAGATAACGAATTCCAATCAGTACCAAGTTCACCTTCACCAAAAAGGACAATATTACCGTCCCTTTAGGCCCAGGTACCAGCGGGGGGGACGTAAACACAGAAGGCATAGACAATATTCAGAGTTTGTTGAAAATGGCCATACAGAATTAGTGGAAGATCAAAATAAGAATGTTTTAAACCTATCTGATTTTGTACTATCTCCAGCCCATTTATCTGTGCTTAATAAAGGCTTGACTTTTATTCCGGGGTTCATGGTGTCTGAAGAAATGTTTGCTCAGGATTTATTGTCTTTTTGTAGAACATTGAACTTAAGACTGTTTTTTGGCAATAATGATAATGATGGTATGGATGATAAGTTTGTATATCATAAATCTTCTTTCACTCCACCTATGCATCCTTTGGTACATCAGTTCCAGAATAGCGTTCTCAAAGATCTGCATTTTTCTAGGTCAGAGATACAGTATAAATCAAATAATGTAACTCTTGTGGAAAAACAAGCTATTCTGGAACTACAAAATAACAAGAATATTGTCATTATTTCTGCTGACAAAGGTGGAGCTGTGGTTGTGTTAAATTGGAAAGATTATGATCAGGAAGCTAAAAGGCAGTTATCTGATGGCAGATATTATTTTGAGATGCCTATCAATCCTATTCATCGTTTCAAAAAATCAAATGATGAATTTTTGGTTCAGGCCACAGATGAAGCAATTATAACCAATGATATCATGCATCAATTGATGATTCAGGACCTGGCTAACCAATATATTTATTTTTTGCCAAAAATTCACAAAAATCCCATACATTCACCGGGTAGACCAATTGTTTCAGGCAAAGGTTACATTACAGAACCATTATCTCTTTACCTGACCAAACATCTTAAGCCCCTCCTCCATCTTGTTCGGTCTCGATTACAGGACACTACCAACTTCCTGCAAATCATTTCAGAGAGTCAATTAGAACCGGATTGGTTGATGTGCACACTTGATGTGTGCACTTTATATACTAACATTCCACATGAATCCGGTTTGGAGGAGCTTACATATTGGTTGGAGGTGGCCAATCTATATGACTCTGACTTCAATTCTTTTTTGGTACAGCTAGCAGGACATGTTCTTAGCAGTAATGTATTTTTCTATCAAGATACCTGTTACTTACAAACAAAGGGTACAGCAATGGGGGCTTCTTTTGCCCCCATTTATGCTGATTTGTTTATGGCTTTTGTTGAAAAACAGCTTATTTATGATCATGGGAATAACATTTACTTAGAATACATTGATATTTGGAGACGCTTTCTAGACGATTGCTGGATGGTATGGACAGGAGAGGTTAATATGCTACATGAATTCATATCCTACCTAAATAAGAACCCTTGGGGACTGCAATTTACCATTCATTATGATCTCAATAGTATTACATTTTTGGATGTGACTATCAACAGATTATTAGATAACATGCTGGGTACTGAAGTATTCAGAAAATATCCCCAATATAATACCATCCTCCATGCGTCCAGTTTTCATCCTCCACATATAGCCCATAACATCCCCAAATCACAATTTATTAGAACGAAACGAATTTGTTCAGATGATTCCTCATTTCAGAATTATAGGAAGGATCTTACTAGTAGATTTAAAGCCAGGGGTTATGGTATGGGTTATGTGTTGCAGGCAAGCAATTTGGTTAATTCAACCAATAGGGAAGAATTTTTGAGGTACAAGGATCGTAATGTTACAACAATGCAACCTATAAGGCTGGTTACAACATATGCCAGGAACACGGTGAATTTAATTGAAAGTGTCAGGAGACATTGGAATATTTTACAATACGATGATGAGCTATCTCAAATTATACCTGAAAGATGTCAATTTTCATACCGGAAAGGTAAAAACCTTGCTTCCTGCTTCAACCATTACAAACATGGGTCCATCTATCAACCTTCCCAATACATACAAACTACCATTATGGGGGAATCCATTAGTTGGCTGTCATCCCATGTGGACATTGTATCCACTGTGACAAGGTGGTGAAATCCAAAGTTTTCCAGTCGTAACAGTTCTTCAGTCTATGAAATTAATTTTTGTGCCAATTGTAGTACTGATTGGTTAGTATATCAAGCTACATGCACCTGTGGTTCTTTCTACATTGGTCAGACTTCCCGCCCATTCAGAATAAGAATTTCAGAACACATTAGCAATATTAAAAATAAAAAACCTTCCAATGCACTTTACAAACACCATTTGATACATCCTACTGCTGGGTTTTCATTTTTGATTATTGATATTGTAAAGGGCAATAAATCTAACAAAATTGGATGGCACTCCATCTTAAATAATAAAGAGAAAAAGTGGATTGTGAAACTGGGAGGGTTGTTCCCTGCTGGTTTGAATGAACAATTCTAAGATGGACCAATCAGCCTTGAGAAGAATGTATTTATTGTTTAACTAAATTTCATTTTTTTCTTATTGCACTGAGGAAGGCTGTGACATTATTCCGGCCGAAACCGGTCTGATTATTTTGTTTTATTAAAGTGATTTTGTACACAGTATGCTGGCTCTTTCTTTACTGGGACTAGATATACATAGATCCAAGGTTATCACGTACAGATCATCCGGCACAAACATTCAATAGTGCTGATGTCCCCATACATATATGTTCACATCTATGTCTATCTCTATATCTACATATATCATATATATTATTTGTATACATATATACATGGACATATATATATATATACATACATACACACATATACATGTACATACATATGTAGATATTGCATTTATATCACAACAGCGGACCACATGACAGCAAAGCATTAGACAGGAATGAAAAGGAAACTACATGTGCCACCTGCATCATGTCGTGTTGTTACTATCAAGGCACGTGTGTTTTGTTGCGTCACACAGGTCAGACCGTATCAAGGGTAAGAGTAGGGCTGCTGACATTTACTCACCAGACCTATTGGGGAATATATGTGTTGACAACCCAGTGTCATGTCAGAATATGCGGGCTGTGGACACTATATAGGTCAGCAACAAAACACACTGAACACATCCCGCAGCTAGCCACCCACAGATACCAACACATACGGTATAACTGCCAAACACACACACCTGCCATGCCTTGGAATCGAGCACGTACCTGTCTAGTCTACCACACTACAGCATTATGCAGTAACAGAACGCGCTACCGAGTTTCAGCATCACCGCACTCCCACAGGCATACTTCTAGGTGGATGACATCAGCAAAGGCAAAGACGCCGATAGGGAATGTATGGGGAGTGAGCCGTCTAAAAGCATTACTCTGTCCCCAGGCAGCTGGAAACACACACACACACACACACACACACACACACTTGGCAGGGCTGGGAGTCGAACATACACCTAACTACCTTATCACACTACAGCATTACGCAGTTACAGAACGTGCTACTGAGATTACTAGAACACAGCACTCCCAGAGACATACTTCTAGGTGGATGACATCATCCGCAAAGGCAAAGACGCTGATAGGGAATGTATGGGGAGTGAGCCGTATAAAAGCATTACTCTGTCCCCAGGCAGCTGGAAACACACACACACACACACACACACACACACACACACACACACACACACTTGGCAGGGCTGGGAGTCAAACATACACCTAACTACCTTATCACACTACAGCATTATGCAGTTACAGAACACGCTACCAAGATTACTGGAACACAGCACTCCCAGAAGCATACTTCTAGGTGGATGACATCATCCACAAAGGCAAAGACGCCGATAGGGAATGTATGGGGAGTGAGCCGTCTAAAAGCATTACTCTGTCCCCAGGCAGCTGGAAACACACACACACACACACACACACACACACACACACACACACACACACACACACACTTGGCAGGGCTGGGAGTCGAACATACACATAACTACCTTATCACACTATAGCATTACGCAGTTACAGAACGTGCTACCAAGGTTACTGGAACACAGCACTCCCAGAGGCATACTTCTAGGTGGATGACATCATCCACAAAGGCAAAGACGCCGATAGGGAATGTATAGAAAGTGAGCAGTCTAAAGGCATATTACTGTCCCAAGGTAGACGTAGAAAAACACATGGCAGTGGTTTGAGCGGGACAACTGCCTATCTACGGAGCACTATTACAACACTACATAGATATGAGACGCGCCACAGACAGTACACCCTTCAAGACAGTCAACCAGTGTGTTCAATGTAGGAATCCATCCTGACGTGGGGTATGGACATCTGTTGCCTGGATGACCACCATCGCTATACAGGATTTCAATGGCCATGCCCATACACAGAGGCACATAACCGACACAAGGTGTCACTGGGCATGCTCACACACTTAGTATCACACATCCATTTGGAATGTACTGTGTGTCCATCTACACAACGGTATGCTGGGCATGCTCACACAATTAGTAGTAGCGATGGGCTGTCTTGCATGCACATGGATTCTAAACACGGAAGGGCACAGTCTGGAATGTACTGTCTGTCCATCAACACAACGGCGTACTGGGCATGCTCACACACTTAGTAGTAGCGAAGGGCTGTCTTGCATGCACATGGATTCTAAACACAGAAGGGCACAGTTTGGTGTTACTGTCCCCACGTACATGAAGGCCACTCACATGTACTGACCAGTACACACTCAAGAGCCATCACAGATGTCTCAGGTGCAGATCACAGTGGTAAATGCCGCATTCTACTATGCAGCCCTCAGACATCACCATGTCCTTGGACCAGCAACACACATCCATACATTACTACAACACCATGTGACTCATGACCAGTGGACTGTACATAGGTCTACAGCAACTGTGCAGACTACACATGTACTGACAGAGTTCCATCATGTGTTATGCAATGCAATGATACCACTGTTCATAACCAGGTTGGCTCTACACATAACAGGGGGCCCTGGGTCTTACACAGCTGTAACAGATGACTGTCGCTGTACACCAAAGAACACTCATGTTTGGATATGACATACGTGTAATCGCAGTGGATATGTACATGGCCCACACACACACAACACATATGTACATAGCATAGCTTTTGCTGTCCTCCATGCAGACAAGTGGCTACAGCAATCACACGCATGCACATGGAAGGTAGGTCCATGGCTGTTGAATGCTAACAGTACATAAGGTAGCAATGTTGACCAAGGTAACATTCCCTCTGTACTAGTTACCCATGACAACCATCATATCATACAACAGTCCATGTGTTATGTATGTCATCACACATGTCCACCAATTGTAATACATACAAACATGGCTACATGACAGGAATGTAGGACCAACACACATGTACATGTAGTAGTGTGCATGCAGCTACCATGCATGTGCAGTAGCTGATGTATGTAATTCATCTGTGCCTAACTACAACATGCAGTTGCAATGCAGCCCCATCATTGACACCTGTATATGGTGAAATACTGACAGTACGGTAGGATGTACATCAGGTATGGATGGATGTGTGTACATAAAGTCGTGATCCTCATTTGCAGATGGATGTTTGCTGAAGACGGCTCACAGGTGTGTCACAAGCCATCCTACCATTACATGTGCAAACAGTATGTTATGTTACTGTTACTTGAAGGTGAAGACATACAACCTACACAGCGGTCAGGGTGTTACTGACTGCAAATCACTTGACACCTGTAACACTTATATCCTCCCGTGTGCATATAGCAGCACAATTGCTGAAGGTAGCATTGGTACACATAATGCGGCCAATACTGCTGCATGTCTGTCAGACGTATCATCATATAGCAGGTGTATGATTCACAGTACTGCCATGTGTGTTTGCTTGTGTGACCATATATGCCACGTATGGTGGGGAATACATCCCAATTGTTACACACCCCTGTACACTGTTGTAGAGATCTGTACATACTGCAGTGTAGAAAGCATGACGTAGGCAGGGGTGGCGTGTGCATCACACACGTCAGCTATCTGTATGTGAATGACATTTGTGGACTCCACAGTGTGTGTGTGTGTGTGTGTGTGTGTGTGTGTGTGTGTGTGTGTGTGTGTGTGTGTGTGTGTGTGTGTGTGTATATATATGTATGTATGGCTGTCTGGTGCATGGAGTGAGGGTGTATGCTACCATACAGAACAGACAGGATCCCTAACCCCTCATGGTGATGCAGTCTACTACCCTGTTGATGCCATCGGTCTCAGCCTTACTGGCTATCTGTACATGTTCATTCTCTGTGTCGCGTCGTGTGGGTGCACAATACTGTGAGGGTGATTACCACATAGGCAGGGGTCCTCACCTCAACACTATCGAGTGTACGTTATAGTGCTGTTGACCCTGTGAGTGTGGGCATGTTACTGTGTGTTTCTGTGTATGTCTGTGTGTGTTTTCATCCTGTAATGTGACAGGGTATTACTGCTACACAGTGAGGCCTCATGCTATCAAGTGGCCTATAACGTTATCATCGGCCAGACCACTGTGTAACCCCCCCCGCACCATGTCACCACACCTGTGATGTGACCTGGTATGGATGTCATGTCTCTAGCCACTGTAGCCTATTAAACAGCCCCCATGCTTCTGGATTAGTAGATGTGTGGACATCTGTGGAATGTGGACATCTGTGGAATGGTAGCCTTTCTAACAGTGAGGCTACGTATAGAATGCTGGTATTGCCATACATGCCTGTGAGTACTCCATATTTACACATGTGAAACTGCAAACACTGCTACTTATTGGCACATGCAAGTAGACCTTAAGGAGGGAAGCAGGGCATAATTACCAACATGCTGTTACCGTTGTTACCAAGACACACGGAGGAAACAGGGCATAATTACCAACATGCTGTTACCGTTGTTACCAAGACACATACTGTGAACATATAACAATGCATTATAAACCTGTACTACATGGTATGTCTGGTGCGTGTCAATAGTACACAACTAATGTAATATACATTTATCTCAATATTCTGTTCTCCCTGTGCATCAGACCATATGAGCATGTCCCTGCACCGATGGTGTGGATGACAGGGATGTGGCACAGGCATCATCATATGCACAGGGTGATAATGTTTGCCAGGGGCATAGGCTGCCCCAATGGATGACATCATGTGTGTGGGTAAGGTCCGGTGATCTGATTGGACATGTGTGGTCATTATGCATGTGGGTGTTGCAGTGCCCTACAGATGTTTCTGCTGTGTGCGTGTATGTGTGCACACAGTTCTGCCTTTTGTCAGGCCTACACAGGGGTATTATTGACAGCTCCAGATTGTACAGACCAGGATGTACAGCTCACTGTGTCCGGCCATGGCTACGTGACCTGTGCCTGCCAGGGGTTGCGCGGGCACTACCAGGCAGAGGTACAGATTGGCTACTGTCTGATGCCACATGTCCACTGGAACCGTGTCCCCGCTGGGAATGTCCAGGGCCACGTCCACGTGGCCTGCTGTGTCCTGGTGTGGACAGCGCAGCACCAGCTGCACTGCTACTGCTACCAGCACTATGGAAGCGGGCATGTGAGGTGGCTCGTTCACGTTGACCTGCACTAGGTGGTGTAGCTGGCCTACGTCCACGTGGCCTATGCCTCACTCCTACCAGATGTTCCAGCACAGACAGCTCACACTTGGTGATTGTCATGCCATGGTCCAGGATTCCAACCATGTCACCCAATCGCCTGTCCAGAACATCAACAATCTGCTGTTGAGCTTTTGCCAATGCCTGGATGTTGTCATTTAGAGTACGGATAGCAGCCCTCTGAAGCCTCTGCCCTTCTCTGTTCTGCCGTTCAGCACGTGCCTGTGCCGCCATTACAGTCTGAAACATGTGTCTGGTGACACCAGCTGCTGCACTCTGTCTTGCAGGTGCATGTCTGCCAGAGGTCCTCCTACGAGCAGCACTGGCCACATGCCTGTGTGGCACATCTGCAGTCATTACACTGACACCATGGAGTGGAGACACACCTTCTGTAGCCACCACACGTTCCTGTTCCAAGCTAACACATGCTGACTGTCCTTCCTCTATGGCCACTGGTGATGGGGTATGTGTTGGCATGAGAACTGTGTGCGGGGATGAGGGGGACATAGCTGGGATGGCAACCATTGGCACAGATTCAGCCCCTGACAACCCTGCCTGTACCTCATGTATATGTTCATCACTGCTAGTATCTGTGGGGACACTAACATCAGATGGACCACAGGAGGGTAACACACCTACATCACCTGTGAATGCAAAGAAAGACTCTACATTACAACAGACACACACAGACACACAGACACACCATGCATGTGATTTGACAGACGGCATGCAGCATGCATGTGATACAGCAGACGGCATGCAGCTCAGACATTAATAGTGGTAGTTAGAATACCTCCCTGGGTTGCACACAACAGCAAGCAGGTGGCATGTCAGTAGCCATGCAGTTAACACAATCATGGTAGTAAGCATGCATCCCTGTGATACACCATGTGGACCAGTACAGGTTAACAGTACACATGGCTGAAGTGACCTTGACATGTAATCTGCTGACGTGTGCATTGACATGCATACATGTCTGACACAATGGTGTCCTGACACATGTACAGCGTTGTAATGGGTATCACATTACAGTGTTATCTGTACACCCTACAGATAGAATGCACTTTTAGCAAATGTGCATGAGCATTGAAGGGTAGTGTGAGGTGTCTACATTGCTATACAGTGTGAAGTGCAGACACTGTGCCATTGCATGGCATCATGAAGTGTCTATATTGCTATACAGTGTGTAATACGCACACAGTGCATAGCCATAACTGCGTGCATACACATTACATAACTGTGGATTGTGATCCACGTCGCTGAGGTGTATACACACCAAACCATGCTGTGTTATGTGACAGTTCACTGGAAGACCTACGGATGACAACCCTGCACAACTACTACAAAGTCTTAGCTACCTGGCAACCATGTCCACACATGGCAGACTTGTCAATTCACCATGTCCCACATGACAGCAATGTACCACACACACGAAGTGCACGGCTGACAGTGATGTCCTACAGCAGCAAGGGAAATGTACGGTATCTGTGGCCTGATGTGATGTCAATGTCTGTGGAAGCTGTACAGGTGACTACTGTCATGCTATGACACAGTCGTGATGTTCAACGCATCTTATATGGTCGAATTAAGTGACACATCCACTAGCTGTGCACAGGCTTTTAGGATGTCCAGTGTTCCAAATCAACTACAAATCAGTCAACTAAGGCTATAGTTGGACCATGTGGGGACAATGTGCAACAGGGTGTATACACATCACAACTACTGTGTGGCTACATGTCTCTGGCCATCCTCCATGGCCATGTGTGAACATGCGTTAGCCAAATGTTTGTGATGGCCATCTATCTCACATGTCTGTGTTGTCCCATATGACATACACCCATAGATGTTAGATACGTCACTGTCCACAGGGCTATGCAGACAACGGTTTGTATGTTTGGTATGTGGGGTATGTATTATGGGATAGTGAGACAATATTGCAGCCGGAACACTACATGTCTGGGACATGTCAGATGGCACATCACAATGTGTGCACCCATTGCAGGGGCATATTACACAATGGTGACTCCTGTGGGCTGCCCATATCCCAGCTCACTGTGTGGTACTGTTTGTGTACCACACATGTGTTGTTCCAATGTATAGTACATATGCCTACATTGAACACCTCCACCGTTGTATGCACAGCTGTCCACACATCTAGCAATGACAGATACTGTGGTTTCATGTCGGTGTGTCATTTAGTTTGTATATATTGCACATGGGGAGCCAGTGTGAATGATAACAGATGCGACCTGTATATCGTGACTGGACCATACATTATGTGTACATGTGTTAACTGGCCACATGGCGAATAGATATATGCATTATCATGCCTGATACTGATAACTGTCTCACCTGCAATGGACTG
Source organism: Protopterus annectens (assembly GCF_019279795.1). Lineage (NCBI taxonomy): Eukaryota > Metazoa > Chordata > Ceratodontiformes > Protopteridae > Protopterus > Protopterus annectens. The sequence continues at coordinate 1,676,083,958 of NC_056739.1, forward strand.
ATGTCTGTGCGGCACGCCAGAGGTACCTGTATAGGGGTGACACAGCAGTTTGAACATTATCCATGACTGTATGACAGCCACAGGGTGCACTGTGCATGTTAACACATTCGCCTGTACAACAGCATATAGTATGCACATGTGTGCATACACAGGGTAGCATACTGTAGTATGCGGCATGTATGTAAACATAAAACTGTAAAGAAGCTGTAACTTATAAAAATTATGAACATTTTGGTAACCTACTTCATAAATATTTTATTTTTTCTGGTGCAAGTCCACAAAGGAGTAATGGAGTATCTGTTAACAGGAAAATTGGACAATACAATTTTGAATCATTAAGAGACATGGTTTATGCCTTTGAGAGGAAATTGTTTAAACTAAAAATGTGCCAAATGGAAGTGTGTTATTTTAATGAATGTATCAAAAGACAAATAGTTCCACAGGGACCAAGAGTTTTTAAATTTCCTTATGGAATATATTACGATGCTGATATTGTCAAGATATATACGGACATGTTTAACAAATGGGGTTTGGAATTATTAGGCAATACTGTTTCCTTTTATGAGGCAATGGAAACTAGGTTGTGTGATGAAGTAAATACTCTAAATGAAAAAATTGTTTCTGATTTGCTGTTTGAGCAGTATGAAAAATTGTATTACAAAGTTATTAGTAGGGTGGACCAAAAATGTGATGATATCTTTAAGAAAAAAACCAAGAAGTTAGACAGAGATGTTAAACAGTACCAAGCCCATAAAGTATATCCTACTGATAATCTAGTTTTTCAGGAAGGAGAACATGGAAATGTTAAAAGTGATGGGAATAATAGGACAGTACCCAATATTAACTGCAATTTTGAAATGGGCAGTGGTGAATTAGACCCTGAATATCCTGTTGATTTTCAGGATTTTCCGCTTCCCAGATGCTCAAAGAGAATAGCAAATCGCAGACAGGGTATGTACAAAACATACAACAGGACAATGCAGTAAAATCAGGAATATGTCAAGTGAAAGGTCCTGTAGCTGAAATTGACCCCGGGATTCAAGAAGCTCGGCGCAAGGCCGGCGTAAGGTCTGCGCCGGCGGTGCAGTGAATAGCCGGTGCAGTAGCGCCATATGCATATTAATGAGAGTGCACCGCAACCACAGACACGTGCGTAGTGTACGTGAGCGAGCCCAGGTAGGATGCGTCTGGAGGCGTGTCTAAGCCGGCATGAGGTGAGCAACCTAATGTGCTGACAGCCACGGTCCGCCCATAATAGTAATGGCAGCAGCCAGGTCCCGTGCAGAATGAAACGCCGCGAGAGTATGCAGCATAGTACCGTCCCAAATAAGCGGAGAAGCAAATACAAGCCACGAAGGCTTAAGTGTACCCATCCAAGGAGCAAAGGATACGCATATGACCGCGTTTGTCCCGCAATGCACCGTCAGTGGTTACACTCAGAGAAGGTGTACAGCAGCATGTCAGCGCCCGCACGACATAGGAGCAGCGACTAAGGTCACCACCTGTCCCACTTTGGGTGGGTCAGTCTCTCTATGGGCAGTTGTGTCCGAAAAAGCGTATTAAAATGGCAAATGTGCTAAGATTGTAGGACATAATGATATCCCGTATTTAATGTAATGGTAGCATGAATTGGTTATTTCTGTAACTGAAATACCTAAATGTCACAAGAAACAGAATAAGCAAGCAAATTGCCACAACAATAAGCTTTTACTTAGGCAAACAAGTGAAGTTCTATGCTATATAGTGACCGTGTGTATGTGTCGGCCTGTAAAGTCAGATGTGAGTCCCGGAAATATCCCAGCTTGGAAACTGGAAAAGGTGGCAACCCCAGTAGCGACATGGGCATGGTCACCAGGGTTACCAGCTGTCCCAATGTGCCATGGACAGTCCCTGATTGGACAGTTGTGTCCCTGCAACAATCGGAAAAATGGAAAATGACCTCAGATCCCCTGCCAAAATATTCCTGCAATATACATGTAATAGTAGTATAAAACATATACATTTGTATATGAAACACATACATGGCATAAGAAAATGAATAAGGAACCCAAATGCTTACAGAATAAGCTTATAGTATGGCAAACAAGTGAAGTTCTGTCAACTGCACTTGCCGTGGGTATGTGTAGTCCTGCAAATTCGAAGTTTCCACATAACATGCCCCACTATGGGCATTGGAAAAGGTGCCAACCATAATGGTCACAAGCAGTTGTGAGAGTACATAGCCGGGTAGCTGTGTCGACATAACAACAGTAAGGAATCAAGATACCTTAAACACAGGCAAACATGTGCATAGCAACATATCCCACACCCAGCAACGTCTCTGTCGCATACACTGGATGGCGTATGTTGAAGTGTAATATCCAGAAGCAGAACCCATGCATTCAGATGTAATACACAATAGCCTCATTGTACATGTCAGTCCCACCCATGTACACCTGTGCACCTAACCTGCTAGCATCCGTGCAGCTATACACCCACACACAATGTGCATACCTGAAATGTGGTAAGATGTTTGTGTTAGGCAATGCCACGCGGCCAAATCGCACCCCACATGTCACCAACCCACCTGAGATACAGATATGTAAATGGCTGCATGTGAATGTGTCTGCAGAATGTGTACATCCCGCATGTGGTATGTACCCGCCGAAACCATATAGGTTTGCATACGACACGGTGCACATAACTGTACACATGTGGACAAGTCGGGTTGTTGAACCACCGCATCGATGTTTAGCTATGCAGTGAAGTCGATCACATATAGCGGAACACGTGCCTATCAAACAGGACGCCCTAACAGGGTGCTACAGGCAAAGAAGGGGAAGGTGGGACTTCACATGTGGGGAGTAGCGTTGCGGACGGCCAAATACACACGGTCAAGGTAAAGGATGGAACAACATGCATATGGCGGATGGATGTTGTTCAAAAATATAGAAACACATATGAAGTGCCAGTTTAGACTCGAAATACTATATAATGCATTGAATTGTACCGTACAATATGGCAGTAGAAGTAAGCCTGCATGTAATTGGTGAAGCTAAGCTGTAGTGTGATGGAATTCTGATCCTGGCAGTAACCAGTACAGCAGGCTTATGTCTGTCAGCATTAATTATCTGCTGGGTTACAGAACAATAAATGTATGTACATGCATAACATCACCTCTTCCTCTGAGGAGGATGGCCTTGTGAGCTCAATCGAAGATAACAGTACAACTCCTTACCAGAGAGACAAAGCAACGTATTAAGAAATTAACTGAGTACTGTATCGGAACAGTCTAGGGTCCTTGAAACAGTTACAATCACAGAAGGACAGTGTAATTGACAAGGTGCCTTGCAAGGCTGTGTTATTCTCATGGGAAAACATTTTAAAAGCACGACCCCAGCACCCACAAATGTATAGACTATTGTGGACCATAGTGATGGAAATGCCCTGTGACCGACCACGTCAGTAAGGTGGGCAAAAGCTGATTGTAAACACTATATAAAGAAACTGCTTACTGTATAGAGTCAGACAAAACTCTCATGGACTGTATATGATTTAGCCTGCCTGTGTACACTACTAAAACTTTCTGAACCTGAGCCTCCTGTGTTATTGACTGTCACTTAGAAAAGCCTACTGATAACTACAGTCTGGTTTTAACAACTTATTTGACATTGTGATCCTTGTAATCTGGAATTCCCTTGGTAAGCTACAGGTCAGAGTGCATGGCTGGTTAGACATCTACGCAGGAGAATTTGCCTAAATGGTTCTTCTTGAATGAAAAGACCTCCGACTGAATTGTTGTGTGTAAAGAGGCCGTTTACTGTCTGATCTGTGGCTGAAAAGCGGAAAACTGGATCCCAAGAAGAAATCGTGCAGCCTTAAACAGGAGGCTCAGGTAAGGAGTGTTTGCCTCTTTGTCTCTATTGTAGATCAGGGACCAGACTACATTGTGTTTCTGTTAACAGTTGTGATAGCGAGTGTAAGACCTACCCACATACTGTTAAATCTGAACATAGGTCAGGGGAACACACAGCAGAGTAAATAGTCATTGTAGACACTACAGTGGATACAGGGAAGGAGACACCACGTGGTATGAGAGAAGGGTACGTAGCAGTCGTGTAGAGGATATGGGAGACTATTGAAGAAACAGATCATGTGATCCGCGTTTGACGTGAAGTATATGCAATCGCAGAGAGCACATAATGTGAGTTATCCAGCAAAATGGGGTAATAAATACGACATTGATGGTATATTACACAAAATATCGTTACTGAAACATTGTAATCCCTGAAAATGTGATGCACATGTTCTACGGTAAACACCTGTTCCACCCTGAGAGGGACAGTCCCTCTTTGGCCAGTTGTGTCCTGCAAACAAACCGAACAAATGGCAAATGTCCTGATATCTCAGGACAAACATTTCCCAGATATATTTCAAAATGGTAGCATAAAACAGTAATTTTGTATCTGGAACAACATAATATCATAATAAACAGAATAAGCAACTGAAATGCTACAACAATTGGTCGCTCTCCTGGCAAAAAGTGAAATCCTGTCCTATGTACTGGCCGTGGGTATGCTTTTTCCTGAAAATTACACGTTCAGAACACTAATGTCCCACATTGTGCATTTGAAAAGGTGGCAGCCCTAAGATGTGCAGGCGACAAAACAGCGACAATTGGGTATCCGTCATGCACATAGGTGGATTGAGGTAGTGAACTGAAGGGAACAGAACACTACAAATGTCAAAGCATCATACGTACACAGAGAAGATCATAATACAGTAGTACCGATAGCCCCCCCCCACAACACCCTACCACCTCCGATACCACATCCAGGATATGAAGCGGGAGGGCAGGCTAGTCCCCACATGTTATCCTGTGGCAACAGAGGTAGCTAGCGACCAAATGTAACAGAAGCTATTGAAACCACATCCCGAACTTGGAACATACCTAGGAACACCCGAGTAAGAAGACAGTCACTAGAACAGAGTGAGGATATCTGTCAATTAATTGAAGTATCGAACCCTCATGCAGGACAGGAAGGCCAGGACCCAACGCCCGTAGTGTATAGACCGTGGACACCAGAAGATATCTGTAAAGTCACAGAGGGAATTCCCCATCTACAAAGTAATCGCTATTCACCATGCAATACCCCGTATCTTCTGATCGGAAAACAAAGGGGAATGGCGGATGGTACAGTATGTACAAGCTGTAAATCATGTAATAATACTTAGGGTAGCGATGGTGCCAGACCCACACACTATATTCAATGCTATGAACACGCCACAGAAGTATCTTACCGTGGTACATATAAGCTATGCTTCCTTTGCAATACCTATACATCCAGATAGTCCGTATTGCTTTGTATGTACATTCAGGGTAACAGATACAGCCATACCCGGCTATCGCGGGGATACTGTGAAAGTACAACGATATTCCCACAGGAGATGGCTAGCTACATTCCGTGTTAACTCCACCGGGGCCAGTCAAGTTCTACTTTATGTGGATGATATTCTGCTTCCGCCCCCTACCCAGCAGCAATGTATGGAAGATACAATAGCATTATTCAGATATTCAGCAGAACAGGGACATAAAGTAAGCAAGCATAAATTGCAACTACAGAGAATACAGGTCAAGTACCTGGGATATGTGGTATCCAAGTAGGGTAGAACATCACATTACGATAGGACGGTAGCAATTTCATAAGCACACAAGCCAACTAACAAGAAGGAATGAAGTCCTGTCTGGGCCGACTAACATTTGTCAAAGCTGGTTACCAAACAATGCTTTGGAATCCGCTGTATTGTCTGCCTTAATCTTTAATACACCTATGGCAGCACAACACATACTACACTGGATTACAGTAGCAGAAACAGCTTTCTGCAGACTAGAACGATTGATAGCTTCAACATCTGTAGTAGGTCTCCTGAATAATCATAACACATGTTGTCAGACTGTAGATCGTAAGCGGAGATATATGATGTCAGTCTTGATGCAACAGCATGGAAGTAAGCAACGCTACATAGCTCACTACTCATTGCAGTTGGACACTGTGGCATGGTCAGTGCCACATTGTGTACAGGCAGTTGTTGTAGCACCCATGGCAGTACAGGCCCGGCCTTAATGTTACTAGACCACCCTCTCACTGTGAGAATGTGTCATGCAGTTGCGATCAGTCTGCTGCAAGAGAAGATAGCATTCCTGACCCATGCTAGACATTTGTCTTGTTTGACCATACCACTGAGTCAACCTCATATGGTGATTGAACGTTGTACAACATGAAACCTATCAGCGTCACGTCCGACACCTGTGTATGGCACACCACACAGTTGCCTATATGAAATGGATTAAATAACTACACACAGACATGATATCACTGATATACCCTTAGATGATGCAGAGGTGACAATTAATGTGTACGGATCATGTAGACAGAGTCCAACAGGAACGAATCAAGTAGGGTATGCAGTAGTTATTGATAATGAGATTGTAGACGGCCAAACCCTGCAGCATAACGTGTCTGCTCAAGCAGCAGAATAGATAGCTTTAACACGTGCTTGTACTGTAGTGGAAAACTGATGTGTGGACATATGTACAGTGCATGTTTATGAGCAGCAGTGGAAGAATAGGGGAATGATAACATCCACCGGTAAACCGATTAATCATGCACAATTGATCTTGAATGCATTAGACTCCATTCAGTTACCCACTAAAGTAGGTAATTGTAAATGTGCAAGTCATAGAAAGCAACAGGATAACAGTAGGAAAGGTAAGGCATGAGCTCATGCATCTGCAAAACAAGCAGCCTCACAGTTGGAAAGTGTTTGTGTGAATGAGGAATGACAAACCTCAGACAGTTTAGATGTAGAAATTTTACAAACAATGCAAACATCAACTACGAAAGCAGAAAAGCCGACGTGGGTATGACGAGGAGCAATCCCTGAACACGGACTGCACATATCCACATTGATAAAGCCAATATTAACGTCTAATGTATTCAGATATGCGGCTTTGTGGAGCCATGGGTAGAGACATGTCTCAACAGGGGGGATGGTACATCTGGTTAACAGAATACCCCTAACATTCGGAATTACGAACCACATACAAACATCATGAGCAGCGTGTCACATTTGCAGTAGATATCATGCACAGGGAGCATTTAAACCGAAGGGAGTGAGTTTACCTACACCACCATAACTGTTCCGTACTATTTGTATGGAGTTCATACATCTGAATAAATGTGAAGGGAACAAATACTGTTTAGTGATTACACATATATATATAATCATAATGGGTAGAAGCATTCCCAACCATGAATCTGGATGCAGCAGCAGTGGCAAAGGTGCCAGTAAAATAAAGTATCCCTAGATCTGGCATGCCGTAAAGAAGCTACAGTGACAATAGAACACATGTAGTGAACCAGACAATCACGCAACCTGGGGGATTATTTCGTATTTCCATGAATGTAAATTGCATGTACAACCCACAGTCAGCATGACTGCTGGCGCCGTAAAGTGGGATCCCAAGAAATAAGTAGAGGAGGTTGGTGGGTGACATCCAGACGACTTACATGTGCTGTCTACCTCTAGCATTGCTGAGCATGACAACAGTTCCAAATGTAAAGTGCTGCACGCACTTCGGAGTAGTATGTGGAATGGCATATCATGTGCCAGAGTGGAAAGCTGTCATGCCTGCAGAGCCGGAGGTCGATGGCTCATTAGCAGGTGACATGAGAGGATTGTTAACCAATAACACTGTTCTTCAGTTAAAGTCTTTTACAGATAAAGAGCAAACGAAGACGGACGCATAGCTGACACCAGTATCCTGTGTGTATGTCACTGTTATCCAAAGAACATTATTGGCAAGTGGAAAGTGTGAAGGTCTGTACCAGCTCCTGTTGGCAACGCCTACTGCAGTAAAGTTTGCAGAGAGGTCGTCCTGGGTCCACCTCACATTTTTCAAACCGGTAAAGGATATCAAGTCTGATTGACATCTTGTAGCTGATATACCATAAAGCCTGAATCACCCGGGCAAGACTGTATAACAATACAAAGCAACCCCAAAGACATTTTTGTTTGCTGTCCTAATGGTTATACACCTATTAACCATGTTTGTGTTTACTTTACATTTGCTGGGACCTTACCTGCACATAACTACACGGATACAAATACTGATACGTGATGAACTGGCCACAGAGTGTCTTCCACACTTCAACAAATACCTAGGCATGGCGTGTGCATATACGGACTATGAACACTTTAAATTGCTGTGTTTGTACTGCCATACGTACATCATATGGAGGACTTCCGATGCATGTTGTCCCCTTGGGGATAGATTGAGACTTGTGAATATTTACACTTTGATACAGGTTCTGTGAGATCACAGGACAACGTGGCACTGTACTTACCTGTTACACAAAAAGGAATTGTATGTTATCATAAACATGATACAGTTTCAGTTTGTGGGAGTATTTGTAACATAACTGTGTCTTCTTAATGTCATATAACAGCCAAAGATCACAGTACTACTTGTAGCACCATTCATTATTTGTATTGAAACATCATGAGAACAATGTGGAAGGATGTGCAGAAACATCCTGAATTGCATAAACAGTCCTCTGTTAGAGACAGGAAAATGTTACATGCAGAGGTAACCCGCATCAGTAGTAAAGTAGAATATTGTTATGTTGTTTGTGGGAAAAAAGCATATCAATGGTTACCTGGGAATTGGTCCGGCAGTTGTTGTTTGGGTTATCTGGCTCCAGTCACATGACATACTGCACAATTGCCTCTGGGTGCGAAACGTACTATAACACATATAGCTCGAAGAACTGGGAACACAGTCAAACCTAGTAATCCAGTGGGTGAAATGGAAGCTGTTCTGACATTCCAGTCTTCTGCAAGAGATAAAGGAATACCGATTCATATGGACTTGTGTGACAGCGTCATAACCTGGGCTGGAACACTCCCAGCTTGTGGAGTAGTGAAATCAATCAGGGAACAGAGGAAGTTATCAAAACCTGTCGGAGGGATGATGAATGTGACTTTCCACTCTTGAACTTGTGACCGATGAACTGGATGCAATGAGAACTGTTGTGTCACAAAATGTAATAAGCTGCGACTGCACCGTGGGCGCAGAGAATTGATGCGTCTTGGCGCTTATTAAAGAAGATCGCTGTGTCCAACTACCACATGAAAAGACCAAAATCAACGCCCACCTAGAGGTAATACAGCAGGTGTCATCCATGGCGGAACCAGGCCCAAACCCACTGACGAACCATTTCCACAAACCATTTGGTGGATGGGGTCAGTCATACTGAATATCATGACTGCCATTTGTGTTGTTCTGCTCATATTGGGAGCATGTGTCTATTGCGGGATACTTTGCATGTAAGTATTAGTCAGGGACTCTGGCGACATATCTGTACCCGAGACTATGTATCAAGACCTGTAGTGGTATTTGTCAATAGAAAATGCAATCCTTCTTGAAATGTACAACAAATTACTTGCCTAGTTAAACGTTCCAGAGAGGAAGAGGCTAGGGAATGAAATAATGTTGTATATGTTTCTGGATAGAATAGAAGCAATCAAAGGAGGGAGAATGTTAGCAAAATACATATTTAAACATATATATGACGTGCAACTTTAGAAGCAAATAGTGTATAATGCATATTATTCTATCGTACAATATGGCAGTAGAGCTTATCATGCATGTAATTGCCTGTAGTGTAGCTGCAGTGTGATTGAACCCTGACCCTAGCAGTAACCAGTGCAGCAGGTGTATGTCATTCAGCATTAGTCATCTGCTCGGTTAGAGAATAATACATGTATGTACAGGTATATCTGTCATCCTTCCACTGAGGAGGATAGGCTTGTGAGCTGTAACACAGAGTACAGCTGCTCAGCAAAGAGACAAAGGAACCTAGTAGGAAATGGAGTGAGGACGGATCTGAACAGTGTTGGAACCGTGACAGAGCAGAATTTGCAGTACAGTCTAATTGAATATGTGGCTCGCACGGTTGTGCTATCCTCATGGGAAAACATTTAATAAGCATTACCTGAGCACTGTTGTAGGAATACAACGTTGTGGACTCTAGCAATGTAAATGCCTTGTGACTGACCACATCATTAATGTGTGCAAAAGATGATAATATACACAATGCTCATACAGATGTAACATGTATAGAGTACAACAAATGTCTACACTTTTACTGCATAGTTCTTTGCCTCCTGCTGCACAGTAGTAAAACGTTATTAATCTCAGCTTCCTGTGTTATTGACTGTCATTTTGAAAATATGAATGAGTGTTACAGTTTGATTTAAACAACTTAATTGACAGATGTGTACGTTCTAGCATGGGAATAGGTCAAGCCAACCATCACAATGTCCATGTGTACCACATACAAACAGCCAGTAACACGCAGTAGTAGTGCATGAAGGCGGGTGGGAATAGTACAGGACATATGGCAGGTGCCAAGTGCAGATGCATGACACAAACCCCAGGATGGGTGTCCCTGCAAAGAGGAACATGTGCCAACCACAACTCCCACAGATGTACCGGCAATAAAAACACATGGCAAACACACAGAAACACTACTGTCCAACACACGACTGCAACGGAGCCTGGTCAAACACCAACATGAAGCATGCACAAACAGGGACTTGTGTAATGTTTGCCTTAACACCCCCCCATAGGCCAAAGAAGAATAGAATGGACATATGCATGTAATGTTGTGAAGGATGTGTGGTAGTCCTCAGTATCACAGTGTTAGGGACACAGATACACTGTCATCAACTGTGACGTATGTGCACTGTACACAGCATACCTGCATGTAATACAGAGGACAATCATGTGCCACAGAAATATACACTGGAGAAAGAGTATAGGGGATAGACAATTGTAAATGTGACAAACTATGAATATAGGTTCATATGACCATAGGTACAGGGTAGGCCATCGTCCCAGGTTCAGCCATAACACTACACCATAGTTAGGATGACTTTGCCAACCTTCTGTGCTTCAGATAAAATACTCATGATTTTGCTGTACCTCCGTCAAGCAATGATAATGATGTAATCCCTGGCATATACCTGCAATTCTCCATCCAATGGACAACATACCCGCGAACAAGGCTAGGAAGGATCTCTGTCTCACATGTACTGTGATGTAGATCCACAGCATTATGAGTGTCTGGGTGAAATATGTGTCACTCAAACACATCCCATTAATGACCGTGACAAGGTAAATGTCACCTGCCCTAGTGGTTCTGGGGATGCAGATACAGTAGGTGAAGCATACACATGACATATGGGTTGACATGGCCTCGTATGTCAGGCACAGGTCAACACTAAACAGCAGGTATGTGACGTAATGTGGCAGGGGTCTTACAAGTGGGGCAGCATTACACAAAATGATGTCATCCTGCATCTGTACAACAATTAACCTATGAGGGCTTCCCAGCTGCTGTAGGTGTGTGGTCAGATACAGTCTGAATGGGGCAATGTAGTAAATCATAGGTGTAACACGTAATGGGTACAAGGAGACAATGACCTAGCCTGATGTAGATGTGAATCCCTGCACAAACAGGTGGGCAATGTAGAAGTCCCACACAACCACGATAGCAACATGTGTGTTGAATGAATGGTGACCGACAAACTCTGTCCCCTGATCCCTGGTAATCACCCCTGTGCTGAGTGGACAGCCACCTGTATGCTGGACAGGGGTGACCTAGTAGTTCTCCACAGGTATGATGTTGCATTACTTAGCATTTAGCTGTGGGACATGTCCCTGACAGCAGATATGCATATCTGGGAGGCCCCTTCGAAGGATATCTGTGTCAGATGTCCGTCCCACTATGGCACCTGTTTTGCAGTCATCTACAAACAATGTTGCCCACAAAACCCCTGTGTGTGCCTGTACCATGGAAATGTAGATGTATGACAGGAGTGGACCCACGGAAGGGCCCCATGGGACACCACTTGCGACAGGCAGTAGGTCTGACACGCTGCCAGCAACTATGACTGTGTGGGTTGTGTCGCATAGACAGTTTCCAACACATTCTGTGATGTGCGTGTCCACATCGCAGCCAATGGATTTATCAGCGATACTTGAGGGGGTAATGTGATGAAGGCCTTTGCCAGGTCGAGGTAGGCTGTATGGACTGCAACACCCCCATCAATGGCCTCGGTGACTGTCCCGAAAATTTCACCCATGCCTTAAAGGCATGAACCGCCCCTGAACAAGACAAACCGTGTTGGATGCAAAGTATGTATGTCCCCTATGCAGTCATATGAGCCGCAGTATGATCCTCCCCATGTCTTTGCAGATAGGTCTCCTCATGGTAATGGGACAGTAATAACCAGTCTCAGTGGAGGCATTGGCCCTGTGGCGATGGGACTACAGTTGCCATGCGACACAACCTGGGTACCTTACCTGAGGTGAGGCTACAAAGAAATAGCTGTCCTAACTGTGGGTCTAATACCTCAATGAGATAGTGGAGTACACAGTGGGGTCACCAGCTGGTCTCATGGATGCTATGTCCACTACCCTGGAGAGAGCATGTCCCACCTGTGTGTCACAGAACATTTGTTGACCACAAACCGCTGGTACAGACATCTCCTCATGTGTGGGGGAGAGTGTGGAGATGTCCATACTGGACTTGTCAGCCTGTTTGTTGGAAATGTGTGTATGTTGAGTAAACTCCACCTCTTTGTGAACCCAGTCAGAGCATATGTGGGAGTGACCTCCCAGGTGTTGAGCATAGCAACTGATGGTGGTATGATTGTCAGCCAGGTCCATGTAGGTATATCTGTGGAATGTGCCCTGGACCATGGCATGACAGTGTGTAACTCTACACATATGATGACCAAGGGTGTCATACCTCACAAGGTGTCTGCTCCACCTTGTAGTAGCCACCTCCTCATGTTGTACATCCTGTGTATGGCTGGGGTACACCACACTGGATGCTTGGCATTGGTACAATGAACCACAGTTGGTTAAGTGAATGCCAGGTTCATGCAGTCCTGTAGGTACTGGTAGATGGCAAATGTGATTGATGCAGTGGCTGCAGTACTGTCGACCACTGGCTCAGGGTCCTTAAAGGAGACCACAGTAGTGTGCAGAATTGTGTAGTCTGCCTCTGAGCAAGCAATGTGTATGGTAACTGGCAACACTCGCAGCAACGGATGCCAATAGCAGAAGCCAATGTCCAAATAACATAGATTAACTTCTGCATGATAATATGTCTTATCATACATGTATTGACACGTGTGTGCTAATTACAATTGCAAATGGCCGGTAAGACTGGCCTAAAGTTCCCGTGATGTACACAGTCTGGAGGTGTTGTTCTGATAATAAAGTGGCAATACCACCCAATCGTGACCGCTGGGTATGAAAGTGGTTGCTAACCTGCAACATTGGATGTACACCATTGGGTTCTGGTGTCGGAAGACATGGTTCCTGTAGCACTACACAGTATGGGTAGACAAGCAGACATCCGCGATTGCTGAACACACAGCATCAGTGAAACCCACTGCTCACAAGGACACAGTCCGACAAGCTCTACACTTTACATATGCACAGTGGTGTCCATTGTAGGACCCAAAAATTGTCTAAAGACAGGAATGCTGCCTTATTTCAACACCTAACTGAACTCATTGTCGTCACAGGTACACATATGCACCGTGGCGTGTTTAATGTTGCTGATAGCTGTCCATGTAATGCAGCACAGATGCACAGAAATACCCAGGGTACGGGTCTATAGAACTGCGTCCACATCACAGTCCGCACACATGACGGATGTGTAATGGGTACTGTCAATTGTTGCAGTCAAGGGATTCTGGGTATGTAGACTCTGGGCTCGGTGTTGTTTATGAGGCAATCCTTTGTCCGCCCGTGGGAGGGATGTGTGCGTAGCACCTGCCTTACTCTCCGCTAATAATGCAAACCATCCACCGGAGAATGCTAAATGCAGGTGTGGAATGTGTACAGCCCTATACTAGTGTCCAGTAGGCAATTCTCATGGATGGACACCCGTATGGCCAAGATGGCACCCACAACTGCAAACCGGGTAAATTACATAGCAGCGTAAGGCATAACACAGGAAATACACATAGGGACTACAGTTGACATTCCACATACAAAGCCGGACCGTCGTGCCAACACCGGCGTACACAGCACTCAATCTGCCAGCAACAGAATGAGGAGCACCCACTACCGTACAGCGGAACAGATGTGCGACCTGTGGAACACATACTAATGGCACACACACAACGTCAAGTGGGATATGTAAACTATGGCATTCCCACCTATGAAGACAACATGGTTAAATGAAAACATAGGTAATCAACATGTTCTGGTGGTGTTATATTGGAAATACGGTGACGGATATGTCCCATTGGGATGTCTGAGGTTTATATGAAGCAGTTGCTAACCAGCATCTTTGGATGTATGTCATTTGTTCACAGTACTAAATCACCTGGTTATGTAGCACCATGTAGACTGGGTAGTGAAACAGACATCCGCGATTGGGAACATACACCAGCAGTGAAAAGCACTGGGCAGGTGGACACAGTCCAGCAACATCTAACTTGACATATGCACATCGGTGTCCATTGTAGGACCCAAATATTCCATTCATGGAATGCCTGCTAGCTTCCTGCATTAATCACGTGACCTCATTGTTGTGACTACGTCAGAGGTACACATATGCACAAGCGTGTTCAATGTTGATGATAGCTGTCCATGAAATGCAGCACACATGCACAGAAATACCCAGGGTGCCGTGTCCATAGAACTGCGTCCACATCACAGTCCGCACACATGAAGGATGTGTAATGGGTACTGTTCACTGTTGCAGTCAAGGAAGTCTGGCTATGTAGAATCTGGCCGCGGTGTTGTTTGACAGACAATCCTTTGTCCCACCCGTGGGAGGGCGTGTGCGTAGCACCTGCCTTACTCTCCGCTAATAATGCAAACCATCTACCGGAGATTGCAAAATGCAGGTGTGAAATGTGTACAGCCGTATACCAGTGTCCAGTAGGCAATTCACATGGATGGACAAGCGTATGACTAAGATGGCACCCATAACTGCAAACCGGTGGAATTACACTGCCGTAGTAAGGCATTACACAAGTAATACACATAGGGACTACACTTGACATTCCCCATACAACAAACACAGACAACCAGCCGATGAAGTCCAAAGCAAAGACGAGGTACTGTAGACACCGTCAGTGACCACTCAGAGCACACCAGTAATTAAATGCAGTCACCATAGTTTACTGAAGCTCTTTTCGTCTGCTTCATAAGCAGACTTATTCAGAATAGATACAATGCAGTCCAACCTACTACATGTAAAACCCTTAATTGGTCAGTAAATTAGATGTGCTAGGTATTACTTACATGCCTTAAAGGCAAACAAGCAAACAAACTTTACTTGGGTTACAGATTCCACACAGTGAGGACATCAGACATTGCTTCGAAAGGTACATTCTTCATAGAGAAATAGAAATATATGTATATATATGAAAGATGAACCAACATAATGTTTTCCAAATGTCTGACTGTGTAAGCTACATATATATGTTCTACGGACTGTGCCAATATATTAAAAGAACTGCAGACACCTAGTAATATAAATGAACCATAATATACACAGATAAACCGTATGATTATGACTAATGTAAAATAGACCAACGAAATGTAAAGATTCACAATGTGGTAATGTAAATATTCATTTAGAAGGTTACTTAAATAAATCAATTCAGACATCCATGTCAAAATACTAACAGAAGGCCAGCGAGGTGCCTGCCCTCACATGTACTGGGATGTTGTTCCACAGCATAGTGAGTGTCTGGGTGATGAATCTGTCCCACCAACACGTTCTATTAATGACAGTGTCAAGGTGTACGTCACCTGCCCTTGTGGTTCTGAGGATCTAACTTCTTTAGGTGAAGCATACTCATCAGATCTGGGTTCGACATGGCCTTGTATGCCAGGCACAGGTCACCTCTGTGCAAGTGTTATGCAACTGTATACATCTGTAATTCTTTCAGTTGGTCAGTATAACACATATTCCTGAGACCCTGCATCTGTTTGTCGATGAACTGTTGGTGCCTTTCCAGCTGCTGCAGGTGTCGGGTCACATACATTCTGAACGGGGCATTGTACCCAATCATAGGTCTAATGAGTGATGAGTACAAGGGGACAATGACCTCCCCTGATCTAGATGTGAATCCCTTCATGATGATGTGGGCAATGTGGAAGGTCTACCTAACTACGTTAGCAACGTGTGTGTCTAACGAACGGTTAACAACAACCCGGGTCCCCAGATCCCTGGTACCTCCCTCTGTGCTCAGTGGATTGCCACCTATATGGTAGCTAGGGGGTAACCTTGTTCTTCCCGAAGGGTATGACTATGCATTTCCTGGCATGTAGCTGTAGGCCATGTCTCGGGCACCACTTATCCACATCTGTGAGGCACTCCTGAAGGATATCTGTGTCAGATGTGTGTCTGACTATGGCACCCAGTTTGCAGTCATCTGCAAACATTGTCACCCATAACCCCCCTGTGTTTGCTTGTACTTTGGAAACGTAGATGCTGAAAAATAGTGGACCCAGGACTGGGCCCCATGGGACACCGCTTGTGACTGGCTGTGAGTATGACATGGCCAGCAACTATGACCATGTGTGTTCTGTGACTTAGCCAGTTTGCAACCCATATGGCGATGTATGGATATACGTTCAAGATGACGGGTTTATCACTGATACCCGAGGGCGGTATTGTGTCGAAGGCCTTTGCCAGGTTGAGGTAGGCTGTATGGACTGCTTTACCCTCATCAATGGCCTTGGTGACTGATCCTACAAAGTCAAACACGTGTAAAAGGCATGATCTGACTTTGACCAAGCTAAACTGGGTTGTATCCAAAGTATCACGAGTCCCCTATGTCTTTATCTATGAGTTCCATTATGATCCCTCTCCATGGCTTTGCAGATAAGGCTTGTCAAGCTAATGGGATGGTAATAACCAGGGTCAGTGGAGGCACCATCTATGTGAAGTGTGACTACAGTCGCCTTGTGCTACTACTGGAATGCGTATCCTGAGGTGAGGCTAAGATTAAACAGCTGTCCTAAGTGTGGGTTTAATTCCCCATAGAGTTCATGGAGTACACAGCTGGGACACCATCTGGTCCCATGGATGCTGTGTTGACTGCCTTGGAGACAGCATTTCCCACCTGTGTGTTACAGATGTTCCAGGATCTACAAGTCTCAGGTATAGATAACTCTCCATGTGGGGGAGGGAAATGTTAGCACTGAACATGTCAGCCAGTATGCTGGCAATGTGTGTAGGTTCAGTCATCTTCACATCATTGCGAACCCGGTTTGAGCATATCTGGGAGTGTCCTCCCAGGTGTCCAACATAGCTAAAGAAGGACTTATGAATGTCTGTTGAGTCCTTGTTAATTTCTCTGTTGAATTTCCCCTGGATGATTTCATGACAGCTTGTAGTTCTTCACATATAATGAGCAAGGGTGTGTTACCTTACAAGTATTCCACTTTAACTTGTACTATCTACCTCCTGTCGTTGTAGAGCTAGTTCATGGCTGGGGTCCACCAGACTGCATGCTTGTCTGTGGTACAAAGAGTCTCAGTTTTGTATGGGATTGCCTGATCCATGCAGTCCTGTAGGTGCTGGTGGAAGGCATATGTACGTGATTCAGCGGTTTGAGTGATGTTCACCACTGGCTCAGGGGCCTTAAAGGAGACCACAGTAGTGTTCAGAAGTGTGAAATCGGCTTTTGGGAAAGGCATATGTATGGTAACCGGCACCACTGTACACATGGAACATCATGGCAATACACCACGGCTGGATGTGGGTAATGCTGGACATACCCACGGCAGACGTGGCGCGTTCCCGAGTCCGATGCCCGAGGGACCACACACATAGCCGGCCTGAGACATAGGCCAAGTAGGCAGCCGTCTAGGGCGTTGCTCTACTCGGGGCACCTTTCCAGACTTTGTTTGGTGTAGGTAGACCAGGAGGGGGGTAGCGGGTGATGTTGCGGTGGCAACTTCTGCCTAGGGCACCACTTAACCTAAGGCCACTCTTCCCATGGGTAATACAGCAGTACCCACACCCAGACGCGGGTCATTGCTAGTATGGCATATCATCTATGGCAAGAAACCATATATTCCCAGACATAATGGCACAGCATAATGCCTGTCCGCCGCTCAAAGCGCAGACATCGTCACCAGCGGTGCGGACGTACTCGCGAGATGTCCGTTACCAATGTCGACATTGTCTCGCTTTGTGAAACAAACTCCACATAGCGATTCAATACTAAACAGCGACGGAGAACCCGATGTCTCCGTGGCTGAGCTGTTCAACCTGTTCCGCCATGTTAAATGTGTGTAGCACAGCGGAACCGGCCCAAACCAAGCAACGGACATGTCTGTGGCTCAGTGAAAGTGTCACGCAATGGTAAACCCATGTAATATTGCGACACAGGTCATACATACCGAGGGTTAGTAATGGAAATAGGTACGTTCGACCAGAACGTGTGCAATTAGTATAACAAGATCTACAATGGATACACCGCCAATCGGCTACGGTTATGAATAATTGGGGGTGACATGGTACCATAGACACGGACAAAGCGTGCCCATGTGACTCATCTAACATTCATTACGGTCAGGGCAGTTCCGTACACTGGGCGGACAAGACCAAACCCAAAGCACCACAGCAACACCCTGACAATCAAAGGCCTGTATCGTGGGGATATAAGCACCTGTCATCTGAACACCCCTGCGGTCACGACATATGCATCCTGGGCCATGAGCGAGGGGAATAAGGAATGTTTAACATGCAGTACCGCACCTTTCCCAGCAGGAGAATGGATGCCTGTGGCGTGCGTGACTGCGGGGATATGTAAATGTACTTAAGTACCATGGGTATGCATATTAATGACACGAACAGCTAACGTGTAGTGGTCACAGTAACTGGCAAACGTGAATGCAGTCACGTTTGAATTACGACTATGGAACATATAGATGTGAGCGATGTGCGTAATCGTCCATGCTGCAAAGACTGTTACATGTATAAAGTTGTAAGTGTGTTCTGCACACGTCCGTCAACGGATCAGACATATGTTACGGAATAGTCACAACTAACACATAACACGTAACCACACAGACCCAGTAAACATTTATAAACAGAATACGGATATGCGTAATGGCCTGCGTGTAACCCACAATTAGGAAATGCGAGTGTGCGTGTGTGATCCACTGGAAGCAGGGAAGGTTAAGGATGTGTCCTCCACTCATTTACATTCATAATTGTACAATATATGCTTAAATAGTACTTACTGATTCCATGCTTTGGAATCGTAATGCTACAATTATACACATTGATATAAAATATCCTGATCAACACACTACATTCTAAGGTTTACTCACAACAATTATCAACTGTTTCAAGATACTGATTGTATTGACCAATATTGTATTTATATTAACACATTGTTGTCGTATTATTGTTTCCATGAAGTAATGTATGCAACACTGATTTGTATATGTCACGTCATAATCAAGACTTGTAGCACTGTCCACTTAACTATGAGCAGGTTTATTGATTATTTGACTTTAAACTGACTCTGAAAAAAGTGTATAAGGGACAACTATGTAATGCATTTCGTGCTCCGACGATGCCCCATGTTAGTAGGTGAAAGTGCTCCGTACCATTTGACTGTGGAGTCTATCGTTTTTGTCATTGTCTGTTTTGGCCGATATATGTTCAATAATGTCGTTTATGAAGATGGGCAGGGCCTTAAGGTTTGCTGTATTTCCGCTTACTGGCACGTGGATATAGATAGGCCAAGTAATACATAATATGGGTAGTCAAGCAGACATCCACGATTGGGGAACATACAGCGGCAGTCAGAACCACTGGCCAGATGGTGACAGTCCAACACGTTCTACACTTTACATATGCACATCGGTGTCCATTGTAGGACTCCAAAAATAGTTGCGTTTACACCTTCGATACGCTGAGATCGGCCAGACAGAGTGTCAGCCGTGACTACGGCACAGCTAGACATGCACCACCAGCGTGTTTAAGGTTGATGATACCTGTCCATGAAATGCAGGACATATGAACAGAAGTCCCCAGATTGTCGTGTCCATAGAAGTGCGTCCACATCCCAGTCCCGCACACATGAAGGATGTGTAATGCGTACCGTGGGGGTTTGCAGCCATGGGATCCTGGGTATGCAAAATGGGGCTCGGTGTTGTTTGGCAGATAATCCGTTGTCCCGCCCCGTGGGAGGGCTGTGGGTATA
Organism: Protopterus annectens; assembly: GCF_019279795.1. Lineage (NCBI taxonomy): Eukaryota > Metazoa > Chordata > Ceratodontiformes > Protopteridae > Protopterus > Protopterus annectens. The sequence goes on from NC_056739.1 coordinate 1,676,104,274, forward strand.
GCACGTGCCTTACTCCCCACTAAGGATGCAAAGTATCCACTGGGTAATGCTAAAAGCAGGTGTAAAATGTGTTCAGCCCTACATCAGTGTCCAGTAGGCAATTCCATGGATGGACAAGTGTACGACCAAGATGGCACCTATAACTGGACACCTGGTGGAATTACACAGCTGCGGTAAGGCATAACACAGGAAATACATTAGGGACTACAGTAGACACTCCCCATACAAAGTCAGACCGCCGTGCGAATACCGGCGTACACAGCACTCGATCTGCCAGCAACAACATGAGGATCACTCGCTTCCATACTGCGGAACAAATGGGCGACCTGTGGAACACATACTAATGGCATACTAACAACCTCAACTACGAAGGTCATACGATGTTTCAACACTAGCGCTCCCGCATATAACGAACATGCTTCAATGAATAAATAGGGTATGCATGTTCTGTCTGTTTTATATTGACATTACAGTGGCGTATATGTCCTACTGGGCCTTCTGAGGATTACTTAAAGCACCTGGCAACCTGCAGCATTACATCAATACCATTTGGGTTAATCGTAGTAGAACATGGGTTCGTAGCACAACATAATATGTGTAGTCAAACACACATCCGCGAGTGGGAACATACAGCAGCGGTCACAACCACTGGCCAGATGGACACAGCCCAACATTTTCTACATTTTACATATGCACATTTGTGCCCATTGTAGGACCAAAATTTCTCCTTTTACCAGCGCCAACTGGGTGCAAGCGGAAGACCAAGATGAACTACAGCCGTGACTACGGCACAGCTATATATGCACCGCCAGTGTGTTCAAGGTTGATGACAACTGTCCATGAAATGCGGGACATATGCACAGAAATCCACAGATTGTCGAGTCCACAGATGTCGTCCACATCCCATTCCAGCACACATGGAGGATTTGCTATGGGTACTGTCGAGGGTTGCAGCCATGGGATCGTGGGTATGCAGAAATGGGTGTTGGAGATGATTGGCAGATGATCCATTGTCCGCCCGTGGGAAGGATGTGGGTACAGAACATGCCTTACCACCCACCAATACTGACAATCATCCACGGAGAATGCTACATGCAGCTGTGAAATGGGTACAGCCCTACACCAGTGTCCAGTAGGCATTTCCCAAGGATGGACAAGCGTCACGGACAAGATGGCACCCATAATAGCAAGCCTGGTGCAATCACACAGCCGTAGTAAGGCATAACACAGGAAATACAGATGGAAACAACAGTAGACACATCCCGTAGACATCGATCCGCGTGCGAATCGGCGTACACAGCAGCCAAGGTGCTAGCAAGTATGTGGGGATCACCCGCTTCCACTCGGCGGAACATCACAGGCGACCTGTGGAACACATATTAATGGCACACCAACAACGTCAACTAGGAAGGTCATACTATGGTTAAAATATGGCGTTCCCACACATAAATAACATACTGTCATGAATAAATAGGTTCTACATGTACCGGCTGTGTTATAATGACAATACAGTGGCGGATAGTTCACAATGGTACCTCTGAGGATTACTTAAAGCAGTTGCCAACCTGCAGTACTACAGTAACACCATATGGGTAAATTGTGGAAGGACACGGGTTCCGTAGCACTACATAATATGGGTAGGCAGACAGACATCCGGGACTGGGGAACATACGGTGCAGTCAAACCCACTGGCGAATGGACACAGTCCAACATGTTCTACACTTTACATATGAACATCGGTGTCCAATGCAGGACCCAAAATTACTCCTTAAGTAAGTGTGGGCAGCATAGTGTGAACGGAAGAGGTGACAGCCGTGACTACGGCACAGGTAGATATATGCACCACAAGCGTCTTCAAGGGTGATGACAACCGTCCATGAAATGCAGGACATATGAATAGGACTCCCCAGGCTGCTGCGTCCATACACGTCGCGTTCACATCCCATTTCCGCACACATGAAGGGTGTGCAAGGGGTACTGTCGAGGTTGCAGACATGGGATCGTGGGTATGCAAAATGGGTGTCGGTGTGGATTGGCAGATGATTCGTTGTCCCGCCCGTGTGCGGGGCATGGCATATCGTTACTCGCAATAATAATGCCGATCATCCACCGGAAATGGAGAATGCAGCTCTCAAATGTTTAGAGCCCTATACTAGTCTCCTGTAGGCAGTTCGCATGGATGGACAAGCGTCACGGCCAAGATGGCACCCATAGCTGCAAACCTGGGGAATCCACAGCTGTTGCAAGGCATAACCCAGGAAATACAGATAGAGACTACAGTAGACACTCCCCATTCAAAGCCAGACCGCTGGGCAGATACCGGCGTACACAGCACTCAATCTGCCAGCACATCAATGGGGATCTGCGCTTCCATACAGTGGAACAGATGGGTCACCTGTGTAAACATACCAATGGCACAATCTCAACGTCTGCTGTGAATGACATACGATGGTCAAACTATGGCGTTGCCACCAATGAAAGACATCCTTCGGTGAATTAATAGGATTGATGTCAATAGACCATGGCAAACACCCAATGAACAGGAAAGACTTGCTGGCACCCTATGGCCACAAACCATGTCACACATAGGTAGATGGAACAGTCAACTTAAACATTTAGTCACGACCGCCGCATATGGTATCCAAAGGTACTTCATAGACATGTATGCGCTATCACCCGTTGGCCCCGTGAGACTTACACATAACATGGAAGTATCCAGGCTTTAAATGTCCACCCTTACACTTCCATTTGTCACTTTCTATGTGAACAATGAACATGTAGCCACAGCATAGAAAGCACAGACGCACCGCTAACGAAACACACACATGTCAACATCACAGAAAGCATACTATGAACACACGTATTACATGATATTGTACTATGAAACACAAACAAACCAGCAACCTGCAGCAAGAATAGTCCCCTGTAGTTCGATACAACACAAGTCTTCGTAACATTTAAACAGTTTATTAAAACATGCAATGTTTTCGTTGTTTCCACAACGTCTGCAGAAAAAAGCAAAGTCTAAGAATGTTCACAATCAACAATGTGAGTCTTAACAAGATTTTAAATATCACACTGTTGATTGTGAACAGTTTAAGAATTTGCTTTTTCAGAAGAAAAGCAACGGAAACACACACACACACGGAAGGGACGGAGATGAACCTCGCCTATCTACATGAACTCACTACAGTATGAAGCATTTACAGAGCGCTACCGAGTTTACTGAAGAGGCTGTCAGAGGCATACTTGTAGGCTGGTGGCGTCACCCATAAGACAATAGTTGGCAATAGCCAAGGTATGTGTTGCGAGAGTCTAAAAGCATGTTCATTCGCAGAGGCAGCTGGGAACACACACACACACACACACACACACACACACACACACGGAAGGGACGGAGGCGAACCTCGCCTATCTACATGACCTTACTACAGTATGAAGCATTTACAGAGCGCTACCGAGTTTACTGAAGAGCGCTGTCAGAGGCATACTTGTAGGCTGGTGACGTCACTCCCAAGACAATAGTTGGCAATAGCCAAGGTATGTGTTGCGGAGAGTCTAAAAGCATGTTCATTCGCAGAGGCAGCTGGGAACACACACACACACACACACACACACACACACACACACACGGAAGGGACGGAGGCGAACCTCGCCTATCTACATGAACTTACTACAGTATGAAGCATTTACAGAGCAGCTACCGAGTTTACTGAAGAGAGCACTGTCAGAGGCATACTTGTAGGCTGGTGACGTCACCCGCAAGACAATAGTTGGCAATAGCCAAGGTATGTGTTGCGGAGAGTCTAAAAGCATGTTCATTCGCAGAGGCAGCTGGAACACACACACACACACACACACACACGGAAGGGGCGGAGGCGAACCTACGCCTATCTACATGACCTTACTACAGTATGAAGCATTTACAGAATGCGCTACCGAGTTTACTGAAGTGAGCACTGTCAGAGGCATACTTGTAGGCTGGTGGCGTCACCCGCAAAACAATAGTTGGCAATAGCCAAGGTATGTGTTGCGGGGCGTCTTAAAGCATGTTCATTCGCAGAGGCAGCTGGAAACACACACACACACACCGGAAGGGGGGAGGCGAACTTACGCCTATCTACATGAACTCACTACAGTATGAAGCATTTACAGAGCAGCTACGAGTTTACTGAACAGGCTGTCGGAGGCATACTTGTAGGCTGGTGACATTACCCGCAAGACAAAAGGTGGCAATAGCCAAGGTATGTGTTGCGGGCGTCTAAAAGCATGTTCATTCGCAGAGGCAGCTGGAAACACACACACACGGAAGGGGCGGAGGCGAACCTCGCCTATCTACATGAACTTACTACAGTATGAAGCATTTAGAGAATGCGCTACCGAGTTTACTGAAGTGGCTGTCAGAGGCATACTTGCAGGCTGGTGGCGTCACCCGAAGACAATAGTTGGCAATAGCCAAGATTTGTGTTGCGGAGCCTAAAAGCATGTTCATTCGCAGAGGCAGCTGGAAACACACACACAGAGAGAGACACACACACACACACACACACACACACACACACACACACGGAAGGGACGGAGCGAACCTCGCCTATCTACATGAACACACTACAGCACGAAGCATTTACAGAGCGCTACGAGTTTACTGAGCAGGCTGTCAGGAGGCATACCCCTCGTGGGTGGTATCATTTGCAGAGGCAATGCCCGATCGGGGAGTTAGGTCAGAGTCGCAGCGCGGCCTGTTACCATCCCAAGGTCGCCGTGCACAACTGCGTTAGTGCTGCAGTCGAGAATACCAAGTAACTACTGATCAGTACATCACTGCCTACTGGGCATGCTCAGACACTTAGACTCGGCACAGAGCAGACATGCATACACATGGTGCGGCGGCATGGGTGGCGTAATGTGGACCGCCGTGTGTGTCCAGCCACACAGCGAAACCTGGCCATGCCACAGGCGTGGCGTTGCGAAGGGATACAGGCATGCACCGGGGTATAACTGCAGTCGGCCGCGGTTTGCACTGTGCTGTGTGTCTATCTACACAGCTGCCTACTGGGCATGCTCAGACACTTAGAGTCGTCACAGAGCAGACATGCATACACATGGTGCGACGGCATGGGTGGCGGAATGTGGACCGTCGTGTGTGTCCAGCCACACAACAACCCCGGCCATGCCACAGACATGGCCGGTGCATCGGGGAATATCTAGGTGCAATTAACCATGTGTAGGACTGGCCTACATTTTGTTGCATGCTACAGACAACCCTCCCAAACAAAGGCTACCTGCACAGATGTCCTGAGGACACTGGTGAGTGGGCATGCTCTCACAACAGCACCGTATTGGGTGACATGAACCACCCATATATAGACTGGGAACATCAGCCATGGCACAACACACTCGCCACGGTCACAGGTGTTCTCACACCTGGCCACTGTTAAACAGCCATGCACCATACATACTAGAGGGGATGTCTGACAGTTCTGCCCATCACACATGGTGAGGATATGCCCCACACAGGATGTACAGCCCTCAATGGTGATGCCAGACCGTATAGTGGATCCACTGGTCATCCACATCCTGTAACAAACACCGGCATGGGGGACCTAAGTGATGACCTCTCCACAACAAACCACACACATCATCGACCCGGTGTGGTACCTACAAGTCCTCCATGCCAGTGTTGAACCCAGGCCAGACCGGCAACCGCCCTAGAATGCATTCTCTGAGCACCCACATGCATGTCTGCAACAGGCAAACATGATAACATCAGGACCTTGTCCACCACAGGTAGGCACATGGTGTGGTGGACCCCAGCCACTGACTAGCTGTACATCAACAGTTGGAGCTAATACATGACAGAGCAATGTCAATACCAGGAAACCATCTCCCATTCATACCGGCGTCACCATACGGCCACACATACAATCATCCACGGCGCTTGTGGGAGTGGTACTGCAGAGGCACATGAGACAACCATAGGGCCTTCCTTAACTGTGGTAAGGACATGGTTGGGGCACACTGACTTGGCTGGAAATGGTCCAGAATGGTACAGCGGTCACTGCACCCACAGACATTGTGTGCAAACCAGCGGACATCTTCCATGCATACATCCCACCCCAAGAGGGACATATCCATCCACCAGAGTGTAGCCTCCCAAACATCTCATATGGCCTGGGGTGATCCCATATCTGTATGGCGGTTGACACAGCACCACTGGGCACCGATGGTGTCCCTGGCTGTGTGCTACCCATCCTCATTGAGGGCCTCGGCCCACACATGCGCCACTGTGTCATGTTAGCCTTACTATGGGCTATGTCCCCAATGGGTCATATGGCATCTGTGGTCCCACTATGCCAGGGTAGTGCTCTTATGGACTGTAGACAGCCACACCCTATCCGCTTGACAAGCCTTGTCTGCAAAGCTGTGGGGAGGTCCATACAGGTGCCCATGGATACAGACAGCGGTGTACAGCCAATGCGGAACATACCCACAACAACATAGTCAAGGGCGGATCCTGCCTCCCGAACCTGCTCGTCCTGTCTGGAGTGGTCACCAAGGCCATTGATGGGGATAGTGGGTTTGCACACAGTACCATGACCTGGTGGGAGCGTTCAGAGCACACTACACATGGGACTCATGGAAAGGCTCGCCAGCATACATGTGTGGACATATGTCACCCGATGCTTCTCAGAAAGGTTGGAGGTCACACCACACAGGGTTGGTGTTCCTGGTGCCTTGTCACACTCATATCTGGTCTCCAGTGGAGGCCCACAGGGCTCAGTCCTGGGCACCCTGCCATATGGTATTCGACCTTCCACTGTGCATGCAATCATAGGGGGATTGTGGCAGACAAGGTATGCAGATGACTACGCACCGGCCACCATACCCAACACCCCATGTGACACGGACATCCACCTAGGGCATCATAGACATGGATAACTGGTGCCAGAGCCATGGCCTGCTACTACATGCCAGAGAAGGTGCAGACCTACCCAGTGTGAAGGACATGTTCGGCCCAATGTCACATGTAGGTGGTAAGCCATTCCAGATGGTGGACATGTTCATGGAAATGGCTACGACACCTGTCGTTAACATCTGTCAACACACACAATGGCAATGTGGGTGTGAAGACATTCCACTGTGGCCTCCTGGTCTGGAAGGAATCGCATCGACATCAGGGGTGTTCATTGTACCCCTGTACACATCACACACCAGAGCAATGACTGCGTGCATTGGCACATCTGGCCTGTAGCTAACCTGTTGCCTGCAGCACTCGGAAGGACCGCAAAGCGTTACACAAGGCGGGGATGGCGGTGCTAGGACATGTGTCACAAGCTGCGACCAAGGGGACTCGGCTGTAAACCTTCACAGCACATCTGCTCTGTGGTGATCTGTGCCTGGCATACACGGCCATGTCTGACCTGGGTGACATGGGCATATTCCACTTCCTAGGCTCCAGGCAAACACGGGCACAGAAGCGACTGTCACACACATCACCACAAAGATCAGTGTGACGTGCTGGGGGAACAGGGTCAATGGCCGGAGACCCCCCACAACACGTAGAGGAGTGCCAGGCCATGTGAAGGAAAGGCACTGATTGCCTTTGTCCAGGAGTAATAATGAGGTGTGGATGTGTGGATATAGTTATGCACCAGGCATCATCTGTGTGTCAGTGCTGGACGAGGGACTGGGGACTGATGGATGTGGCATCCCCATCCTGAGGGGTGTTAGCAGCCACACACGGTCATGCTAGGTCCACACATGTCATAGGGCACATACCCTGTTATGTACATGTGCGCCTATGTTCCTATGTAGGGGTCCATGCAGTGCGGTACCTGTGCTATGCTGATGTTGCCAGACATGCCTGTGGGTACCCGACTACGCATGGGGAACTAATTACAGTGCTCCCAGTAGGCACATGCAAGTACACCATCATTGTCATACGGGTTAACTGAACCAACATGGTGCTACACATGTAACCACCACACATACTGTGTACACAGATCAATGACTGCTGCACCTGTCCTGCATGGTATGTCTGCTGCATGATGTCAGTGCACAACCCACATCACATACACACCTGTCACCAGCCATACACACACACCACAACATACACATCACGTACTATGCGGACACAGGTATCACATACACCTCTCACTATCTTGTCCACCCTGTGCATCAGAATATGTTTGCATAACCATGCACTGATGGTGTAGCTCACAGTTATGTGGCAGAGACTTCATCATATGCACAGGGTGATATGTGTGCCATGGGCATAGGCTGTACCAATGGATGACATCATGTGTGTGTGTAAGGGCCTGTGCATTGACTGGGCATGACTGTGTACATTGCATGTGGGTGTGGTGGAGCCCTACAGTCGTGTTTGCTGTGTGTGGGTTTGTGTGTACACAGTTCAGTAATCTGTGATGCCTACACGGGGTATGCTTGGCAGCCCCAGACTGTACAGTGCAGGTGTTACGGCTCACTGTGTCCGCCTGCAGCGTGACCGGGCCTGCCTGGGGTCGCAGGCACGACCGGGTGTAGGTACAGACAGTCCACTCTCCGATGTCACATGTCCGCTGGAAGCGTGCCGCGGGGCCGTCCAGGGCCGCGTCCACGTGGCCCGCTCTGTCCTGGTGTGGGCGGTGTAGTAGCAGCTGCACTGCTGCTGCTACCCGCACTGTGGGGTGGGCATGGGAGGTGGCGCACACACTGACCTGCACCAAGTGGTGTTGCTGGCCTACGCCCACGTGCCCTATGCCTCACCCCTACCTGGTGTTCCTGCACGGACAGCCCGCTCAAGGATGGCCATGCTTCGGTCGAGAATACCAGCCATCTCACCCAATCTCCTATCCAGAACATTGGCAAGATGCTGTTGGGCATTCGCCAATGCCTGGATGTTGTCATTCAAGGAGCGGATTGCAGACCTCTGCAGCCTCTGCCCTTCCTGGTTCTGCCGTTCGGCGCGTGCCTGCCGCCATTACAGTCTGGAACATGCGTCTGGTTATACCAGCTGCTGCACCCTATGCGGCAGGTGTATGTCTAGCGGTGCTCCCCTACAAGCAGCACCTGCCACATGCCTGCATGGCACTGCACCAGTCATTACACTGGCAACATCGTGTGTACCCACACCTTCTGCAGCCACCACACATTCCTGCTCAATGCCAACAGACGCTGACTGACCGTCATCTATGGGCAGCGGTGTTGGGGTATGTGTCGGCATCGAACCGTGTTCAGGGATGAAGGGGCGTAAGTGTGATGTTATCCAATGGCACAGTTTGTGCCTGTGCCGACCCTGCCTGTGCCTCATGCACATGGTCATCACCACTAGTATCTGTGGGGACACTAGCATCAGCTGGACCGCGGGAGGGGAACTCACCTACAGCACCTGTCAATACAAAGGCATACCGTCAGTTACAATATACACACACACACACACACACACACACACACACACACACACACACACAGACATCATGCATGTGATATTGCAGGTGGCATGCAGCATTCACACACCACAGACCAGTGAATGTAGACCAGACATTCCTAGTGGCAGTATGCACACTGCCCTGGTGGGAACAGTACAACAGGCAGGTGTCTTTTAGTAGGCATGCAGTACACACATTCATGGTAGTTTGCATGCATCACCGTGATACACCGTGTGGCCACGGGCGAGTTGACAGTACACATGTCTGCCGACACTATGTCATGTACACCGCAAACATGTGTGGTATCATGTGGACATGTGACGATGGTGTCCCACCGCATGCACCACATCACAATGGCTGTCATGGTGTAGTGTTATGTGTACAGTCTACAGATACAATGTATGGGTAACAGGGATGTCTGTGCAGGTGCGGTTGGTGTGAGCTGTGTACATAGCTGTACAGTGTGGAGTGCGGGCACTGTGCCACTGCACAGTAGCAAAACACAGTTATGTTTCTGTGTGATGCGTGACCTGGACGCATTACATTGCCATGTCTGTCAGTCAGTTAAGCCGCTCAGCAGCATTATGTGGTGGATATTGGAGGCACCTGTAGTAGCTGTGGAGAGGCATTCCATGTCAGTGGTGTACTACATCGGATGTCCAGGGGGGCCACTACAGTGATGAGCCCACTATGTGTGTACAGGGTGCAACGGTGACTACCCACTGTGGATGTACTGTGTGGCAACATGCCTGTAGGTATCGACCATGGCCTTGTCTGTCTGGGTCATTGACAATTGTGTGTGGTGGACATCGTGCACATGGCCCTGTGGTGGTCCATGTGACATACAACCATAGTAGTGTAAGGTGTCACATTCCCTACAGATATGCAGACAGTGTGGATGTCTGCTATGTCGTCACATAGGTCATGTCATGGTGTGACAATGTTGCAGCCAGACATCCATGCATGGGACATGGCATGTGCCATGTCTAGCGTGTGCACCGATGCAGGGGCATAGGTCACATTGGTAACACCTGTGCTCTGGCAAGATCACAGCTCACTATGTGGTACTGTGTGCATACTGCAGAGGCATACCGATGCATACTACACATGCAGCCATTGTGGAACACCTACACCATTGTATGCATAGCTGAATGCGTGACACACCAATAGGCCGTGTGGTGTCATGCCACTCTAACGGTTGTATCTACTGTACATGGGTGGTGTGTGTGTCGGGTGGTGCAACCTGTATACCGTGACTGGGGCACACACAGGTGTGCATGTCATGCCTGGACACATGGGAATATCAATACACCATATCATGCCTTTGACTAGCAACAGACTTACCTGCAACAGACCCTTGTGTTTGCGACCGCCAGGCGATACCTGTAAAGGGATGACACAAAGGTATACACATTATCCATTACTATCGCCACAGTCAGCAGTGTGCATGTCACATCATGCGTCTGTGAGTTAGCATGTGCTATGCACATGTCTGCTAACACAACATAGCATACTGTAGTATCGTCTTGTGTGGCCATATACCTGGCATGTATGGCTATATTATGTGTTGTACTATGACACCCACCCCGTCACTTATCATACAAACATGCAACCCTGACTTACCATGCAGCTCCAAGCTCATAGTTCGAGACAACCACCTCCACGATGGACACATGGGTTTCTGCGTGTTGTTCCGTGGGTGTCCCCAGACTGGCCAGGAGCTCCTCCGTGGCTGTGAGTGGGGCTGGGTTGGTGGCCCACCACCTGTCCCACGTTGTTGTCTGGCGATTGCAGCGGCACGCTGTCTTGCATGCCGGATCAGGTCTGTGCAGTGCCTGCGGATCTGCTGATAAGTGCGGTTGTATCCGCCCAGGCTGTTCACCCTCCTGCACATCTCCTCCCACATCTCCTGTCGTTCCTGTGCCTGCTGTGGCACATGACTAAATAACATGTTATGATTACTATGGAGGTATGGTATGATCACCTCCTCCTCCTGTCGACTGAATGCAGGAAGCGGGATCGTGGCATTATCTGTAAGACATAATGATGGTGGCAGGTCACATTTACACTGCTGTGCTGGCATACTGTTGGAGATACATTGCTATGACAAGTACATCTGCACAGTAATCTGTGAAGGCATCGTGGCAGTGACACAGCCGATGTGTTGGCTTCACACCATTGAGCAGTGTGTGTCACATCATATCTGTTTGCCACCCCATCACACTGTACACGCACCATGTAGATGTTAGCCAGCTGTGGACATGTGTACCTGGCTGCACCTGTGTCCATATCACTGGCATAGGTCCCCATGTGATGTCGGTGCTGCTGTTCACCTGGGCGCTGTGTATATGTCAGTACACATCACGTCTGTAGCCATTGTGAACGTCAGCAGTGGCACTGTACACATACACATGGACACCTGTACATGCATGTGTCGTGCCATGTACATCCACACAGCACTGTACGGGTGTTGGACAACTTGCCACAGCTCACCTGTGTTGCACATGTGATAGACATAGGGCAATGTGTAACCATGACACATTAGCAGGACAGGCCATGCATAGCATGTACACACACACATTGTCCAAAGCATCACACAGCACCTGTGACACCACAGGGTGCATCACCGCCACATTACTGCTGTGTATGGTTGATAGTGAGAGTGCCTTTTGTCCATTGCACCATGTAGGACTGTGATAGCTCATGCAGCCTTGCTGGGCAGGTCTGCATGGTATGGCAGGGTATGCCACATACATGGCACTGGGTTGTGATCCACCTGGGCGTTTCACGATATTGGCAGGGTGGCTGTCCATTCCATATGTCAGTGCTATGTGTATATGGACATTCAACATGTCTATCGCCATGGTGTGGACACTGGCCTCAAGCGAGGTATGCTGCACGCTGCTTGCTGAGGGTGTGTCTGGTGCATGCAGGTATCACACATCCATGCATGCACTGTAACCCTGGCAGGTGCTATGTGCTGGGATATTGATCAACACAGTGCTGTATGTGGACACACACGCTATCCCGTGCACATGGATGGTTGCCTGCACTGATGTGGGTACCACATATGTGTACATCCAGTGCCTGCTGCCACCCCATGTCTGCTGCTGCACTACACACCATCCCTCCCTCTGTGAATGTGGTGTTGGGCACAGCATAGGTATCCATGTATGGGGACAGGGATGTTCACATAGCAGGGTCACTGATGGTATCGTCGATCAGACCATATGCGTATGATGCACCCCTCACACATATGACACATTCATATTGTTGTTCACAATGGTGACACAGCTATATTGCTATGCTGGAGACATTCACAGCCATACATACACAGATGCATGCACGTCCATCTGTGGCATGGCCTGGACTATTGGTGTGGTTCGGCACATTACATGTTTGACTGCAGCTGGCACAGACCTACTGTGCACATGTCTACACGGTAAGCCTGTTCTACAGTAGGCATCTGTGATGTGCTGTGCACATGTCATATCTGCACATTTGGTTGGTGTCCATCGGTCCACGGGCCAGTGGTGGGACACACAGGGATGTTGCTGAACATATATGCATGCAACCCTGTACAGCTGTAACACTAGCCTCTCAGATGCTCATGTGTGGTGGGCGTGAACACCGTACACACACATGTGGTTGTGGCCTGCCGGCCATACCCATCTCCTCCTGTGGGTTGCTATCATCCCACACACTCCTTGTATTGTATGTTCAGGCTATGGACCTATGTGGGGCTTGTGTGCATGCAATACGATACTATATGCCTTTGCACCCATCACAGACAATGTCACACAGGTACACGGCAGCGTACACATCACAGCTTGTTGTCAGCACGTCACATGTGGTACACACATAACACATCTCCTGTGGGACATGGTCATTTATGCGGGCATGTCCAGTAGTCACATACCACAGCTACCCCTACATGACGGCTATGCAGGACATGTGTGTGTACAACTACTGTGACATGTACACGAGCAATGCCCCTACCTACATCACATGGTACTACCTGTGGGTATGTGTGTCTGCATCCATGCTATGGCCATAGATGACAATTGTACATCAATATGTGCAACATACCTCATTGGGGTTGTCATGTGCACATGTTCCATGTGTCAATGCATTGTTTGTGTCTGTTGGGGTCATTGTTGTGCATGGTTTACATGGCTGACATAGCGTGCTGTGTCTGATTCCAGGTACTTCATTGGGCTACCAGCATTGTACATTTCTACAGCACATTCCAGCCATCATGTAGCCAGCTTAGATGACAGTGGGAGGTGTTCCGCCATGTGCACATATGTCACACAGTACGAGGGTGACTGACACATTGTCAGGACTGGGTTCTGATTGCTGTGGATGTGTGTACTGGTGTTGACAACCATGACTGCACCAGATGGTGTCTTCTGGATGTGTAACATTCACAACACACACCTACATTCACATAGCAGCACATCGTCCACGACAATGGACATTCCTGCATGAACACTGTATACGGTATGTCTGTATGACCACTGCATATATCACTGGTAGCCACCAGCATGGCTGCCTACAACAGCAGTGTGTATCCTGTGCAAACATGGGTTACACCAGTCACAACACACCTGTGTCAGATGGCCCTGTAGTGGGTGACAGTGCAGTTCCATACATCATGTAACAGTATACATCGTGCACCAGTATGTTGCAGACATGTGAGCGGCTGTGCTAGTCAACATATGCACACATGACACATCACCTGGTACACCGTGTCTGCCTTGCCACCTGCTATTGTGACCACCCTGTGATGACATTATGCGGCCCACATGGACTGGGACATGTGATGGCTCAATGGTGAATTAACCCTCCAGGTGTGTGTCTAGCCAGGTGTCCAGTAGCCAGTGGTCTGCACGCAGGGATAGTGTACATTGGCCTACTCTGTCACTGGGACTGTTGATTATGGTCATACTGTAGTTATGCAGGCATGTGGTGTTTGTCCAGTCTGATAGTCGTGTTCAACCACACTACCGTGGCACACATGACCTGTGGACATCTGCCTAAGGTGTGCAGCCCACATGTACATCTTCACATGCTATGCTGCCTGTGCAGCGGTGTCACATGTCTGTCTCCGGCAGGGCTGTCACAGGTAGGCACAGCATGCAGTGATGTGTGACAATGCTTACACCCTCCACTGTGCTGTACACAAGCACTGCACACACAGTACAGCACACATATCATTTATCTGCAGTGCCTGGGACCTGCCTCCATGCCCTACACGGCACACCTGCCAGTCCAGATTGTACACAGATCATACCTCCCAGGCACATACCTGGACTGCAACACACACAGGTGGGTGGTTCCCACACCACACAGTGATTTACACACATACTGTATATTCCCAAGACACATTGCATCATAGGTAATCCATGTTCAGATACCCATGTTCGTGACCGCTCGCACATTGTGACCCGACAGTGAATACACTGTACACCACAGGTTACATGCTGGTCGTGTTGGCATACTGTACATTGCACCTAGGACAGTTGCTACTGCTATGTATTGACAGCAACACGCCCTTCCCTAGTATGGACTCCCATGTACCCACACATGCTTGGCCATGCAGTGCATAGCTGGGTGACACATTACGACACATACCATACCTACACTACCCTCGGCATGCACCAACCTCCATGTGGCTGTGTGCTAGGCCTACACACATCCCCCCTCTGTTTGCTGAACATCCACGCTTCTCATCCCTGCTAGCCACACCCTAAACACACAACCATAGCAGCATGCATGGTACATACACGCTACAGCCGGTATTACTGACATCCACTGACAGAGGTAGTTGATGGCATGGCACCCGTCACGATGGACAGTCGTGCCTATGCCAACACTGATCACAGTGCACTTCTGCTACATTTACACACTGGTAGGGACCATGCTATTCCACACAGAGACATGGTGGTACTGGCCTTTTCACAGACGCCACAGTGGTATTCCTGTTCCATGCACACGTGCTGTATGGGCACATGTGCAGGCTGTTGCACGGTAGTTATGTTCACCTGTGTGTGGTGTGTCACTTGACAGTCATGGTGTGTCCTCATGGTGCATGACATACTCCACAGCTAGCTACCTACACATGACTGCCAGACATTGCAGTGTGGGCCCTCATGCAGTGTGGTGGTATGTCTCTGCTGTTTGACTACATCCACATTCAATGCAGCATACCACAGTCATGCAGGCATTGCCAACACAGATGTTGCTGGCATCGTGCCTGCCAATGGGGTACCTACCAACAATACACACTCTCACTCACTACAGGGTTCCAATCCTTGGCTGGACATTGTATTAACCCTGTGGACACATACATAGTACTGCCATGCACATGTTATGTCCGGGAACACAGTCCCAATGTCACCTCCAATCGCCGTAGTTGTTGTATCCCGCCAACCTGGCTGTTACATGTCTCTGCAGCAGCACACTGCATTGACTGCTAGCCCATTCATGTACGTTGTGTACCCTGACCACCACACTACCACACACTACACATGGGTGGTACTGCATTGCACGTATGGGGCTGCATTTGTACACCCATGACTGGGCCATTCAGTATGGCACTGGGCCACATCTTGACATACATGCTTCACACACTCATTGACTACCTGCATGCCTTTACTGGCACCCTTGTTGGGCTTCTGTGCGCCACAGCACATCACATCCCATGCTGGCCACCTGTCATACTATTGCATGGGTGGTTGGGGTGGTACAGAGGGTATCACATCAGACATGATCCGCTCTTTGCCCTTCAGCGCCATTCCACTTTATGCTATTGCCAATGTACACATCCAGCATCACATCGTACCCTATGTCTCGGGATGTTACGCCATGTGCCTCCTGTACAGGTCACACAGTGGTGCAGGCATATCATGCTAACTACAACAAGTCAGGGGCGTGTGACATTGCACAGTCCTCAGACATGTGGCCCCTCATGCTCAGTATTTGCATACGTACACTACCTGCTGTCACACAGTATTGTCCATGCCTACATATACCACATCTACATACCTGGCAGCATTCTAGCTCATCCTACTCATATTGCTAACAACCATACAGGTGTCAGTGTGGCAGATATATCATGTAGATATCATTGCATCAGTTACATCACACATAGTGCATACACATCACCTTTGCATACTGACAGTCATGCGGTGTGTATCACATGGATACTGTCCCTATACAGGCATATCACGTTGTACATGGTTGATGTACACACACATGCCCCACATGGTGCTGTGGTTGCCATATTCCACCATGGCGTGGGTACACATGTGCAGGACCACGCATTTCTGGACCGTATGTCTAGCTGATACCTTGGGTGCCCTTGTACCTGTGCCATACACACATGTACACGCGGGCAGTGTTACAATAACATGTGTGGTGTACCTTACACAATGGATACAACGTTACATGTCTCAGTATAGTCATGCTGTGATATCTACCCGGCTCAGACAGTTTACATATGCAAATGACAGTCATGTAACACATCTGTACTCACCTGCATGCCACTAACACAGGGGTGTAATCTACTCTGCCATGGGCCATGTTCTCCGCAGTACTGATGCATGTAGTACTCCTACATGGCGTTTGCAGTGGGCAGGGTGGGAGGAGCAGTCCTGCATGTGTGCACACATGCCACATTGCTCGGCCGGGCGTCTGTGTGACATCCACAGACTGGACACACACCGTGCTGTGGGACATAGGTCCTGTGCACATCCCACAGGGGCACACTGTGTCACTAGTCATGTGATAGCTCCCTTGCTGGTAGGGTGACACAGACCCATGGTACCACCACAGCGGACGTACTGTATAGACATACAGTTGACATCCACTTCTGCCGTTCAGTGGACACTACCATGGGGGGGTGTCACTACTGTGTACATTGCACATGTGTTTACACACGGCCCTGCTGGACATCATTGTGGCACACATTGCACCTGCTAGCGAACGTTTGGACATGGTTACTTGCTGTTCCCTCCATTTCGGGTACCTATTCTGCTACTACATTGTCCCATATGTGCAGGCCATACATATCTTGTTTATGTACATAACATTAGGCCATCCCTCCATCATGCATGCTATGCCTGTGATACTGTCTATGATTTCTGAACATATCCATCATGACAGCTTTGCATTACACATAATTGACATAGTCACCCCTACTGCGTGGGATACGTGCACGTCGTGCGCACATTCCGTATGACATAGACGGTATATGCCCATGCACATGTGTGCTGTGACATACCTATGCATCACGGCCACGGCGGCACCCACCATATACATATTAAAAGTTCCCCGTGTGTTTACACCCTACGGTGCGGCGTTTGGGAAATCGCGCTGTGTGTTGTGTGCATTCACACTTTATACTGTTGTGCTGTATACCCGGTGATGTCATTGGGTGTGTCTGTGCAGCCGTATCCATGGATTATTTTCGGTGTTTTACGGTTGCAACTGCAACGGTATTGCCTTTAGTGTTACATTACAGTTGCCTGCATTGGCTTAGCTTTGCATCTTACATTACTGCATCCTGCAGGCACATGGCATATGATGCATTTTATCTGCAGCCGCGGTTATGCTACCTCTGTACTTGGCTGTGCTATTTCGGTTCTTTGTTCTTTGCATTTCTACTACATCCCCTACTATCTTTGCATTCATATGCCTCCCCTTTCCCGTTATGCAGGAGTCTGCATACAGAGTTGTCGGCTGCCGCCGTTTGCCCTTCCTGGATTGATTGGTGTTGATTGCTCATTACGGCTCCAATTACACTGCTTCCGCATTTCCTCATATTCTCCGCATTACCTTCCTGTATCTGTGGCTGTTGACGGGGAGGCCGTCACATGACTGTGTTGGGGAACATAGTCATCCTCGTGCACATGCATCTGTGCGCGCATTATGTACTCTCAGCACATCTATTTCCTCACGCCGGTCCTGCTGCTGTGATGTGCATTGTACAGCCCAGGTTTGCTGGCCTCCAATATGCTTCCTCCTACAGTGGCACACCCCTCTGCGATTGACATGTATCTCGTGTAGGCCACTCCTCGGTGTAGTACCGCTGCGCCATTTGCTCCATCCTTACACCGGCGCCAGCTTTGCGATTCACTATTATCTGCCTCATTTGCATGGCATTGACTGCTAATACATGGTTATGGCGCCGAACAGTCCCACCACTCCTTGACAACCCTTGCGCTGGGGTTGGGCTTTCCATACATACTATGGTGTGTGGTGGCTGTACAGCTGATGTGTATTATACAGCTCTTTTAGGACATTGTCATATTATTTCATTGCTTTGCACCTTCTGTACACATATCCAGGGGTTCTGCTGTGGTTTCTACGTACATGACATTTTTGTCATTATTTACAGTTTGTGCATGTTTTCTTTGGACATTCTCGGTGCCTTTCGCCTTTGGCATATTGCACCTGTATGATACCTGACGTTGACAGCCTTCCGTTACTCCTTGGTCATGTTTGGGTAAATGTAAACCGGTTTTTTTCGGTTTACATTGCCGTCTCTCACGCTACGCATGCCCCACTTCGTGAATCGCTATTTGCCTTCATTTGCATGGTGCAATGCCGCACACAGTGTGATTAGCATACCTACGCCGGGGGCGGCGCAGGTCCGGCGCACGCCGGTAGTGCACGTGGGATTGCTTCATACCTGAATCGCTCGGTGGCCATATTTGGCTTTATAACGCCGACGCTATGCTGGCGCCTGGCGCAAGGTTCATGAATCCCGGGGTACATGTTTTGATAATATCCAATTCAGTTTCAATGGCTTTAATATATATAATTATTCTGATGTTCCTATTACAAAATATATTTTTTCCTTATTTTCCAAGGGCTTTAAATTTGTTCCAACTAAAATAACTGACATAGCTGGAGTAATGGTTGATTTGCAGTTATATTTAAGAAAATTGAATCTGAGTATTCTGTTTTCAGGGAAGCCCCCTAGTGTTGTGTCAAAAGATATTCTTAAGAGAAGTAGCACCTTTAACCCTCCTTTGCATCCTTTGGTAGCTGCTTATGAAAAGTTAGTAAAAGATGACTTATATAAAGTTTGGGGAGAGAAAAGAAGACTATTTAATAATCTAACTTATAACGAGAAAAGTTCATTAAATTATTTAAAGGATGACAAGGGTATAAGAATTATGACTCCAGACAAGGGTGGTGGAGTTGTTTTATATAGGTCAGAGGATTACATCAATGACATG
Organism: Protopterus annectens; assembly: GCF_019279795.1. Taxonomy (NCBI): domain Eukaryota; kingdom Metazoa; phylum Chordata; order Ceratodontiformes; family Protopteridae; genus Protopterus; species Protopterus annectens. The sequence goes on from NC_056739.1 coordinate 1,676,123,952, forward strand.
CAAAGTATATTATTCATAACAGACAACTACTCTTTGTGTTCCAAAAATGAGATACACATTTCATATAGTAGAATAGATAGTTATCTTTATGAATATTTAATGGATAAGAGAATTTCCAGGGATGACTATGACTTTCTGCTTAATAAATATCCAAAAATTCCAGTGATTTTTGGAATACCTAAGGTGCATAAAAGTCTTAACAAACCACCATTCAGACCTACTGTAGCAGCTGCAGGTTCTAAAACCCATAATATAGCAGTTTATGTGGATAAGAAATTAAAGCATATTATGAATAAATTCCCCCATTTACTAAAGGATTCATGGAATTTTTTAGAACAGATTAGTAAAGACTTATGGTCAGTGGATACCTCTTTTCTCACTATAGATGTGCAGGAGCTTTTCTCCTGTATTCCTAAAACAGAAGGCTTGTGCCTATTTGAGGAGGTACTTTTCAATTATTCATCTTTGACTACTGATGAAAATTTGCTTATATGTGAACTAATGAGTGTTATATTGGAAAACAATTACATATTTTTTGAAGGTAAATATTTTCAGCAGCTCAAGGGTGTGGCTATGGGTGCAGCTTGCGCCCCCTATATGCGAACCTAGTCCTGTTGGGCTGGGAACACAAGTATGTTTTCCAAAATGAGTTGTTTTCTACTAATGTTACTTATTACGGCAGATTTTTGGACGATATTTTTATTTTATGGAAAGGAAGTAAAGAAAAAATAATAGAATTTGTTCAGTATTTAAATCTAACTACAGATTATCTGAGGTTTACATAGTTTGATGAACAAGAAATTAACTTTTTAGATACTAAGATTATTAAAGATCAGAATGGTTTCATCTCCAAAATCTACCATAAGAATACATTTTGTAATAATTACTTACATTATACTAGCCATCATCCTATTTATCAGAAGAAAAGTATTATAAAGGGTCAAGCCATAAGAATTGCTAGGATAACAACTGTGAGAGATGATGTTATAGCAGAATTTGGAAATTTAAGGGAAATTTTTCTAGAAAGAGGGTACCCAGGTGACTTTATTGAGCCTATACTTATGGATGTTCTTGATAAATGGGGTAATATTTATGTACCTTTATTGGGCACTGGTGGGGATAACATTCAACATAAACCTCCAGAGACAACAGTGCAGTCTGTGCCCAATTTTCAACAAGCATGTGTAGTGCAGTATAATCCTCTATACTCCTAGATCAAAGGAATTTTGATAAGAAATTGGAACGTTTTTAAAACTAATACTGATGTTTTTCATACCTTGGGTGACAAACCCATCTTTTCTACAAAGGTGGGGTCCAACCTTAAGTCTTTATTAGAGACAGGTAGTGGTTGTAGTACTAAACATGATAAAAGATGTGGAAGTAGACCATGTGGGAGGTGTTCCTATTGTTCATATATATTACAAGATTCTTCTATTTCCCTTGATAATAAAAATAAAAGTCATGTTTTCTTAAAAAGTGGTAGTTGTTGTTCCAACAAGTTAGTTTATATAGCCATCTGCAATACCTGTTCTTCCTTCTATGTAGGTAAGACAGAGAGAATGTTTAAAACTAGAATATATGAACACCTCTATGATATCAAAAATAAAAAGATACTAATGCTTTATATAAGCATAGCATTGTATGCAATGGTTATTTATGTTTCAAGTTTGGTATACTTGAATTTGTAACAGTTGAAGCAAGGGGTGGTGATTGGCAAAATGCATTATATAAGAAAGAGTTACTGTGGCAGTTAAGATTAGCTGCTGATTATCCACCAGGGCTTAATGAGCATATTACTATAATGCCAATTCTTAAAGAAAAAGCAAATCTAGTCTAGTAGTGTTAACAATGTTTGCTATATCTAAGTGCTTTTGTGATAATATTCTTGTATGCTTTTCTGCTTATGTTATGTGGATATGGTTATTTCTGATGAAATTATCTGTTTTTTTGCACCTAACTCCTGCTTGTATATTCCAGTATGTTCATTTTCCATCAATGGAATTGGTTGGTTTAGAACCAATGGTAGACCAGCAACTTGTATTTAAATGTAAAATTCACAATGACAATTTGTTCTGAAGAAGTCATACTAATTGATGAAAGCGCTTAACCTGTTTGTTTTATTATTTTTTAACATTAAATAAGGATTGTGGACTCGCAACACTGTGCTCTTTTATTTTTCTATGTATGTAAACATACCTTGCATATGATGTTACATTACATATTGTACAGTGACACATGCAACTAAATGGGATATAATAGTAATATGTGCAGTAGTGACTTACCAGGCAACTCCAGGCTCATTGGTTGGGAGACACCCACCTCCACGATGGCAACTAGTCTTTGTGGATACTGTTCTGAGGGTGTCCCCAGGCTGGCCAGTAGCTCCTCGGTGGGTGTGAGTGGGGGCTGGGTTGGGCCCAGCACCTGTTCCACTTTGTTCCCTGGCAATTGCACTGGCACGCTGTTTCGCATGTCATATCAGGTCCGTGCAGTGTCTGCGCACCTGCTGGTATGTGCGGTTATGGCCACCCACATCATTAACCCTCCTGCGAAGGTCCTGCCACAGGTCGTCATGCTGCTGGGCATGCTGTGGCACATGGCTGAACAATACCTCGTAGTTCTCACGGAGGTACGGGATGAGGGCATCATCCTCCAGGCGGCTATACGCTGGCAGGCGTGAATGAGGCATTATCTGGAAGACATAATGATGGAGACAGATCACAGTATCACAGAGATGTACAGAGATACAGCTGCACATACATTTGTATTAAATCTAGTACATCTGAACAGTTATCTTTGCAAATCGTCATGACACTGACATGTTTGTGTCACACATGTAACACCTGTTATGCATTGGATATCACCATATATGTGTGTCACCTCATTACATTGTTCATACTCCATGTGAATGCTGTCTTGATGTGGGCCTGTCTGTTTGCCTGTACTGGTGTTCTTACCTATCAGCACATGCCTGGATGTGTCCACAGTAATGCTGTTGACCTTGATGCTGTGTATATGTCACATATCAACACATACACTGCCTTAATGGACATGAGCAGTGACAATGCACACATACGCACGGAAACCTCTTTACATACATGTGTTTTGCCATATACATCTACACGACACTGTACAGCAGTTCAATATCCTGCCACGTATCACCTGTGTTGCACTCATGTGACAGAGATGGGACAATGGCTAGCCGGATGTCATTTGCAGGGATGGTTATCAACTACAGCATGTACAGGCAAGGTTTTCTAGCTGTATCCGACAGCCATTTTGGCACCGCGAGGTGCATCAGTGCCACATTACTGATCCAGATAGTTAATACTACATCTACCATGCGGTCATCGCACCATGTATGACAGAGATGACATGTGCAGCTTTGATAGACAGGGTTGCATGGTATGGCAGAAGTATGTAACATGTATGGCACAGGGATCTGTGCAGCATGTGGCGATCCTTGTTGTAGGACGGTGGCTGTCCATGATGTATGTCTTTCAGATCAGGATATGTACGTGTAGCATGTCCAACATCACAGTGTAGCACATGTCTTTATGCAAGGTAGCCAGCATGCTGCATAGTGGAGGTGAGGATTGTGAAGGCTGGTATCACCCATCCACGCATGGCCAATACCCCTTAAAGGTGATATGTGATCCGATATTGGTCACCCGAGTGCTAAGTATGCCTGTCCAATGATCTCCATGCTCATGGATGGCACCCTGTCATGACATGGGTGCCTCATATGACTACCTAATAGGCCTGGAGATGTCACCAACTCAGGGAGGTGAACTGCACATCACCATCCCTTACACAGTGTCCATAATGTTGACCGCTGTCTAGGTGGTAGTTAATGGGTACAGGGTTATTCACCTATCAGTGACAATGCTATTATCAGCTGTCAGATTGCGCACATATGTCGCACACCTCACCCACAAAGCCCATTCTGTATGTTGTCCACATCACTGAGACAGCTATTGCTCCTAGGTCATGGCCATTCACATCCTTACATAAAAAGATGCCTCCCATTTGTCTGTGTGGTATGGGCTACAATGAGGGGAGAGTACAAAACATTAACCCTGTTTTACTGTAGCTGCCACTGATATGATATGCACATGTCACTCAGACACCTTTTGTAGTGTTGCTTCTGTCAACAGGCCACTGGTAGAACACTCCTGTGACATACGAAGGTACATCTAGTATACTCAGTGTAGCTGGAACACAGTATGGGTGATGATGTCCTATGACCTGTCACAGGTATGCTATGCAGTGTGAAATCATCCGTACTGTCATTTACTTCTGTACTGCTAACATCTACGTTGATAAAGGCTCATAGACTTGCAGAACATACTCAGCAGAGTAATAGTGCAGTGCCTCCAATTATGACTGTCGTCTCCATTTGTGGGTTGCAGTGGGTTGATACTATCCAACACCCTATCTGTACTGCATATTCATGCTCAGCACTTGTTCAGAACATGTAAGCACTTCATGAGCTACTAATTACTATGGCACCCATTCCAACTCATTTCTTACAAGTACACTGTCTGTCCTTACATTTCCAGCTTGCTTACAGTACAACAGCTGTTGTACACATGTAACTCACATATCTTGTGAGACATGGTTGAATATACAGGCATGTCCAAGTGTCACTTACCAGTGCTATTGCCTGTCTATATGATGAATATGGCAAACATGTGGCAATAGAGCAATTGTCTCATGTACACAGTCAATGCTCACCTCCCAACATACGACACTACAGCCTGTGGGAGATGCACATATGTAGCCATGCTGGGGGTAATGCTCTCACCAACCCAGACTGAACCTGACATTCATGTGGGGATGTTTAACATTTGCAACACACCCTACTCATCACATAGTCTCACTAGATCTCCACCACCACAGGCCACACATAGTACGAGTATGACATTTGCAGAACCTCTCCATACTCTGTGTAGGTACCAGAGGCAGCCCCCATCACCAAACACAACAATTACGTATAGCCCACAGAATGTAAAGGAATGTTACTAAATGACAGCTGTCTCGTGTATTTCTGTCACAGATATTTGCACTCATTGCAGTTGTGTTGGTGACTGAACCTCTTTGGCATGGGTTGCCACCTTTTCAAATGGCCATAGTGGGACATTTGCAGGACACACATCAGTGTTTATAGGCTGACACATACCCACGGTCAGTACACAGGATAGAACATACTTTTATCCTGAATACATACTTATTCGTGTAGCACTTTAGCTACTTATCATGTTTCATGTAACATTTACGTTTTGTAGATACAGGCATAACTATTTAATGCAACTATTGCATAATATATGGGACATAATTATGTCCTACAATCTCAGATACTTGCCCTTTTTAATATTTTTTGTCAGGACACAACTGCCCAGGGAGGGGCTGTCCCTCTTAAAGTGGGACAGGTGGTAACCGTATGCCTACGGCCAGCTATAACCACACCTACCATAATGATCTACCTCTGAGTTAGCACTAACAAACACACGATGCAAACACACACATTACAGTCCCACGGAAACGCACACAGCACCCTCAACACACACATACACAGACTACAGCAATCACAAACACAGTTGAACACAGTACCTACGTGGACCGCAACACCGGCAGCGATAACTAAATGTCCCTTAATATCGTGATAATATTACACGGGGTTCCAGTGTTCTGGTAATGTGTTCTTTCGGTCTTTAAGCCTCGTGATTACGCGTGTTGGTATGTGACACATTCCATAGTTGGCAGTATCCTATTTATTTCTACCTACATGGTTGTGTACATGTCGTTGACCTATCTATATATTTGCAGATATAGGTGAATCCATATATATCAACATATATCTCTCTATCACCCTTTCTATCTCTATTGTGTATATATATATATATATATATATATATATATATATATATATATCTATGTGAGAGAGAGAGTGAGAGGGAGAATACACTTTTCATTGTGTACATGTCGGTGTATACTGTTTCCTGGACTCCGCACGTTTGTGTTTGAACCTGTCACATTACACACCTGCCGTTGGTACATCTTGGGTAGCTTAGTGTTAGGTGATTGTGTACATGATTGCATGTTCTACTCCTGGCAGTGGTCGTTTTACCCTTCAGAGCAGGCACTATTAGTACAGGGGTGAATAATGCTAGTTTCACCTGTTCTGGACATCACTGACCGTGATCTGCGCGATATTCAGAGAAGCTTAGCCCTGTTTCACGCATATCGTATAGTCATGTTTAAATGACGCTTACCAGCACTGGGCAATGCATATTCCTGCCAACATGTGCTAAACCTGATCTGATGACCTGCATCCAACATCCATTATTCGTGCCTTCGGGATTACATAACGTCCCTTGCAGGACGTGGTACTGGGAACAGTCAGTGCATTTACCACTTGGGCATCTGGGATTTGTACATGTGTTATGGCGTTTTGTATGTGGACTGTACTACGGCTGTTACTCCATACTGCAATCAAATGGGTAACTCAGTTAGTTTACATATGGATGAGACCTATTAATGGTATGTCCAAGTGATGTTTAATGGATGTGCTCCAGCATTGGGAATGTCTGTCACTGTGAGCCACACACTATAATGTGCTACACCTTCACACAACCATAGGTGGAGCATGCTGGGGTGACAGACACCTGTCATGGGTACACCCCATGCTTTGCCACTACATCAATGATTACATTGTATGGAGCCCCTCATTAACACACCAGGGAATCCATCCCGCAATTGGCTCTGCTCCACTGAGGGACAGTTGGTTACTCGATGTGGTGGCGACAGCAGACACTGTTTGCTTTGATTGATGAATGGCCTCTGACAATCAGGCGTGTACCTACCGATGTACCTAGGAACCTATACATACAGTACCAACATATGCTGATAGGTGCGTGTACTGTTCAGGTGTTGACATTCCTTGTTCCAATAGCTGTTGTGTGTGCAATGGTTGAGGGCTGCCTATGTAGGATTCACACAGTAGGCCACCTATACATTACAATTTACAGGTGGTCGTGTGTGTGTGACATCCATTTTACTGTGTGTGCAGGTGGAGAGGTGTGTCAGTCCGTAGGGGCCTACACTGTTAGAGTATGTGCTATACGTTCCCTCTTTGCCAAGGCGTAGGCATATTGGGCATGCCTCCGTCTGCCTACTGGGGCTGGCACAGGGTGTTCGTGGTCTGAATCCCTCTGTGCCTGTGATGGCCTTGGCAACTGCGGTGGGCTGTGAGGGCCTTCACCATTATGTCCCTGCTGCAGCTATTTCCGCAGGATCATATTACGTAGCATGGCACTTACTATGAAGATGTGGGCACACGTGCCCGGAGAGTACTGCAAGGTTCCACCAGATATGTCCAAGCAACGGAACCGTGATTTCAGCATCCCGAACACACGCTCTATGATGATTCTGGTTTGTGCGTGTGCCTCATTATGGCGTTCTTGCATGGGTGTGTGTGCATTTCTGATGGGAGTCATCATCCACAGCTGCAGTGCATAGCCAGCATCCCCCACAAGGTGGCCATGTGGGATGCCCCCCCTGACAAATACCAGGTACAGCTGTGAGGCATGCCAGATGTGGGAGTCATGGTAGCTTCCAGGGCTGCCAGCACACACATCCATGATAATGCCCTGGGCATTGCACACGGCCTGGGAGTTGATGGAGTGGTACCCCTTGTGGTTTATGTAGTGCCTAACATGCTCACCGTGTGGTGACTTGATATGTATGTGCGTGCAGTCTATCGCACCCAGTACCTCCGGGTAGTGTGCCACATGGTGGAAGAGACGCATATTGCTGGCCAACTCCTCCTGAGTTCGGGGGAAGTATATATGCTCATTGGCATGTGGTAACATGGCATCCAGGAACTGGTGTAGTACCCTGGATGCTGATGCCTGTGAGATCCCCATTATATCTCCAGTTGGCCTTTGAAAGGTACCTGTGGCTAGTATTCGCAAGCTTACACATACCTTCGTGTCCACTGGGATGGGTTCCCCTCTGTTGTTTCTGAATGTCAGGCGTGGCCGGCACAGCTCAACTATTTGCTGTAAGATGTCCCTGTCCACCCTGTAATGCTCTACTATCTCCAGATCATGTAGCCCCTGGTAGGTTACCCTTGGTCTGAACACTCTTCTCTTCCTCTGGGGCCTGCGGTGGTTGTCAGCATCCTCCTCCATAACTCCTTCAGTCACTAACACATGGTGATGAATCACAGCTATGGCAGCTCCCAACATGTACATTGTTAAAGTTCCCCGTCTATTTACACCGATGGTGCAGTGTTTGGGAATACACAGGTGTGTGTGAGGTGCCTTCACACGTTATACTATTGTGCTGTGAACACTGATGATTTCATAGGGTGTGTATGTACGATCGTAGCTACACGGTATCTTATGTGTTTTACGACAGGTGCCTTTGGTGTTGAATTACATTTGGCTGCCGTGGATTACCTCTTGCCCTTCCCTTTACATTTCTTAACGTTTCACCTCCCATTTTCTGGCATGCATCCAGCAGCTTGCCTTCATTTGTACTTTCCTAAACCTGGCTTATCTTGCGTAATGTGTTCTATGGCCGGTCTACTGCAGGTTTGCTTTGCTCTGCTATGACAGTTCCCTTTTCTTTGCAATCCGATACCTCCCCTATCCTGTTTTGCAGGTTTCTGCAAGCAGACTTGTCAGCTGCTGTCAATTGCCCGCTGTGAGTTAATAGGTGTAAATTGCTCAGCTGTACTCCAATTACCCTACTGCGGCAGTTCCTTATTTTCTTCCCCTGACCTTCCTGTTTGAGCTATGGTGCACAGCGCGTGGGTCCGCTTACCAGGTTTCGGGCATGTTTTCATCCCCGTACACATGTGCTTTCGGGCACCATATGTGCTCACAGCTAAACAATGCTATACCTACCTCCCCACCCCTGTCCTAAGGCTTTGCTTAGCAACGGCCAGGCCGGATTTACATTGCTCCAATGTGCTTAAAGCTACAGTGGCACACCCCACTGCTGATGTCATGTATACCTCTAAACCACTCCTCGGTGTTGTAACGCTGCACCGTATGGTGCATCCTTAGTCCGGCGGGACGTTTGCGATTCACTATTACTTGCCTCATTTGCATGGCATTGACTACTAATTCCTAGTTACCGCGCCGAACACTGTCACAGACCCTTAGCAACCCTTGCATCTTGGCTGTGGTGTACCATGCATACCATTGAGTATTATGGTGAAATCATAATTTGTATTACATTGCGATTTTATGACATTTGTATATATTTTCTTTGTGTTCCCATTTGCGCAGACATGCCCTGCGGTTGTACTTTGCGTTACTGTGGACATGACATTAAATGTTGTTTTTTAGGTGCTGTGCATCTTTTTTTATGCCACTGGCTGTATATTTAGCCATTGGCATATGTTAACTTTGTAATACATGAGTCTGGTCCGCTTTCTTAGCTCCGATGTTCTGTTTGGAAAAATGTAAACCGTGTTTTTTGGTTTACATTTCTGTGGGCTTATGCTACGCCTGCACCACTTCATGAATCGCTATGTACCTTCATTTGCATGGTGCAGCACTGCGCATGGGGTGATTAGCATACCTAAGCCGAGGGCTGCGCAGATCTGGCGTATGCTGGTAGTGCACATGGAACTGGATCGTACCTGAATCGCTCGGCGGACATATTTGGCATTCTACCACCTATGCTATGCCTGCACCTGGCGCAAGCTTCATGAATCCCAGGGAAGGTTTAAATATGAGCAAAGAGAAACATGTTTTAAGCTAACTACCAATCATGAAGCACACAATAACCCTTTCACCAGAAATCCCCATCTCAGACAGATTAGATTAGCACACTTCTGCCACAAGGGTACAAAAAAAACCTTTTTTTTCAATACTTTTATTGAGGATAAAATAAGAGAATAAACATGGTCTAATACACTGATTATACTGAACAGACTTTTAACAACAATGAAACTAAATCAACTAGTTACATTATTTACATAGGAATGAAAAATGTTTGAGTAGTACAAATATTTTAAGGAAAAAAACTTTCAATGAAGCAAACAAAAAAACGATTAAACAGGGTTAAAAATCAGTTCGGAAAGTCTCAATCAGGTTTGAAACATTTGTCCATGGATTGTTGGCAAAACTCCTTGGATATATTCTAAGTTCTTTAGTTCTGACTTCCTTGTTTATGGTTTCTTGTAGTAAGAACAGAAATTCACCAAGACTCGGAGAGGTGGTAGAGGTCCATTTCCTTGTAATACATTTCCTGGCTACTCCTAATATTGTCCATTGTTAAGTATGAATCTGATTTATTTTGAGAAAAGGTTTCATCACCATTAAGAAAAATCAAAGTTCTAGTTAATGTGAAGTTATTTGAAAAGAAAACTGAAAGAAAATCATCAATATCTCTCCAAAAATTCCTTAGTTTAGAGCAATCACAGAAAATATGGAAAGTACAGTTGCGTACACTTACCATAAATGTAGATGTTCGAGTGTATTCACTGTTGCAGTCATTACATTTTGGTAATCTGCTGGCAGGTTGCCCTCAGTCGGCCTGATTAACAAAGTCTTGGGTCCTGCGTTGGTTGCTGTCCCTTCTTCCATGACGTCAGGTCGTCAGGGGTATAAAACATGCAGCCAACGCCATTACATCAGTTTTTCTTGCCCCAGATGTCAGGTACCCCATTGCAAAAAGAAAAAATATATATATAAAGATATATATATATATATATATATATATATATATATATATATATATATATATATATATATATATATATATATATATATATATATATATATATATATATATATATATATATATATAATTAAAAACACAAAAATATACCTCCAAACAAAAGCAAATACACCAAAAAGGCTTTTAAGCATAATAAAAGAAAGAAGAGGTATAGTAAAAGAAAAACAGGGGGCTGGAGGGAGGGTAACCAGGACTGCAACAGTGAATACACTCGAACATCTACATTTATGGTAAGTGTACACAACTGTACTATGTTCATCGTGTTTCACTGTTGCAGTCATTACATTTGGGTAGATTCCCAAAGCTAAGGTTGGGGGGGATGGATTTATACAGCATTAGGACCAGCTATAAGGCCCTGCAAAACAGCAGTGGCAAAGCCAGCTCTGGATTTAGAAAAAATTGGTAAGTGATAATGCTTGGTGAAAGTATGAACTGAACTCCAGGTAGCAGCTTCTAGAATATCCCTGGTAGGAACACCTCTGAGAAAGGTTGCTGAAGTAGATGCAGCCCTAGTGGAATGAAACCTGATCCCCTGGGGGATAGGTTTTCCATGGTGCTTATAACAGAAATTAATACAATGGCTTATCCATTTAGAAATGGTTTGCTTTGAAATAGCCTCCCCCTCTGCCCCTGCAGCAAATGCTACCAGTAGTTGTTCAGATTTTTTTCGAGATTTAGTCCTGTCCAAGTAGAATCTTAGTTGTCTGTGTACATCCAATGAATGCAGAATCTGCTCTCCCTTGTTCTGTGGATTGGGAAAGAAAGTTGGCAAATGAATGGACTGATTAAGAGCCACACTAGATACCACCTTGGGCATGAATGATGGATTGCTCCTGAGTGACACCCTGTCCGCATGAAAGATGATGAAGGGCTCCACTGCCATAAGGGCCTGTAATTCAGAAATCCTTCTAGCTGAAGTGATTGCTAAAAGGAAGGCTGTTTTCCAGGAAAGAAATTTTAAGTCTGCAGTTGCAGATGGCTTGAAAGGAGGAATGGTGAGTTTCTCCAATACAAAGTTAAGGTCCCAGGCAGGGGGTTGGAGCTCTCCTGGGTGGTCTCAAGTTTTTGGCCCCTCTGAGATACTGCTTTAAAAGAGGATGAGAGAAGGGGGGGGTCTGTGTTATAATAAGCTGAAATGGCTGAGGCATGGATTTTTATGGAAGGAAAAGACAGGCCCTTGTGAAGCATCTCAGTTAAGTACTGCAAAATTTGAGGTAAACTGGGCACTGCTGTGCTCATCCCTTGAGATTGATTCCAGGCACAGAATCTTTTCCATTTGTCAACATAATATTTTCTAGTACTAGGTTTTCTCGCCTCCAAAATGACATCCATCACAGTTGCTGAGGGATGTTAAGGGTGAATTTAAGTGATTAGCCAAGCTGCAAAATTCAATGTTTGGAGCTGAGGGTGCAGAAATTGGTTCTCCTGCTGAGAAAGTAAGGAAGGTGTCTGAGGCAGGTGCCACGGAGAAATGTGTGACACACTGCGCAGGAGTGAGTACCAGTGTTTGCGAGGTCAGTCTGGAGCAATCAAAATCATTTTTGGTTTGTCCAGTTTGACTTTTAGTAGAACTTTGGAGAGCAATGGCAGAGAAGGAAAGGCTTAGACTGATAGGTTTTTCCAGCTGATGGACAGAGCATCCACTTTCCAGGCTTTTTTGTGATGAGTTCTTGGGCAAAATTTGTCCAACTGGTAGTTCTGGGATGAGGCAAAAAGATCTATGTCTGGGCTCCCCCATTTGCATGTCAACATGTTGAAAATCCTTGGTTCCAATTTCCATTTGTGAGGGTCCATGAGATTTCTGCTTAGTTTGTCTGCCAGAACTTTCTGCTTTCCTGGCAGGAATTGACCTTGTAGTTGTACTTGGTAGCTCAAGGCCGTGTTCCACAATGCCATGGCTAGTCTGCAGAGGGGATAGGAATGTGTACCCCCATGCTTGTTTATGTACCACATAACCGTGGCGTTGTCCGTCTTTATCAGTAAATGTCCTGGATGAAGATAGTCCTTGAAGGCTGTCAGTGCATTCTGTACAGCTAGCATTTCTTTTTGATTGATATGAAGGTGCATTTGATTTGGGCTCCATTTGCCCTGAATGCACTTCCCTGCCAGATGAGCCCCCCATGCATAGTCTGATGCGTCTGTAGTTAGGGTTTGGGCGGGAGGGTGTGGTGTGAAAGGCAGTCCCTTGTTTTGGTGGAAAGCCTCTGCCTAACATAGGAACTCTAGGTGCAGGCAAGGTAAGATCGGAATCATTGTTTCCAGTGACAATGTTGACTCCATAAACTTTTTTAGTACAACTGAAGTTTCCTCATATGCAGTCTTGCATATGGAATTAGAAGAATGCATGAGGCCATGAACCCCAAGGCTTGTAGTATTTGCCTTGTAGATAGCAGGGTGTTTGTGGCCACCTGTTTGAAGTAAGTCACCAAATGAATTTGCTTTTCTGGCATAAGGAAAGCCATCTGGGCAGTTGTATTCAACCTTGCACCCAGGAATGTAATTTTTTGAAAGGGTACCAGTTGAGATTTCTTTTCGTTTATGGTGTACCCTAGACAGTTTAGAAGTCTTTTTACAAACTTTTTGTCAGTCTTTTTACAAGAATGGCCTGGTTTTCTGCCTGAATTAGACAACAGTCCAGGTATGGATATATCTGAATATTTCTTTGCCTGCAAAATGCAATTACTGGAGCCAGGCACTTTGTGAATATCTTGGGTGCAGTAGACAAGCCATAGGGCAGTGCAGAGAAATGATAATGCATGCAGCCTGTTTTGAAGCGTAGGAATCTTCTGCAAGATTCCCTGACTGGGATATGCAGGTAAGCCTCTTTTAGGTCGAGAGTTGCCAACCAGGCATCCTTGCCTAGCATAAGAAGTAACTGGTGAAGAGTCAGCATCTTGAATTTTGGAATGTCCAGAAAGGTGTTTAGAGCAGACAGGTCCAGAATTGGATGCCATGATTTGTCTTTTTTGGGTACCAGGAAAAGTCTGGAATAGAAACCTTGTCCCTTTTCCCCTTCTGGTACTAGTTGAATAGCCCCCATGTTTACGAGGGAAAGTACTTGTTTCTGAGCCTCTGCCTATTGATTTGGGGGCAGGTCTGGCCACCCGTTTGGAGTTGACAGTGTGTGGAAATGAAATCTGTATCCCTGGGACACTATATTTAAAACCCATTTGTCTTGGGTTATAAGTTGCCATTTTCTTGAATGAAGAGCCAGTTTCCCCCCCCAAAAAGGTGGCTAATAGGTAAGTGCTTGGTAATTTCAAAGGGAAGTCATTGAGACTGTTTACCATAGGGTGGTGCCTTGTTGTTTCCAGATTTGGAAGTGGAAGCACCCCAGTGCTTAGATCTGAAAGTCCCTTGGGACTGAAACCTGGTGGTTTTGGAATGTCTGGGTTTGGCCACAGTGGCTCTGGAAGGAGCTGGAAAGGACCAGTTCTTAGTAGGCCAATGCCTACTAAATCTAGGAGGTTGCACTTGTAAGAAATCTTTCACAGTTTGCATAGATTTAGCTTTATCGTCCATCTTTTTCAGAACTTCTTCAGCCTTATTGCCAAATAAGTGGTCCTGCTGTAAAGGAGCATCCAAACGTTTTGCTTTAACATGATCAGGCAGAGATTGCTCCTTAAGCCAAGCATGCCTTCTAAGCACAGACCCTGTAACAGCAGCCCTACAAGAGGCCTCTAAAGAATCAAAACCACATTGCAAAGTATTTTTGCCAACTTGTTCAGCTGAATGCAATAAATCCTGCAAATCTTTATTCTCCACACAGCCAGAAATCAACATTTTCTGTTTAAGCAGTCCCATGATATGCTGTTGATATTTTAGCATATGGAATTGACAGTTTAAAGCCCTGATTGCTAAGGTTGCAGAAGTATAAACCTTTTTACCCCATCTATCCAGCGACCTGGAGTCCCTATCACAAGGGGTAGGATTTTTAGCAGTAGAAGCCTTAATGCCCTTGGGCCCCTGAGAAATGGTTTCAGGGTCCGCAATAGGGTTTTTGAAAAGGAATTTGTGGGACTCAGGAACCCTGTAGTACCTGTCTGGTTTGCTAGGGGCTGGAGGCAAGGAATCAAAGGCCATACTGGATTCCGAAAACACATCATCAACAATATCTAGTACAGGTGGTATAGCCAAAGGCCTATGCTGAGGAAGAAGAAGGAAATCCCTAAGCTTCTTTTTGGATTCAGAGAAATCCTAACTTTCCCGGTGGAAATGCTCCCTTAAGGTATGTAAAGTTTCCCCAAAAGAGAAATCTTCAGGCAGAGAAGCAGAGGGAATGGATTCCTCTGCATCAGAGTCCTCATAAGTAGGTATGGACAAATCCAGATCATTAGAAGAGTCAGACGAAACAGAGTCCTGTTCAGAAGATTCATAGTTAAATTCAATCCTAGGCCTCTTGGAGGGAGGGGGGTTGACTACCCCTGATTAGAGTAATTAAATCTTCAGCCATTTTGATAATTTGCTTTTTAGGCATAGGGGCCTGAACATGTGGCCTGGGCGTTGGTTTTTTACACATAGATCGAGATTTAGGCCTTAGCACTGAAGTTGGAGTCGGTTTAATATGCAAGTCTGTAGGCCTTAATACACCCTCAGAAGCCGGTGCCTGCTCAGCAGCTCCGGACCCATCCAAGGTAGAGACATCCGCAGGTTACAAATGTGAAGCATCTCACGGCATACCGGACTCTGAATGGGTCTCAGTAGAGGCCTGCAAATCAGAAGTAGCGGGTATCAAGGGCTGTGAAAGTGCCTCACTGAGTACCGGCGAACTGGCGACTGGCTTAGGAGAAGCATTGTCGGCAGTTTTGGACCTCAGTGGCCTGTCTCTGTCTTTTTCTTTGCGATATTTTGGTATTCCAGTAGTTGGACAGCTAACCAACGTCATTTCTGGATAATTAAACCAAGAACCGAAATATTTTGATGCAAAAATGTACCAACGACAGATAGTGCACTGATTAAATAAAGCCCAAAATCGAAAGCAAGGTACGTCGTGGTAAGGGCCTACGCAAGGAATACAGTACAAATGAAAATCCTTATGAGGTATTTGCTTCCCACAAGTAATACAATTACTACCTTTTACTGACATCGGTAAATAGCAAGAAAAAGTTTCCCCAATGGGGTACTTAGCTTTAAGTTGAAGACTTCGGTTCCGAAACTCGAAAACGAAAATTTCAGGAGTCTGCCGACCGGCACTTGCGAACTGCTTCTGCTTCGGGCACCACGCGGCAAGAAAGACTGATGTAATGGCGTCGGCTGCATGTTTTATACCCCTGACGACCTGACGTCATGGAAGAAGGGACAGCAACTGACACAGGACCCAAGACTTTGTTAATCAGGCTGACTGAGGGCAACCTGCCAGCAGATTACCCAAATGTAATGACTGCAACAGTAAAACACGATGAACATCCAATCTGCATTACATGATGTTAGACATCTCCAGTAAATTATGTTATTCGATTGTTTTGAATTTAGCAATTTTGTCAGGAGTTAAACATGTTCTGTGTAAATACTTCCAAGTAAATACACTCCAATACTGACCCCAAGAAGTGAATTTTACTGAAAACAGAATTTTAAGTTTTTCTGTCTGGGTGAGATTATGAGGTAGGCCTTTAGTCATTGTGTTCCATTGCAATGATAAGTTATGGCCTTTCATAATTTGCTTGTTTCCAACAAATAATACTTTTAGTTTCCCATTCATTAAAGATGTTAATGTAAGGTTTATCCGGGAAGTTTTTTGTGGTTTTAAAGGGGATTATTAGGTCAAACCAGGATTTGATATCTGCATTGGAGTATATTATTTTTTTAAAGTTGTTAATGATGTTACTTAGACAGTTTAGTTTTGTGGGTTTTGTCACATTATACTGAACAGTGTGACTAACAAGAAACCAGAACTTACTGGTGGGATGTTTGGAAGGAATTTTACATGACGGTGAGTTTTCGTTTTGTATTATAGCTTTATGGAGATCTTTCCAATTTGAGTCATAATTTGAGTCAATCCAATTTAATGTGCTTTTAAATAATGATGCTCTGATATATGTTTCCAAGTCAGGGAATCTTAAACCACCACCATCCCAAGATCTAATATGATGCGTATACGCAATCCTATTTTTGTTTGGGTACCACAGGAAGTTTAATAAAGTTTTATTTATAAGTTTAATACAATTATTCCCAGAATGGGTGTCTAGAGCCAGAACAATATATAACATTTTTGGAAGGATAGTCATTTTTAACAATTGCAGTCTGTCCTCCAATGAAAAAAACATATTGTCCCAGCTACTTATGTATGTATTTACCTAAGATATTATGCTTTTATAATTTGTTTCTCTTGTTTTTTCCAAGTTTTTGCATAAGGTTATCCCTAAGTAGTTTAGTATATTAACTTGTTCTGTAATGATGCATTGGTTAACTAGCTGAGATTTCCCTTTGTCATTAAGAATAATATGTTTAGATTTTGTTTATTAAAGAGGAGGCCTGAAATTTTTTGAAAGTTATCTATTATTGTGTCTACTTCTAATAATTCTTGACTTGATTTACATAAGGTAAGCAGAATATCATCCGCAAATAGCACTATTTTAGAATTGTATTTTTATAAATATTAATACCTTTGATTTCTTGATTATTTCTTATTGATGACACTAATATTTCTATGACAAGGGCAAATAATATTGGGGATAAAGGGCAACCTTGTTTGGTGCTTTTGGTTATGGGGATGTACTTTGAAGTGAAAAGACGTAACTTGGCGTATGCCAAATTATCTTTATAAACAGCTTTTATCATGGAGATGAAATATATTGGAAATGAGAATGCTTTTAGTGTTTCAAACAAAAAATCCCAGTTTACAGAGTCAAATGAATTTTCTCTGTCTAGACTCACCAACGAGGCTTCTTCATTTTCTTTGTTTAAGAATTCTATTAATGTTAGTATTATTTTGATATTATCATGAGTGTGCCTTTTATGAATAAACCCGGTTTGGTCATTATGAAGTAAATGTGAAAGTGGAACCTTGATTTTCTCCACAAACATAGACAAAGATTTTGTAGTATTACTTAATAAGGAAATTGGTCTCTACAATTTACACAGCTGTGAATCTTTGTCGGATTTAAGAATAGGGGTAATCAAGGAGTATCTCCAAGAGGGAGGGATCAAATTTTTAGTTTACTTCAGTCAGGGTCTTATGAAGTAAAGATATAACTGAATCTGGAAAAAGCTTATAAATCTCTGCTATGATGCCATCTATGCCGGGAGCTTTGTTAGGCTTAAGGTATTTGATTTTATTTTTGATTTCATTTACAATTATTCGTTTCTCAAGAGTTGTACTAAGATTTTCTGGAATGGCATTCAAATTTAAAATGATTAATTCTTGGACTGTAACATTTTTGTTTATATTATCAGAGTTAATGTTTGGTGAAATGATACCTAAAGGCTTCTAATATATCTCTGCTATCAGAAACTGTCTTATTAGTATCTTCATGTAATAATTTTAGGATATTATTTGCCTTGGAATGTCATTTTGCTTTTAATGACGTGTTTGGGAGGAACAGCATAAGAGTTTAATTTCATTTTTTCTAGTGCTAAGATTGTTTTGTGTGCCAAAATATCTAGATATTTCTTGTTTATTGCGTCTATTTCTTTTTTATTTGAGTGTAATTGTGATGACTTAGATGTCAAGGTTAATTGAGAATGTAGATTTTGTAGTTCTGATTCCCATTCCTTAAGTTTTTTCTTATACCAGACTATAGTTTTACCATAAATACACGCTTTTCATGCATCCCAAATCATGTTTCAGAGTTATTTGTCTCTAAGAAGAGGTTTAATTCTGATAATAACCATGGTTTAAAGCCTTTTAGTTTGGCGATATAGGCAGGAATTCTAGTAATAGTATTTAGTTTTGTGAAGTCTATTTGCATATCTAACATAAGACAATCATGGTCTGATAAAGGACAAGGAAGGATAGTAAAGGATGCAAGCTTTAATTTTAAATCATTGGAGATAAGGACTTTATTCTGGTTTGAGTTTTAAATCTATGATCAGTGTGTGTATAACAGAGTGATTTGCTATTTTTAGAGTTACATGTATCATGCAGATTATAAGAATTTATCCATTTCTTAAGAATTTTAGCAGTGGATGTTAGTCTTAGTGAACAACTACTTGTATCAGAACTATCTAATAAGCAGTTAAAATCACCCCCTAGAACCAGATACCCTTTTGATACACTATCAATAAGATCAAGATGTTGTTTAGCAGCTGAAGTAAAGGTTAGCAAGCATCCAAATTCTATGATTGAATTTTAGGACAGTGATAGCTAGTAGTCCCTTGAGGTCTTCATGCTTATATAATATTTGAGGGCAGACAATATTATTCTTCCATAGGATCATCACTCCTCTCCTTTTAGACTTTAAATGAAGCATGAGCTAGTATCGTATACGTGTTTGGTTTCCAAACAACCTTTTCTGCATTTTTAAAATGTGTTTCCTATAGGAATACTACTTGTGGTTTGTTTAAGTTAAGGTATCTCAAAAGGTTTGACCTCTTCTTTGAATTATTGCTGCCATTTATATTAAATGAAGCTAAAGACAAAGACATGGTGAGTTAAGGAGTAATTTCTCCAATGGTCAGTAATAACTGATTTTATTACTTCAAAGCATTCAATAAAAAGTTGAGACTTCCAAACTTTGACTTGTTTAAGTGACATGTTTGCAAGAATCATGCCTGTGAATATGATGTGAAGTATATTATAATCAGGCCTAAGTGCAGAAAGAAACAACAAAATAATCATATTAAAACACAGAGAAATAGATAATGTAACTCCCCAACACATACATGGAATTAAAAAAAATTACAGTTTAAGAGATCCAAACCATCATGAACATACCTATCAACTCTGAAATGCACTAGTAAAGAGACTTGTGCTGTAAACATACAACTGAGTGAACAGTTTCCACTAAGTTATTAAAATACAGTGAGGAAAAAGGAGAAACACACATATATTAGCATCTTAAGTTACATATGTAATACTGGATGCTGAGGTTCCTATCTTTGACATGAATTACTATATGAGATCAAATGAGTTTAAAACAAGTACAAAATCCTTATCCAATAGCTAGAGTCAATAAAACTTAATATTTTAATTACATTATCCAAAAATAAACAGGTAAAAAGGAATCTGGGCTCCCCTTTTATAATATATATTTATTTCAAAAGACTGGGGCACATATATTAGAATGAATTGTGAAAAACAGTAATGAACACCAAAGCAGCCTATAGCCTAGCTCATACATTTATATCTAGTTAAAGTATATATCAGTCCAAATGAAAGTCTCTCATTTTAACATATTGAGGTTCTAGGTGCACAATCCTCCTTCTCTTTTAGAAATCAATCTTCTATCAAAAAGATGCTGTGCTGCAAACCAAAGCAGAAATTACAATCTGGTTTAAATGCAGCTAAGACTGGTGCTTTTCCCTGTCATAGGTGTAATGTTTGTAAATACATATAAAAACGGACAATCAATTTATCCATCCTGACATGATGCATATCTTTCATGTGAATAACTTTGCGAACTGTAATGTCTACAACTGCGTTAATGTCTACAATTAGCATGGCTACAACACCTTTCTTTCTATGTATCTGCCTTAACGTTTACAATTAGCAGAGCTATAACACCTTCTAGTCAAAAATGTTATTAGATGACACCCATACGGACCCTCTAGTCTTATGCCGCAATATGGAAAAGCTGTTAACCAGGTTCTACTGTACAAATACTCTGTACTTGTCTTCAGTCTAACAGAACTTCCTTGGCACTGAAGCTTGAAGGCAGTTATAACAAAATGTTCTCAAAAGCATGTACAGTTTGCTGTCTTCAAGTATTACATAATCAGGAAACACTACTACAGACTTTAAATTGTGTGTATATTTATGTTTCTATGTCTGAACTGATTCAGGCTTATACTTGCTTCTGTCAGCTTTAATTTAAATTAGTAATCATATTAAACTGTTATTTTCCAATTTCTAAACATCAGCTTGAAAATAGTAGCTTTTTATATAAATAAAAGAATCTAACTTACTTAAATGCAGCAGTCTTGAGTGTTTTTAGCTTTACTTAGGAAGTCTGAAGCTAAGGGTGCATCTCCAATACTGTTCCCTACATTTTCTGTAGGGTGCAACATAGCAGAATAGACCAACAGCTTCTAGAAGCCTTAGGGAAGACAAGGCAGTTTAAAAGCAGCTTGAGGGTCATCGCGAGGTAAGAAAAAGCTTCACCTCGAATTTAAACAACATTCTTTGAGTAAATATGGCATAATGAGATAAAAAAGGGAACAATAAAGCTTAAACATGGTGCCATGTTTACTAGTGGATATTAGTGTGACAGATACTCTAACATTAATAAGACATTAAATTGAGTATTTAAGGTTAAATAAATGAAGAAAAAAACAGATTATCTAATTAATTAAGTTATATCGACACTTTATATTATGTAGCTGGTTAAACAAGCTGCATTAGTATTTTAATAAAGATTTATACATGTATGCAGCATGGAGCCCTCCCCCAATTCACTTAAAGAAGTAGCTGCACATATTATATTTACTAACAGTGCCTTATTTGGAAATCAACTCAGTTTTGATTTTTTCTTTTTGGCTATAAATTATCTCAGTATGCAATGAGATCAAACTTTTGTAAGCAATCCCTTAATACTATTGCTGTTAGTTGACTATTTGCTCTCTGTGTTAAATGATATTTAAATAGCATTTATTACCATAATGGTACAGTAAGTATGAATTAAGAGACATTAATCACTAACAAAAAAGAACAAGATTTGATTATTTATTTAGTAATTCTTTGAGAGATGAATTTGTTGAGGCAGCTGAAGTCTCAGTTTTTTGTTTCTTCTTTCTGACATCATTCCATGTATTTTTCTCAGATGTTCTCTTTAAAGAAGACAGAGAAAAGTCCACATCCTCAGGGATGGTCGTTAGGTTAGTGTTTGTTATAAAGGAGATAGCTTCATCCAGGTTATTAAAGATTCTTGTACTAGAAGATAGGTGCATTTTGATTTTTGACGGATACAATATTTGGGCTCTGATGTTGTTTCGGTTCAGATGCTTAACCAGTGGCCAACATCTCTTCCTCATTTCCAGAATTCTCACAGAGTAGTTATTGTCAAACCTGATGGGGTGTTGGTTAAAATTTAATGTGGCTTTCCTCCAAGCTGTTTTTAACACTAGCTCCTTGTCAAGATAAGACAGGAATTTTATAACAATAGATTTCGGTGTTGCTTTGAGGGATGTGGGCACTGGCTTGCCAACTGTCCTATGAGCTCTTTCTATACCAAATGACAGCCCTTCTTGCAAGTCTAAAATTTTGGGAATCCAATTATTCAAAAATAAAATCATGTTCTCACCTTGTTTTCTCTGGTACACCAAAAATTTGAATATTGCATCTTCTCTCCCGATTTTCAAGGTCATCAATTTTATTCATTATCCATGTGTTTTGATTGAGAAGTCTGTGCGCAGTTCATCCTCCTTTAGTCTTCCATCTATGTCAGTTATGGCTGTCTCCATGTCCATTATTTTATTTTGATGTTGTTGAAAAAGGTTTGCAGCTGTAGTTCTTTCCCCAGTGCAGCATCAGATTGTGAAGACTTGGAGCTGTTCACTTTCCTTCAATAGTCTCAAATAATTTCACAGGAATTTTTGGAACAAAAACTTCAAAGTTTGTAAAGTTAAAGTTTAGATTATTAGTAACTAGATTTTATAAAATTTAATATATATATATATATATATATATATATATATATATATATATATTAGTCTAATTCCTGTCTATTATATTAATCTTATAGAGCTCAGAAAAAGTGCTGTGCTTAGCTGGCCATCTAGGCTCCGCTCAGAAGAAAACCTTCTTAATGTAGAATAGCTGGTTTGGAGCCCAAGTGTAACAAGGCCACACAAACTACTTACAACAGTCCTACAACTAACAGATACAGTGTAATACAGTACAATTAACTAATTACCAGCAGACAATACAGGTTTTTTGAAACTGTTAAAATACAGTCACAGTATATGAGAAGTGCAAAAGATACTTAGAGCTCTTTTTGTGTGCTTCCCAGCTCAGATATACCAGATAAACACCTACCACTAGATGAATAATCCCAGTCCTCCTAATGTAAAAGCACAGTAAAAGAGCGTCCGAAGTTAAATACTACCACAAAAAAATTAAAAGATATGAAATGCTACCACAAACAAACTTAAAGATACGGATACAGCAGTGTACTTAAACAGCTTATAAAAGTTTGATTATTCATTAAAAGTTTTCATTTTGTATAAAATGATCCTACAGTCACTCAACTGTACAGAATTTATAAAGGCACTAAAAACAAGACAGGCTGATTACTAAGCCGTCCAGCCAATAAAATTACATGCACAAATCTCAAGTGTTTCTCCAATCTAAAGAGACCAAGCTACCTTCCAGTGCACTAGATGGAAGCTCTTCCTCCTACATTTCCTCATTCTAATGCTAACCTATGTTAACATTTTCCCACACATATCTTATAAAAATACAAAGAATTTAACCAGCAGACCCACCTCCAATACTGTCTGAATAGAACTGCATAAAGTACTTGACACATTTTAACATTTTTCAATTAACAGTTATAAGCAGCCGTTGGTACAGGATAAAGTACTGTTGTGTACACTTACCATAAATGTAGATATTCGAGTGTATTCACTGTTGCAGTCCAAACAAATGGGTTATCTGGCTCCCAGTAGCCCTCAGTCGGCCAGAATACCAAAGGTAAGTAAAAATTACGTCGGTTGCCGTCGGTTATAAAGGACGTCAGGGCATCCAATACAAAAGGAGGCAGCCGATGTCACTTCCTCAGTCTTTCTTGCCATAACAATGAGAAGCCCCCAGAAAAAAGGCTAGGCCAAATGCCAATTTGGCAAATAATATCCAATTCAGCCTATACCTCAGGAAAAAAAAATAGGATCAAAAAAAGGAGGAAGGAGGGAAGGAAACCAGGACTGCAACAGTGAATACACTCGAACATCTACATTTATGGTAAGTGTACACAACTGTACTATGTTTGTGTGTTTCACTGCTGCAGTCCTAACAAATGGGTTCAGTGAAAAGGGAGGAGGAACCAACAAAATCAAGGGTTGGAGATAATGCCCTGCAACACAGAAGTGGCAAACCCTGTCCTGGCTCTGGAAAACAGAGGCAAACTATAATGTTTTGTGAAAGTGTGAACAGAAGACAATGTGGCAGACTCCAAAATATCTTTAGTAGGGACACCCCTTAAAAAAGCTGCAGAAGTGGAAGCTGCCCTACTTGAGTGCGTCCTAAACCCTTGAGGAGGAACCTTGCCATGAAAGGAATAACAAAAGTTGATGCAATGTGCAATCCACTTGGAAATGGTTTGCTTAAAAATAGCCTAGCCCTGAGCTCCAGGTACAAAACTGACCAATAACTGAGCTGGTTTCCGAAGGTCTTTAGTCCTGTCCAGGTAAAACCTGAGCTGTCTGTGCACATCAAGAGAATGCAGGATCCTTTCACCTTTATTTTGAGGATTAGGAAAGAAGGTAGGAAGGTGTATGGACTGATTAAGAGTCAAGCTAGAAACCACCTTAGGCATAAAGGAGGGATTGGTTCTCAAGGAGGCCCTGTCTGGATGGAAAATAATAAAAGGCTCCACAGCCATCAAAGCCTGCAGCTCCAAAACCCTCCTTGCTGAAGTTATAGCCAAGAGGAAGAAAGTCTTCCAAGAGAGAAACTTTAAATCTGCAGTGGCAGCTGGCTCAAAAGGAGGAAGAGTGAGTTTCTCTAGAACAAAATTAAGATCCCAGGCTGGAGTAGATGCCCTTCTGAGAGGTTTTAAGTTGATAGCACCTCTGAGAAACATTTTCATCAGGGGATGAGAGAAAATGGGTTGTTCAAGAGAACAATGAGCAAAAATGGCTGAAGTATGGAGCTTGATAGAAGAAAAAGAAAGACCACCCTGAAGCAATTCAACCAGGTATTCCAAGATCAGAGGAAGGGTAGGCTGAGAAGAAGATTCCCTTCTAGCCTGCATCCAGTGAGAGAACCTTTCCCATTTGCCAGCATAGGACTTCCTAGTGCTAGGCCTCCTGGCCTCCCACAGCACATCAACCACCTGGTGGAAAAGGGAAGAAGGTAAGAAAAGAGTCATACTATGAGCCATGCTGCCAAATGAAGGGATTGAAGAAGAGGATGCAGAATGATTCCCCATTCCTGAACCAAAAAGATCTAGCTTCAGAGGAAGATGCCAAGGAGGAAATTGGGAGAGACTGCGAAGCAGTGGATACCAATGCTGTCTGGGCCAGTCCGGAGCTATGAGAATAGTCCTTGGTCATTCATCCCTGATCTTCAGCAACACTCTGGGTAGAAGAGGAAGAGGAGAGAAGGCATAAATTGATAGCAACATCCAAGGGAAGGACAGAGCATCCACTCTCCAGGCTCTGCTGTGATGTTGTCTGGTGCAAATGAGAGGTAGAAGATGATTGTCCGGGGAGGAGAAAAGATCCACCTGAGGCATGCCCAAACGTTGAATGATGCTGTAAAAAACTGCTCTGTTCAGCTACCACTCATGAAGATCCAGGGTTCGCCTGCTCAACTGGTCTGCCAAAACACTGAGCCTTCCTGGAAGGAACTGAGCTAGGAGATGCAGGTCCAGGGATGCTGCCATGGACCAAAGATTCATGCTTTGTCTGCACAGGGGGTAAGAGTGAGTCATTCCCTGCTTGTTGATATACCACATGGCTGTGGTGTTGTCTGTTCTGACAAGTAAGGTCCCGGGAGAAAGAAGGTGCTTGAAGGCTAGTAAGGCCTGTTGAACTGCAATCAACTCCTTTAGATTTATGTGCAGGTGCATCTGCTGGGTGTTCCACCATCCCTGTATGCATCTGCCATCCAGGTGTGCTCCCCAAGCATAGTCCGATGCATCTGTAGTCAGAACTTGAATGGCAGGAGGTGTCCAAAAGGGCATGTCCTTGTTCTGTAGACAGGCTGTTGCCCACCATAGAAATTCCATCTGCAGAGATAGAAGTTGAGGGATCATCATATCCAGGTCCTGTGTGTGTTGACACCAAATGTTCTTGAGGTACCATTGCAATTTCCTCATATGCAGTCTTGCATATGGAATCATGAGAATACAAGATGCCATGTATCCCAGAGCTTTCAGGTATTTCCTTGCATGGAGCTGGGACAGGCTTGCCAAGTCCTTGAATTAAACTAAAATAGTTGTCTGCTTCTCCTGGGTGAGATATATCATCTGGGCAGCTGTGTTCATACTCGCTCCCAGGAATGTTATCTCCTTGGATGGTACCATTTTTGATTTTTCCTCATTGAGAGTGTAACCCAGGGAAGAGAGAAGAGTCTTTAAGAATCCCAGATACTTTAGCAGCTGCTCCTGAGAACTTGCTTGAATCAGACAGTCATTCAAGTATGGGTAAATCTGAATTTTCTTCTGCCTGCAAAAAGCAATGACTGGGGCCAAGCACTTCGTGAAGACTCTGGGAGCAGTAGATAAGCCAAAGGGCAGCGCAGAGAATTGATAATGTTGCTTTCCCACTCTGAAATGAAGATACTGCCTGCAACTTTGCCTGATAGGGATGTGCAGATAAGCCTCTTTGAGATCCAAGGTTACCAGCCAGGAATCCTTTTCTAGCATTGGTAGCAACTGATGCAGAGTGAGCATTTTGAACTTTGGAATCACTAGAAATGAGTTCAGAAAAGAAAGATCTAGGACAGGATGCCAGATGCCTTTTTTGGAACTAGGAAAAGCCAGGAACAAAAGCCCTGGCCTACCTGCTGAACAGGAACTGCTTCTATTGCTCCCAGATGAAACAAAGGCAAAATTTGATTTTCTACTTCTGCCTTTTGGTTTGGAGGAACATCTGGGAATACTTGGGAGCAGGAAAGATGCGGAAAGAAAACTTCTGCCCCAGGGACACCATTCTGAGCACCCATATGTAGTTTGTGATAGAGGCCCAGACATCTGAAAAAAGGGCCACCTTCCCCCTAAAGGACTCTTCAGGCAAGCAGGAACAGGCAGAAGTTGTACAAGGTCATTGATAGTGTTTTGACTGAGATGCAGGCTTGGAGCTTCCTGCCTTAGAAGTGGAAGCCTGCCACTGCCTAGACCTTTGAGGGGTAGCTGTCTGCCCCCTAGAAGATTTGTAACCCCTAGTCCTGGAACGGTTCTGTCTGCTGGTATCAGGAAAGGTCCAACTCTTGGAAGGGTAATTCCTGCTAAAGCGAGGGGGTTGAACTTGCAGAAAATCTTTAACAGTTTGCAAGTACTTGGCCTTATCCTCCATCTTCTTAAGCACCTCCTCAGCTTTGCTGCCAAAAAGATTACGTTTATGCAAAGGTACATCCAAAAGCTTAGCCTTGACAGGTTCTGGAAGAGGCTGTTCTCTGAGCCAAGCGTGCCTTCTAATAACAGATCCAGTAGCCATAGCCCTACTGGAGGCCTGAAGGATGTTAAAAAGTACAGTTGTGTACACTTACCATAAATGTAGATGTTCAAATGTATTCACTGTTGCAGTCATTACACTTGGGTAATCTGCTGGCAGGTTGCCCTCAGTCGGCCTAAATAACAAAGTCTTGGGTCCTGCGTCAGTTGCTGTCTCCTCTTCCATGACGTCAGGTCATCAGGGGTATAAAACATGCAGCCGACGCCATTTTATTCAGTTTTTCTTGCCACAGATGTCAGGTGCCCCCCAAAATGGAGAGCAAAATTATATATATATATATATATATATATATATATATATATATATATATATATAAACAGTCAATATATGTAAATGCACCTTTAGAAACATAAACGTTACCTTCATATAAAAGCAAATACACCACAAAGGCTTTTGTGTATAGTGAAGGAAAGAAAAGGCATAAAAAGGGGGGATGGCGGGTGGGTAACCTGGATTGCAACAGTGAATACACTCGAACATCTACATTTATGGTAAGTGTACACAACTGTTCTATGTTCTTCATGTTTCACTGTTGCAGTCATTACATTTGGGTAGAATCCCAAAGCTATGGATGGGAGGATGGAACTAAACAGCATTAGGAGCAGCTATAAGGCCCCGCAGAACAGCATTGGCAAAGCCTGCCCTGGATTTGGAGAAGAGAGGCAAATGATAATGCTTTGTGAAGGTATGAACAGAGCTCCAAGTAGCAGCTTCTAGAATGTCTTTGGTTGGAAGCCCTCTGAGAAAAGCTGCTGAAGTAGAGGCAGCCCTGTGATCTGATCCCCTTGGGCACAGGTTTACCATGGTGCAAGTAGCAGAAACGAATGCAGTGGCTTATCCACTTAGAGATAGTCTGCTTTGATATAGCCTTCCCCTCTGATCCTGCAGCAAATGCTACCAGTAGTTGCTCAGACTTTCTTAGAGATTTGGTCCTGTTTAAGTAGAATCTTAGTTGTCTTGTCTGTGTACATCCAATGAATGCAGAATCCACTCCCCCTTGTTCTGCGGATTTGGGTAAAATGTTGGCAGGAGAATGGTCTGGTTAAGAGCCACACTGGATACCTCCTTAGGCATAAAAGAAGGATTGGTCCTGAGGGACACCCTGTCCGGGTAAATTATAATAAAAGGTTCCACTGCCATGAGGGCCTGTAGTTCTGAAACCCTTCTAGCTGAAGTGACTGCCAAGAGAAAAGCTGTTTTCCAAGATAGAAATTTTATATCCGCAGTAGCTACTGGTTCAAAAGGAGGCAGGGTGAGTTTTTCCAGCACAAAATTGAGGTCCCATGCAGGAGTTGGTGATCTTCTGGGAGGCCTTAATTTTTTGGCCGCTCTAAGATACTGTTTAAGCAGAGGATGAGAAAACAGGCTCTGTGTTGTAATGAGCCGAGATGGCATAGGCATGGATTTTTATTGAAGAAAAGGCTAGGCCCTTGTCAAGCATCTCAGTCAAATATTGTAAAATCTGAAGAATATTGGGCTTTGCTGTGTCTGTTCCTTGTGCTTGGTTCCAAGCACAGAATCTCTTCCATTTATCAGCATAAGATTTTCTAGTACTAGGCCTTCTGGCTTCCAAAATGACATCCATCACAGATTTACTGAGAGGTGTTGTGTGAATAATTAGTTGATCAGCCATGCTGCAAGATTCAAAGTTTGGAGCTGGTGCAGAATTTAATAGTTCTGCTGAGACAGTAAATGAGGCATTTGAGGCAAGTACCATGGAGGAAGCAGAGACATATTCCTTAGAAGTAGGTACCAGTGCTGACGAGGCCAGTCCGGAGCCAGTAGGATCATTTTTGTTTTTTCCTGTCTGACGTTTCTGATAGGTTTCTCCAGCTGAAGGATAGGGCATCCACTTTCCATGCTTTTTTGTGATGAGTTCTTGTGCAGAATTTGTCGAACTTATAATTATGGGGAGAGACAAATAGATCTATGTCTGGGCTCCCCCATTTCTGTGTTAACATGCTGAAGATTTGTGGATCCAGTTTCCATTGGTGCGGGTCCATAAGATTTCTGCTTAGGTCGTCTGCCAGAGTATTTTACTTTCCTGGCAGGAATTGAGCTTGAGGATGTATTTGGTAAGTCAAGGCTGTGTTCCACAAGGCAATGGCTAGTCTGCAAAGGGGGTAGGAATGTGTATCCCCCTGCTTGTTTATGTACCATATAATTGTGGTGTTGTCCGTCTTTATCAGTAGTTGTCCTGGATGAAGTAAGTCCTTGAAGGCTGTCAGAGCATTCTGAACAGCTAGCATCTCTTTCTGGTTGATATGCAGATGCATTTGGTCTGGGCTCCATTTGCCCTGAATGCATCTCCCTGCCAGGTGGGCCCCCCAAGCATAGTCTGATGCGTCTGTAGTTATGGTTTGGGTGGCAGGGGGTAGAGTGAATGACAGTCCCTTGTTTTGGTGATATGTCTCTGCCCACCAAAGAAACTCCTGTTGTAGGCAGAGAATGAGAGGAATCATGGTTTCCAGACTGTGACAATGTTGACTCCATAAACTTTTTAGGTACCATTGAAGTTTCCTCATATGCAGTCGCGCATATGGAATTAGTAGAATGCAGGATGCCATGAACCCCAAAGCCTGCAGAATTTGTCTTGCAGATAACTGGGTTTTTGTTGCCATTTGTTTGAAGTATGTTGTCAGTTGCCTTTGTCTTGCGTGAGGTAAGCCATCTGGGAAGTTGTATTCAAGCTTGCACCCAGGAATGTAATCATTTGAAAGGGTACCAGTTGTGATTTCTTTTCATTTATAGAGTACCCTAGGCATGCTAGAAGCCTTTTTACAAATGCCAGATGTTGAAGAAGAGTGTCCTTGTCCTCTGCTTGAATGAGACAGTCGTCCAGGTAAGGATAAATGTGAATGCTTTTTTGTCTGCAGAATGCAATTACTGGTGCCAGGCACTTTGTAAAGACCCTGGGTGCAGTAGATAAGCCAAAAGGCAGTGCAGGGAATTGTTAATGCAAAAAAACCTGCTTTGAAGCGAAGGTATCTTCTGCATGATTCCCTTATTGGGCTATGCAGGTATGCCTCTTTTAAGTCTAGAGTTACTAACCAAGCATTCCTGCCTGGCATAGGCAGTAGCTGTTGTAAAGTCAGCATTTTGAATTTTGGAATGTCCAGGAACGTGTTCAAAATGGACACGCCATGAATTGTCTTTTCTGGGTACCAGGAAAAGTCTTTGAATAAAAATCTTGTCCTTTTTCCTTTTCTGGTACAGTGTGAAGAGCCTCCATATCCCTGAGGGACATGACTTGTTTCTGGGCCTCCACCCACTGGTTTTGTGGCAGATCTGGCCATCCGTTTGGAATTGGCAAAGTATGAAAATGAAATTTGTACCCCTGGGATACTATGTTTAATACCCACGTGTCTTGGGTAATTAACTGCCAATTTTGAGCATGAAGTGCTGGCTTTCCCCCCAAGGGGGCTGCCAAAAGATAAGTGCTTGGTGATGGTAGAGGAAAGTCATTGAGACTGCTTACTGTAGGGTTGTCCTTTGTTTCTTCCAGATTTGGAGGTGGAGGCACACCATTGCTTTGACCTGTAAGAACCCTGTGATTGTGTATCTGGAGCCTTTTGAGCACCTGGATTTGTCCTGATTGGCTCTGTTGGACACAGGAAAGGACCAATTTTTAGTAGGCCAGTGTCTACTGAACCTGGGTGGCTGCACTTGCAAGAAATCTTTTACAGTTTGCATAGATTTAGCTTTGTCTTCCATTTTCTTTAACACCTCTTCTGCCTTATTACCAAACAGAGTATCATGCTGCAAAGGGGCATCCAACAATTTAGCTTAAACATGATCAGGCAGATTTTGCTCCTTGAGCCAGACATGCCTTCTAATCACAGATCCAGTAACGGTGGGCCTACAAGAGGCCTCCAAGGAATCAAAAACACATTGCAAAGTGTGCATTCCAACTTGTTCTGCTGAATGCAATAATTCATGTAACTCTATTTTCCACACAATCAGAAATCAACATAATTTTCTGTTTCAGTAAGCCCATAACATGCTGTTGACATTTAAGCATATGAAACTGGCAGTTTAAAGCCCTGACTGCCAAGGTTGCAGACATATAAACCTTCTTACCCCATCTATCCAGCTCCCTGGAATCTCTGTCAGAAGGGGTGGGATTCTTGGCTGTAGAGGCCTTTACACCCTTGGGACCCTGAGAAATAGTTTCAGGATCAGCTGCAGGATTTTTAAAAAGAAATTTGTGGGAGTCAGGAACCCTGTAAAATCTGTCTGCTTACTAGGAGCTAGAGGCGGGGAATCAGGAGCCAAGCTTGATTCCGAGAACACATCATCAACAATGTCTAATATAGGAGTTATTGCCAAAGGCCGATGCTGAGGAAGAAGAAGGAAATCCCTAAGCCTCTTTTTTGATTCAGAGAAGTCCTGACTCTCCCAGTGGAAATGTTCCCTTAAAGTATGCAAAGTCTCTCCAAAAGCAGGAGGAGATGCAGATGGGATGGATTCCTCTGCATCAGAATCCTCATAGGGTGGAATAGAAAATTCCTGATCAGAAGAGGAATCAGAAGAAATGGAAACCTGATCTGAAGATTCATAATCAGTGCCTTGCCTAGGCCTCTTAGCAGAGGGTGGTTGGGAGCCCCTGATCAAGGTAATTAAATCCTCAGACATTTTAATCATCTGTTTTTAGGCATAGGGGCCTGAGCACGTGGCTCATGCATCGGTTTTTTAGACATGGAAGTTGTTTTTGACCTTGTTTTTGTTGCTGGCATCGGTTTACTATAAAAATGTTGAGGCCTGAAAACACCCTCAGAAGCCGGTGCCTGCTCAGCGGCTCCAGACCCATCCAAGGGAGAGATATCCGTGGGTTCAATACTCTGAGAATCTCATGGCATACCGGACTCCGAATGGGTCTCGGTAGAGGCCTACGACTCAAAAGTAGTGGGTATCGGGGGCTGCGAAAGAGCCTCACTGAGTACTGGCAAACCGGCGACTGGCTTAGGAGAAGCTTCGTCGTCGGTTTTGCACCTCGACAGTCTGTCTCTGTCTTTTTTTTTTGCTTTTTTTGTGAACTCCGGTAGTCGGATTGCTAACCGACGACATTTCAGGATAATTAAATCTTGTACCAAAATATTTAGAAGCAAAAATATACCGACGCTTAACAGTGCTTTGGTTAAATCTAGCACAAAACCGACAGCAAGGCACATTGTGATCTGGGCCCAGGCAAGGAATACAGTACAAATGAAAATCCTTATGAGGTATTTGCTTCCCACAAGTAATGCAATTATTAACTTTTACTGACATCGGTAAGGAGCAAGAAAAAGTTTCCCCAATGGGGTACTTAGCTTTAATTTGAAGACTTCAGTTCTGAAACTCGAATAGGAAATTTCAGGAGTCGGGCGCTTCTGCTTTGGGCACCGCGCGGCAAGTAAGACTGAATAAAATGGCGTTGGCTGCATGTTTTATACCCCTGATGACCTGACGTCATGGAAGAGGAGACAGCAACCGACGCAGGACCCAAGACTTTGTTATTCAGGCCGACTGAGGGCAACCTGCCAGCAGATTACCCAAATGTAATGACTGCAACAGTGAAACATGAAGAACACCTACAATGCAAGGAATGCTTATTGACCAGAGTGGCTGAATTCAACAAATCCTGCATGTCTTTACTCTCTGCCAAAAGAGGTACACTTGCAAATAGCCTCCAAGGTGTGCTGTTGGTACTTCATCATATGAAAAATGCAACTGGTAGCCCTAATAGCTACGGTGGCAGAGGTATAAACTTTCCTGCCCCACCTATCTAGGTTCATAGATTCCATGTCTGAAGGAACAGGATTCCTGGTAACAGTAGCGTTAACTCCTTTAGGTTGCTGAGAAATAACCTCTGGATCCGCCAACGGGTTCCTGAAAAGAAATAGATGAGAATCAGGGACTCTGTAGTACCTGCTAGGTTTCATGGAAGCAGGGGGACTGAGTTAGGAGACAAGGAATTTTCCAGGAAAACATCATCAACAACTTCCAACAGAGGAGGAATAGCTAGAGGCTTATGCTGAAGTAGATCCAAAAACTCCCTAATTTGTTTCTTAGATTGGGGATAATCCTGGCTTTCCCATTTAAAATGTTCCCTAAGGGTATCTAAAGTGTCACCAAAAGGGAAATCCTCTGGAGGCCGAAGGGATGGACTCTTCTGCCTCGGGATCCTCAAAGGGAGAAAAAGCCAGAGAAAATTCCTCTTCATCAGCAGAAATGCTGGAAGAATCTGATCCTGAACAGGACAAAACTTCAGGAGAAACATCCCTACTCCTTTTAGGGGGGATGAGGCTGAGAACCCCTAATAAGAGTTAACAAATCATTAGCCATTTTAACCATTTGGGATTGAGGGGAACTAGAGGAACTGGAGCCTGCCTTTTCACAGGCTTACGAATGGAAGGCTTACCTGCAAGCCTGAAGGACTCGGGAGGCCTGGGAACTGCTGAAGGAGCAGCAGGAGTGGAAGAAAAAAGTTTGCTGTCATAGCGTAAAGCTGAGGCCTCGGACCCAGGAGTCAGCTTAGCAGTACCGGCTCCAGCAGAAGAGGCAACCGGCGACAGGTCAGAAGACAAACTGGAGGCCGAAGGCCTAAGGGACTTGGACTCAATCAAGGTCTGCGGTTGTACATCTGCGGACTGCAGGGACTGCAAAAGCGTCTCACTGGCTCTCACCTAACTGATGACCAACTTAACCTCATCCGAGGACTTAGTTTTCTGAGGCCTGTCTCGGTCCTTGTCCTTACACTTTTTCGGAATATCCGTAGCCTGAAAACTGGTGGATGCCATACCAACAAACTTAGGCCAAACTCCGAAATGCTTAGCCAAAATCTTAGCCCGATGACTGATAGTACACGGATTAAAGGAGGCACAAAGATTACAATTGGGAGCATCGTGATCAGGGCCTAAACAGATAATGCAATAGGAATGAAAATCTCTAAGGGGAATCTGCTTTCCACAGGTAAGGCAATTATTAACTTTTTCTGACATTCGTTAAGGCAAGAAAAGAGGATCCCCAATGGGGTACTTAGCTGTAGTAGACTTCAACTCTTTGTAGTCAGAAACCAACAAAGGTAAACTGCCGACTGGCACTCGTGCATGAAAAGCTTCTGCTTCGGGCTCCGCGGCAAGGAAGACTGACGAAGGGACATCGGCTGCCTCCTTTTGTATCGGACGCCCAGACGTCCTTTACAACCAATGGCAACAGACGTCATTTTTACTTACCTTTGGTATTCTGGCCGACTGAGGGCTACCGGGAGCTGGATAACCCATTTGTTAGGATGGCAACAGTGAAACACAATGAACATCTATCCATATCACTGCAACATGCTACTGGTAACAAAAGTGTCTATTTAATTTCAAATGCAAAGTATTATCAAACCAATTTAATTTTGACATAAATAACTAGAATTCTTGTATCCACATCATTAACCTATATTTGCATATTTGCACAGGATATTTTAGCCATACTGTACTTATTTCTCCTCACTCAAATGATTGTATCACTATTGGACCTACTAATACATCCAGTAAAAGTCCACCCATATGGAAAATACCTTACATGTGACATAAGCTAGTATTTCAAAAAACTCATACATATGTACTTTCTTCTCTTTCCATCTCTTATTCCCTCCCCACAATTTTATTATTCTAAACAGCTACAAAATATACAATTAAATGTGCTTCTTCAAACATTAATTTCAAAACCCTAGATTAGATATTTCTCCTTAGGACACAAAAGACATTAGTTGCTGTCATCTGTATTATTACTTATATTGTAACACGATAAGTAATGCATTCATATAGACATTGCTGCTTATGACAATATTTTTCTTAAGAGTATTTAATGCATACATTAAATGTTCCATATCACATTTACATGGCGACCCAACTTTCTAACTTTTTGCTACATGTCCACATTGTTATTCTTATCTAATTACCAGTACATATTATTTAAAAAAAAACACTTATCTAGACACCGCTACAGCTAATGCTATAAATTTCTATGCATATCCTGATGTGTCAATCTTTCATGAAAGTATCTGATAAACATCCTGATTTGGTCTATTAGCACTTCTAGCATATCAATTATCTTGTTTGCTACATTCTGTTTTTTTCTACCTACCTCTATTCTGCAAACAGAATTAACATAAATGAGAAGAAACAAAAGCTACACATAAATCAATTCACTGAATGAAGTGTGTATCCAGTCATCATATATTGTGAAACATAAATAATCTCAGTTATAGTAAAATTACAAAAGTCCAGAAAAAATGCTGAGGTTAGGCTCCAGTGTCCAAATCAAAGTAAAAAAGCAGTCTTCAATCTTCAATAAAGGTAAAAAAGCAGACTTGAATCGAAGAATAAAAGTGTAAGAAGTCTTTGATTTGGACATTGGAGCCTAACCTCAGCATTTTTTCTGGAGTTTTGTTTGCCTTTACTGTGTTTGCAGAGGTATTCTGGTTGCTATTGGGCATTTTCTGCATAGTACTGTTAAAATTACAAAAGTGGCAACAACTTTGCATACATTTTTAAACACCTTTATTAACTTATCACTTGTGACATTGGCAAATTTACATTTATATAAAAGCAATCAAATTGTATTAACAAGTTCAAATTTACAAACATTATACTTCACATATATTGCTATATATCACACAACCTAAGCAGCATTGCATAAGTTATTTAATTACTGCCTTTTTTTAAGCAAGAAACATCTTTATTAAACCATCACTTGCAACACAGGCAATCATACGTTTATATAAAGGAAAACAAACTACACCAACACAATCCTAGCTGCAACCATTTTACATCACAAACCATATTGACACAGTCCCAGTTGCAAACACTACACATCATTTGTAATCTACCCAATCACATCTGTCGAACATTACATAGCTCATTTAAGTCCTGCCTTCTTTTAAACCTCATTCCTTCCCTGTATGTACTGTTCCCACAATTCCCATTTTCCTATGTAGTCTGCTCCAACCCTTTTTTAAAGATCTCAGTTCTAGGAGTTTTATCTCTGCTACTATATTAAATAATTATAGTACAGTTGGTTTAAATTTTAATTTCCATTTTCTAGTAATAAGACACAGCAAGGCCTTACCATGTCTAGGCAATTCCAATTCTTTATCATAGCTCAGACAAATAATCTCCCTCATCACACTAATCTGCCCACGCAGCATCTCTGACACTGCATCCTGCAGGGAATACTTAAAGTCCACTAGCTCACCACAATTCCAGAAAATGTTCTAAACACACTTCCAAAATTTGCTGTCTACCCAAGGAAAAATTCTCTGGAATCTACTTGGAGTATAAACATATCTACATAAACATTTCCACACACAAATCCTAAATCTTCTAGATTTTGTTGCACATTTGGGAAACATACATATATCCTCCCATTATTTCTTTGTGAGTTGCTTATCCAATCTCTCTTCCCAATCCTTTCTAACCTCCTCTGATTGATTCTTACAGTTATCATACAATATTTTATATGCTCTAGTAATTATTCCTTTTTTAATGGCAGCTTCTGTTGTAGAGTCTACTAAAAACTCTACCAGTGCCGGTCTTTTATTTAGGACCCCCCCCCCTCCATTTCTTTCTCTTTGTCTATACTCTGATAGCAATCCTTGACAGGGAAGGCGATCGTTAACCTGCAGTCCAAATAAATTCTTAGTGTCTTCCCATTCTATCATTTTTCCCTTTCTAGTTATTTGCTCCCAATGCCTTGGTTCCTTTGCCTGTTTTCACCAATAAATTCCAGCTTCCCTCTTGCCTATTGTCTGCCTCCCTAATTGCAGTCATCCCTATTGCAGAATCTCCTTTCTCCATTCCCATGCTGGCTTAGTTCTTAGGACACTTTCTGCTAATTTATGGATATAATATTCTGCAATGATTATTGTAATTCTCCTTAATGGCCTACACCCTAAATCCCAGTATTTCCTTGTTTCTTGAGCTTCTCCCAGTTTCATCATCATCCCTTTCCACTTTGAATTATAGTTTTCTGCTTGTGCTATGTATAGGAGCCTTCACAGCTCTAAAATACCCCTTCAAATTGGGTAATCCCAATCCACCCTGTTCTACTGGAAGAATCTGCTTATCCCACTTGACTCTTGCTGTCGTCTCCTCCCAGATGAAGTACTTCAGCTCTTTATTAATTGCTATCCACAACTTCTCCTCTGGTTGATAAAAATATGCCTGATCCATGTATAACACAATGGGACTAAAAGCATTTTAACTGTTTGTATCTTACTATACATACCCATATAACAAAGCTTCCATTTTCTCAGTTTTTGTATTATTTTTTGCTTAGTCTGTTCCACATAGCCTTACCTGCCACACCACAATAATTTTAATCCATACTCCTAACTACTTTACTTTATCATGTCCCCAAAAATATGTATATTGCTGAACCAATTCATATGTGAGTACATAATTTACTGTTGTTGCCTTTGTTTTAGCTTCATTAATTTTGTATCCTGAAAAGATATGAAACTGTTTCAAAATGTTTCACAACACTGTAATGTCTCTTTCTGGTTTTGTCAGGTATAAAATAATATCATCTGCAAATAGAGCTAGCTTTTCTTGACTACCATACCAATTATATTCTTGAATTTCTGAATCCCTTATTTTTTGCCAGTGGTTCTAAATATAATAAAACTAACAAAGGGAAAAGAGAACACTCTTGCAGGTTCCTCTGCTCAAGCAGAAATTATCAGAGAGAACCCCACCCACTACAATTTTTATCTCTCTCAAATGTCCTCCTAATAAATCTTATAATTTTTTTCACAAAATGCAAATGCTTCCATTGCCTTACTCAAAACATCCCAGCATACTCTGTCGAATGCTTTCCCTGCATCAAGACCCACTACCAGCCATGGTATTTTCTTACATTCTGCTTTTTTGGATCATCAATATTCTGCTAACATTGTCACATGTTTGCCTCCCCTCCACAAAACCACACTGATCCATATCTATCAATTTTGGCATTACTTTTGCCAATCTTTTAGCCATTTTAGACATGAACACTTTATAATCATGGTTTGGTATTAAAATGAGCCTGTGTGAAGCTGGATCTGATGGATCTTTACCCTCTTTAGGTATTACAGCTACCATTGCTTTCTTCCAGGATGTTAGTACTTCTCTTCCTCTTAAAATACTGTTAAACAAAACCTTCCACATCTTTATCAGGTTTTTCCTGCATGGCTTCCAAACTTCCACAGGAATACCATCTATTTCTGGGGACTTTCCTGTAGATTGATTATACATCACAATTTTTATCTCATCCCTCCTATCCTGTTAGTAATTGAGCCTCATCTTCCTCTTACCTTGGCATATTTAATTCTTCCATAAGCACTGCCATTTGTATCTTTTCTTGATTTCCATATTTCTATGCTTTATACAGACTTTCATAGAATTTCCAAAATATTTTTAATACCTCTACAGGATGTCTTGTTACCTTCCTTGTTATAGGCTTCCTAAACATGGTGACAGCCCTTTCTAATTTCTGTTGCTTGAGTCGTTGTGCTAAAACTTTTTGTGCTCTAGTATTATTACCAAAAACAGCTGCTTAACAGCTTTCTAAACTCATATATATATTATCGAGGTAATCCCTTATTTTCTGCTTAGCATTCTGCAGTTGATCCTCTTCTTGTCCTGTGGGATTCCCCCTATTCTGCAATACGTTAACATCTGTCACTCACTCTTAATAATTCTTGTTACTTCTTAACCATAGCTCCCTTTCTTTTATGTTCACCCTATTTTTTAAACTCTACCTTAATTTTATCCCACTCCCTAGCTATATTTTCAGAAGTAATTTCAATCCTTTCAAATAGCTCCTGAATAATCTCCACTACCCATTCCTTAAATTCCTCTCTTTTCAACAGATAGGTAGGAAAGCGCCAGTGTCTCATTTTTATTTCATTACTCTGTGTTTTTATTTTAGTTATTATTGGCACATTATCCAAAATGGTTATTAGGTGTGTATCAAGACCTTCATTTAGATGCACATGTTCCTGTGAAATGTAAATTCTGTCTAGCTTAGCCCAGTTTTTATAGCTTGATTAATAATACAGGAACTCACTCCGAACTGAATTCATATCTTCCATGCCAAATATTTTCATAAATTTCTTCAAAACCTACCCTCCTTTGTTATTACTTTCCCTTCTGGGCTCCTCCGGACACATCTTCACTGCTGCAAATCAAACTCCAGGCCCACCTATAAGTAATATTTCTTGCTAAAAATTGATTTCTCCCAGAATTTTCTTAAGCTCCATTACAGCAGTTTTAAGTGGAATATAAATACATGCCAATGTAATCTTTCTCCCTTGCCAGTAGCCCCTCAGCACTAAATATCTGCCATTATTATCTTTTTTATCCTGTTCTATCACTACTGGAGCTACTCTTGCAATTAATATAAGTACTCCTCTTTTTCTTTGTCCCAGATGTTCCACTGAATAACCATCCTGAAAGCCTTTCTTTATCAAATTCACATGTTCAGTTCTTTCCAAGTCTATTTCTTGTACCATAGCTATTTGCACTCAACACTTTTAAATACAATTCATTATTCTTTCTTTTTTGTATTTATCTGTGAGACGACTGACATTTAAAGACAATTCAGAAAGCATCACTATATTAAAACGTTATTATTCCCACCTTTTATGTATAACACCTTTTTTGTTAAATGT
Source organism: Protopterus annectens (assembly GCF_019279795.1). NCBI lineage: Eukaryota > Metazoa > Chordata > Ceratodontiformes > Protopteridae > Protopterus > Protopterus annectens. The sequence continues at coordinate 1,676,163,886 of NC_056739.1, forward strand.
CTAGTTCCAGCTTTTATGTTACATGCATACACTGTTTGGCAGGCTGAACTGTTATATAGTTGCTTCTTGTCATATCCATTTGAGCCTATGTCACATCTTACAAAACTTTTTATTTTATTGAAAGCCCTCAAACAAAAAACAAACAAAACTCCCAATACCCCCTAAAACATATTAAACACTATCAAAAAACTTCTTACATCTTCAAATATTGATGTTGTACCCTCCTAATAGGAACAAATGTCCCAAACTGACAGCCAAACTCACCGACTTGAGTTAACCTAAAATAACGGTTATGCAAGCTAAGACACATGGTGAAGCCTGTGCTTCTACTGAGTGTTAGCTGGGTTTATCTTCTCTTTATAGCTCTCCCAGCTGGGAAAACCCTGAATGAATTCAGAGAACATTAGCTAGTTTCTCTCTTTTTTTTTTCTCCAGCCAGTCATTCTCCACCATAATGTAACTAATTTATTTTATCAAAATATCTCCATGGAGACATGAGAATCAAACAGACAATTTCGCATTATCACATTGTCTCCATGGAGACATGAGAATCAGACAATTTCTCTTTATCAGATTGTTTCCATGGAGACATGACGGCCAGATACAGAATTGCTACTAAGCATACATTCATTTGCTAGAAAAAAGCCTCATAATATTCAGTATTCTTTTTCATTTACTTGCTTTCTCTTAAAACTCTACAAAATCAGTATAAGGTCCTTAATCCATTCATCCCCTGATGCAAGAATGAGAAAAAGTACATTAATTTTTCTTTTGTCATGCTCTTTTAGCCAGGCTTTTTTGTTTACATTACAGTGCCTACATTTTTTAAAATTGAACAAGAAGGAAGAGAGAAAGGAGAAAAAAGGGGGGAAAAGAACAGCAGCACTTATTTACAATCCCCATTACATTTAAAAATTACTGAAAAAAACTTTATAACATACCAAAGAAAACCATATACCACAACAATAGTACTATTAAGAAAAAAAATTACTTACAGTTAACTTTCTTCCCTCTCTTCCCCTCCCCAAAGCATTTTTTAGAATATTAATGACATGAAGTCAGGTATATACTTTACAGTCCCCCACAAGTCTAACAACTTCTGAAAAAGTCCAGTATTTCCAGATTTTATTCTGTGTTATTTCACAAATATAATTTTTGCATTGCAATCCCACATTAAATTACTGGTTTTATTACTGGTCATCTCAATCTTCCAAAGCTTGTCTCTCCTTCATTTCCAGTGTACTCTTGATTCTTCTAGTCAACTCCCTTGCTCCCTTCCTTCCCTCCAACATTTTCCATTGAAACAATGGAAAAGGTTTCACAGATTCAGGAGAACAAGCAGCAGAATCTCCTGTTTCACAGCTCACTTTTTGTTGGACAAACCTTTGTATTTCCCCTTAGCATGTACTTCATTAAAAAAACTATTTTGCCCCTCCAGGGAAGGATACCTTGAAGGCAGCTGGGCACAGCAGTCTGAATCTTACACCTGCGTCTGAATGCTTCCTGAACACTGGAATGAATTTACTCCTCTTCTGCCTGCTGTATAATGAGTAATCATTCTCCACAAACACTCTGCTGTCTCCCTCTTTTAGTATTTTGTCCTTGTGCCACAGTTTTGTCAGAAGGAACTCCTTCTGCTGGTAGGGCTTCATCTTTACTATAAAATGTCTAGGTTGCTTTCTCATAGCCAGGTTTGGGGCATAAACACAATGTGCCTTTTTAACTAACAACTCCTGCTCTGGAATACCAGTCCAGTTGCTTATTTGTTTTTGTTGTTGTTGTTTTCTTTCGGCTTTTCCTGGTTAGGGGTCGCCACATCGAAACTCCGGTCCGCTAATGATTGGCAGTTGATTTTTTTATGGTGCTGAGGTGACAGCCCGACACCCAACCAGGCAGTACACTTACTAGCCAGTGACTGAAATTCACCCATAAACACAAAAGTCTACTGGCCATCTCTGTTGAGAATCTGTTTTCATACTGTTAGAGCTAGAGTTAATCTGTTACTCAAGGTGCAGCCATCTTGGAAGTCCAGCTTTACATATATATGATTCAATATACAAAGTTTAAAATATGTTTAAGATCTTCCCATCCTATCTAATGTAACTGCTCCATTTAAGCTCTGACATCATTACCTATCTGTACTTATTTCCAAATAAATGCTTATATAGCTCAATAAAAATTTTATGCAGATATGATTTTTACATAACATATGTAATGCTATATATCTGATTTCAGTGTAGCATGACAACAAAAATTAGAATATTCAGTGCTACCTACTTCAAATCAAACTAAAACTTGCTACTGTTCCATGAACCTAGAGAAATCCACTTGTGTCACACAGCAGTACAAACTCCATACTCCACACTCTCTTCTATGATATGCCTGCTGCAGTACAATGCTTATAAAAAGTATTGTCCTTCTCTTACAATGCCTACCAATCGCATAACATCAAATAGTCAAAACTTCTCCCTATCTCATTTCCTTCCTGTCATAACAGCCACTCCATGTATCTAATCAAAAACTTCACAACCAAGTTGTATGTCCATATAGTATGCGGACTGTTTACAGAAAGGTCTTTACTTTGGGTGTTTAAAATGTTCTTCTAGTATCTGAGAACTACTATAAAAGACTTTCAGCATAATTTTCAAAGTGACAAAAGTGGAAGTCAACCAGCACCACCTGGTTCACAAGATAAGTTCCAAAATGATTCCTGACAAAGTGAGCCATAGTGATTCAAAACAGAAAAATGGAGTTCTCTTGTTATGGTTAAGTCTATAACTTTTATTTTCATTCATTTTTCTTCTCCAGGTTAGTTAGTTGAATACTGTAAAATGTTGTTTAAGTTTCCTAGCAGAATTAATTGTCATTGTTGTAGAAAGGCAGCTTTAGTTGAGTTTATCTGTTACAAAGTGTTCTATGAATGCCATGCTCTGCCTTGGCTGCATCAGTGTTAGAAATTTTGTGCGTTTCCCTGGCGTTTTTCCTTTCCTTAGTTCTGGCATAAATCAGGGGGCAGGATGTCCTTTCACTTTCCTCACAATAGGTGGGTAGTACCTTTTCTGCTCAGAAAGAAGGATGTTTTAGGATCTGTTGTGGTCAGACTGACTAGTTAAAGGCATTTGCTTAGCTAATTTATTTAGTGGAGCCTATCCCCTTGCTCTGTCTTGAAGAGTAAATGAAAATAGCAGACTATGGTAGTTTAGTTCTGGTAGAAAAAGTTGAATTGCTAGTGCTAGCACAGTAGACATTTAAATTTTTTTTTTATATTTTGAGATGTTTTTTCAGACCTAGTTCACTATTGTATGTTATCCACAGAAGGAGGGGCCATTCTGATTTATGTTTATGAAAATTTTAACATAAGGTCAGAAAAAGCCTGAGGTAATGCCCTATTGAACATTATAATCTTGTAGATTGACAGTGTTGTTGTCATTGTATTACAGCAGACCTGTATTTAGGAGGCTTTATACACCAGTTTGTATTAGTTTGGTATAATTTATCATTTTTTTGTAGTCATCAGCGTATCCTATAACTAAAAAGATCATCTCTACTTGACTCCAAGTAGACTATTCTCTATCTATTAAACCTAGCACTTGCTCCTACAGTACTTATTACCTTGATACGGCACTCTTGTCATAGATAGTACCCCAAAAAGGCAACCCCCCATTTCTCGGTCACCCACGTCCCCCGGAATCTTTTTTAAAGTTTTTCGTCTACCCTTCTAGCATGTCGAGGGATCAGTTGCTAGTGTCCTCTCCTGCTCAGCTGGTGAACCTGGGAATATTGAGGCAATGTTTCAATTGCCTCATGTACACAGACAACCCTCTCCTCCTCCCACAAAACACAAATACATGCGAGAGATGCAACTATACGGCCAAACTGGAGGCTGAGCTCTCTCAACATAGGACTGGCAAGACCAGTCAGGAGGAGAAGGTTACCACACACACTATAGACCCAGTCTCACATAGTACCATTACAACCTCAAATCATACACATAAACACACAAAGACATACTCGGAGGCTCTGATCAAAAATCTACCAAAACAGCAGAGGCCACCAAAGCAGACACCCAAACAACCACCACCTCAGAACACAACACCTGCAACACATAGACCTCACAGTCAGAGTGTCAAACAGTCACAGCCCTTAAGGCCAAACACAATGCCAGACACACTAGTCATTGGTGACTCCATAGTCAGACACACTGATGTCCCGCTCACCAGACTGAGTAAGGAGAAGGTCACAGTAAGCTGCCTGTCGGGCGCTAGAATCCGCCACATAACGCAAGCACTCAGGTCTCTCAACAGCAGGTACAAATATGACTCAGTCATTGTCCACGCTGGTGTAAACGACCTGAGACGTACCTCCTTGGACTACATGAAAAGAGACATTGAGGAGCTCTCTGATTATGTAGCCCAGGCAGGTATGACCCTGACCTTGAGCAGTATCCTACCTTCACCAAGAATGATGCCACAATACAGAGATAAGATTATCAGCTTTAACAATTGGCTTAAACACTGCTGTCATTCAAAGGGGATCCAGTATCTGTCTGCCTGGGATGACATGCTGGACAAGCCACGCTCCTTCGCAAGGGACGGCTTGCACCTGTCACCCCTGGGATTCCGGATATTGGCAAAGGCTCTTGCCACCCCCATAGTGCCTTTTTTAGGCAAGGCTCAAATTCTAAACCTACCACCCTAGAACACAAAAAAGGAAAAAAACTAAGGGTAATGCTGCTCAATGCCAGAAGTCTAAATCTCAAAATGCACGCACTCGAGGCCCTTCTCAGTATGGAGAACATCGATGTCTGTGCTGTGACAGAAACCTGGTTCAAGGCTCCTGAGAGCACCCCAGCGCTATCAGGTTTTACCTCTTATCATGCGTTCCGGCCCCAAAATCCGGACAATACCAAGAAAGGAGGGGTATCCATATTCATCAAGGACACCCACACCTCAAGACTGGTGGCAACGACGATGCATTGGAGACCATCCAGGTGCAATTAACCATAGGCAAGACTGCTCTGCAAATTGTAGCATGTTACAGGCCACCCTCACAAACTCAGGAAACTCACATGGCCTTCCTGAAAACACTAGAGGGGATAAATGTATCACCAAACACCATCATACTAGGTGACTTCAATTACCCTAATATAGACTGGGAACACTACTCAAGCCCAAACACCCTAGCCCAAAAGTTCCTGGAATTCATAAACTCAAATGCCATGGAACAACTAGTCACCATCCCCACAAGAGGAGATAACATACTTGATCTCATCATCACGAACATGGGAGCACAATGTTCAACACCGAAGTATACCCCTCACTGGTGAGATCAGATCACAAACTAATCTCGCTGGAGGTCCTCATCCCACCCCACCTGAAATAAAAAGACCACAGTAAAGAACTTCTCAAAAGCCGACTTCACACTTCTAAAGACTAGTGTGGTCTCCTTTCAGGCCCCCGAGCCGGCGGAAAACAATACTCAAGCTGCTGAATCACTTACAAACGCCTTCTACCAGCACCTGCAGGACTGCATGGATAAGGCAATCCCAAGCAAAACAAAGACTCTTTGTACCAAAGGCAAGCGTCCAGTCTGGTGGACCCCAGCCATAAACAAACTCTACAACAAAAGGAGGAAGCTACTACAAGACAGAGCAAAATCCTTAAAAGGTAAGACACCCTTGATCACTATAAGTAAAAACTAAGAGCTCTCATAAAATCATCCAAAGCAAATTTCGAGAGAAAAATAGCTAAAGACTCAAAAAGACAATCATAAGGCCTTCTTTAGCTATGTTAGAAACCTAGGAGGAAACTCCCAGATATGCTCAGAACTAGTTCAAAATGATGTGAAGATTACTGATCCTACAGACATTGCCAACATACTGGCTGACAGGTTCAGTGCAAACTTCTCACCATCCCCCAAAAGGAGAGATATCTATACCAAATGAGTGCAGCCCCCAAACATCTCCAGCGCCCAAGTGAGAACTGCTCTCTCCAAAGTAAAAACACAGCATCCATGGGACCCGATGGTGTCCCCGGCTGTGTGCTCCACGAACTCAATGAGGAATTAAACCCACAGCTAGGACAGCTGTTTAATCAAAGTCTTACCTCTGGATACGCACTCCAGGAGTGGCGCACTGCAACTGTGGTCCCACTTCACAAAGGCGGTGCCTCCACAGACCCTGGAAATTACCGCCCATTAGCTTGACAAGCCTTATCTGCAAAGCCATGGAGAGGATCATAATGGACCTCATAAATAAAGACATAGGAATTTGCAGACTTTGGATCCAACCCAGTTTGGCTTTGTCAAAGGCAGATCATGCCTTTTAAACTTGGTTGACTTTTGAAACAGTCACCAAAGCCATTGATGAGGGAAAGGCAGTCCATACAGCCTACCTCGATCTGGCTAAGGCCTTGATACAATACCCCACTCGGGTATCATTGAAAAACTCATCAGCTTAAATGTTAACCCATACATCACAAGATGGGTTGCAAACTGGCTGAGTGACAGAACCCACAGGGTCAGAGTTGCTGGCGCCATGTCAGACTCAAAGCCTGTCACAAGTGGTGTCCCACAGGGCTCAGTCCTGGGCCCACTCTTGTTTGGCATCTACTTTTCCAAGTACAAGCAAACACAGGAGGGTTATGGCTGACAAAGTTTGCAGATGACTGCAAACTGGGCCATAGTAGAAAACACATCTGACACAGATATCCTTCAGAAGGGTCTCACAGAAACGGATAACTGGTGCCAGAGCCACGGCCTAAAGTTAAATGCCAAAAATGCATAGTCATACCCTTCGGGAAAAACAAGGTTACCCCTAGCTACCAAATAGGTGGCAATCCACTGAGCACAGAAGAAGTTATCAGGGACCTGGGGACCCAGGTTGATAGTAGTCTGTCATTCGACACCCATGTAGCTAAAGTAGTTAGGAAGTCCTTCTACATTGCCCACCTTATCATGAAGGGATTCTCATCTAGATCAAGGGAGGTCATAGTCTCCCTTTACTCATCACTCATCAGACCAATGATTGAGTACAATGCCCCATTCGGAATGTATCTGACCCGACACTTGCAGCAGCTGGAGAGGCCACAAAAGTTCCTCACCAAAAGGATAAAGGGTCTCAAAAATCTGTCCTATGCTGCCCGACTGAAAGAACTCCAGCTCTATTCAGTCGCTTACCGCTTGCTCAGAGGTGACCTTTGCCTAACATACAAGGCCATGTCAAACCCAGATTTGATGAATATGCTTCACCTCAAAAATCTAGATCCATCAGAGCCACAAGGGCGGGAGACTTAAACCTCGACACGGCTATTAATAGGACGTGCTGGAGGGATAGATTCATCACCCAAAGACTCCCAATGCTGTGGAACAAAATCCCGGTACATGTGAGGCAGAGCACCTCGCTGGCCTTGTTCAAGAGAAATCTTGACCAATGGATGGGAGATCGCAGATATACCCCAGGAATTACCTCAGTGTCACTGCTCGACAGAGGCACAGCAAAATAATGGGTATAGTTCCCCATACTAAAGGGGTGGCGTAAGCCACAAAACGATGGGCTAGGCTTATAAATGCCCTCGGGCAGATAGCCTAGTATGAACCTATGAACCTATGAACCTATTTCTAAAGAAATTTATGAAAATATTTGGCATTGAAGATGTGAATTCGGTAGTAGGAACTTCAGCAGAATTTACACATTATTCCTCAAGGTCCAATAACTGGGTTACACTGGATAGAAATTATACTTCACAGGAGTATGTGCTTTTAATTGAAAGTTTCACCTCACATTCAATAACTATTTCATATCATATACCAATAAAAAACTATGAGAAAAATGCAGGTCAATTAAATAAAAAATGAAACACTGGCACTTTTCTACCTACCTACATGTTAAAATAGAGGAATTCAAGGGACATGTAATGGAAATTCTTCAAGAGTTACTAGGGAAGATAGAAATTTCGTCAGAAAGGATAGCAACTGAGTGGTATAAAATGAAAATGGAACTGAAAATGAGACATTGCTATGAAGTAGTAAGAATTACTTAGAGGGTCTGACAGTTGTTGAAGTATTTGCAGAATATGGAGAATCTCACAAAACAGGATGAGAAGAAACTATACAGTACGAATGAGAAAATAAGGGACTAGCTGAATAACTAGCATGACTTTTAAAAGATTGCTGTTAAGCAACAATTTCTGTAACAACTCCAGAGCACAAAATCTTTTAGCACAACTTTGACACAGAAAGTACAATGGGCTGTTACCAAATTTAGGGAGGCTATGACAAGAAAAAAACTGGATGTATTAGAGTTATTTCTGAAATTTTATAAAAATCTGTATAAAGCAGAAGAATGTAGAAAACAAGAAAGAGCACAAATGGAAATACTCATGGAAAACTTATTGATGCCAAGGTTAAAGGAAGATGAGGCTCATCAAACAATAGTTAAGACTGCAGGAGAACATATAAACATAGTACTGCATACTCGATCTACAAGTAATTCTCCAGGAACAGATGGTATTCCTGTGGAAGTATGGTTGCCAAAAAATATAGGAAATGGAAATCAAAATCTAAACTAAGTGTATTTGAAGTACTGAATATTGTAAAAGAAGTAAAAAACTGAAAATGGCATCTTTAGAAAAGAGTATGAGCAAAATACATAGAAATAAATGGAATTTGTGGGAACAATATGTACAAAATAATGTTCAGGAGAAGAAGTGAGATTTAAGGGAAGGCAAGACTTGAGCAATTTGTAATGCTGGACTAAATGAGAGTTCTTATAAAGAAAGAAAACATGTAAGTAATGTATAATGTACGTAAATTAAAAAAATGTTAGTACAGTTTTTTTTTCTATTAGCGTGCGTGTGTGTGTGTGTGTGTGTGTGTGTGTGTGTGTGTGTGTGTGTGTGTCATAAGTGATATCTTAATAAAAGTGTTTAAAAGATAATATGTAAATCACTTAAATCCACCCCCAGTGGTGTCATCTGCAACAGCCAGAAGACTCACAGTCAACTGCATAAAAAAGGGGTTGGAGGTTGACACTCAGAAAAAAAATTAACTTATGTAATGCCATCTGAAACTATCCTGGAAACTGACCTTAGACACTGGACATATAAAAAATGTGGTGTCCGTAAAATATCTTGCTGTCTGCCAAAAGTCACCACTTTCTCCACATATACCCCATCTCACTAAAAATAAAATTACATCAGGGTTCAGTAAATGCAACAGTATCTTCAACCTCACTTAACAGTGCATGACTGCCTCTGACAAGGAATTACTTCTACCACCACCTTGAGTTCTTTCTTTTAATCATCTGATCCACCTCTGTCATAAATCAGCAAAAAATAAACACACTACATAATCGTTTATGTGGGCTTACCATTAAATGCTGGCATGAAAGACCATTACTGCCTTTCAATCAAGAAGGCCAGTTTGAGAGACCATTACTACCTTTCAGTCAAGAAGGTTGGCTGGCCTCTGACTGGCCAAGAATTTGCTCTTCTCATTAGTACAATTCTGTATAAAGCTCTTTTGCATGTACCCATGCAAGGCCTTACATAGACTCACTTCAATTAAACAGTACTCCTTGGTCTCTTACATTTTCTGATTCTCCTGCAATGTTACTTACCATTCCACCTTGTTCTTGTCTACACTGACAGAGCTTTCTCCCACCAAGCCTGCCCTACCTGAAACTCATTCCTAGGCACCCTTTGTCACCTTCCTACCCTTACTTCCTTTACCAGCCAGCTTAAAGTACAACTATACCAGCAAGCGGAATGCATAAACAGTGAATTTGCAAGTTAAATATTATATCTTATACAGTAACTTTCTTTTTATCTGCAAGACTGCAGTCCCTGTAGCTTATTTCACAAACATATATTATATATAATTTTTTTTTTGCATTTTACTAATCAATGTATGTTCCTGTTATACATATCTATATATATATATATATATATATATATATATATATATATATATATATATATATATATATATATATATATATATATATATACATACATACAGACACACACACACACACATACACAGTATATATTGTTTGTTTTGTGTATACCACAGTGCCATAATCTGTAACCAAGTCGCTACTAAAAGTGGGTAAATAAACAAAAAAAATTAAATACACAATATTATAATAGCAAATTCATGAGTAAAGACAGAAGACTTCAGTGTGTGTGTGTGTGTGTGTGTGTGTGTGTGTGTGTGTGTGTGTGTGTGTGTGTGTGTGCATGTCAATCAGCAAATGCGAAGCTGTGTTTTCATCATCTAGGTGATAAACCTGCATACTTCCTGTAGCATCATTAAGTCTAGTGATGAAGACCCAAACTAAGAACTTTGCCAATGTTTGACTGATGACTACAAAAAAATGATAAATTATACCTCAAACTAGTACAAACTGGTGCATAAAGCCTCCTAAATACAGGTCTGCTGTAATACAATGACAACAACACTGTCAATCTACAAGATTATAATGTTCAATAGGGCATTACCTCAGACTTTTTCTGACCTTATGTTAAAATTTTCATAAACATAAATCAGAATGGCCCCTCCTTCTGTGGGTAACATACAATAGTGAACTAGGTCTGAAAAAACATCTCAAAACATAAAAAAAAAAAATTTAAATGTCTACTGTGCTAGCACTAGCAATTCAACTTTTTCTACCAGAACTAAACTACCATAGTCTGCTATTTTCATTTACTCTTCAAGACAGAGCAAGGGGATAGGCTCCACTAAATAAATTAGCTAAGCAAATGCCTTTAACTAGTCAGTCTGACCACAACAGATCCTAAAACATCCTTCTTTCTGAGCAGAAAAGGTACTACCCACCTATTGTGAGGAAAGTGAAAGGACATCCTGCCCCCTGATTTATGCCAGAACTAAGGAAAGGAAAAACGCCAGGGAAACACACAAAATTTCTAACACTGATGCAGCCAAGGCAGAGCATGGCATTCATAGAACACTTTGTAACAGATAAACTCAACTAAAGCTGCCTTTCTACAACAATGACAATTAATTCTGCTAGGAAACTTAAACAACATTTTACAGTATTCAACTAACTAACCTGGAGAAGAAAAATGAATGAAAATAAAAGTTATAAACTTAACCATAACAATAGATCTTTATGATTCATGTTTGTCCACTTCATCTGAAGGACTGGTAGCTATAGGCAAGTCCAGTTCAGCATCTCAGGAAACACTGCAAAGCTCAAGCTCCTCACTTTCATAATGAACCTCACTGCTCTCTCTTCGTCAGTTCAGATTTAATTGCTGAATACTCACTGACTTAAACAATATATATGCAGCTATACCCTCCCCATTACTGATGCCTCTTACACATCTAAGGTACAGCTGATTAGGTTAGTACAGAGAGAACAGTATACTAAGGAGATGAAAGAGAGGGCAGGTATGTTGAAGAATGTGGACAAAGATCAAGCCTATCTATTGTTACAGAAAGTTTGGATGCAACGTTAAACCGAGGACCCCATCTGCCAGAGTTAGCAATAGCTCATGTGGGTATAAAAGATCCCATGGCATTTAAAAAAAAAAAAGAGTGTGAGAGAGAGAGAGAAAAGGTAAAGTTCCCCAGTGCCCTGGCCAGATTTCCACTAGACAGTATGAATACTGCCTTGGGTCCCCCCTAAAAAGAGCCCATTGGCCTATTGGGACTAACCCGGTCAACAAAAGTACAGTTGTGTACACCTACCATAAATGTAGATGTTCGAGTGTATTCACTGTTGCAGTCATTACATTTGGGGTAATCTGCTGGCAGGTTGCCCTCAGTCGGCCTGAATAACAAAGTCTTGGGTCCTGCGTCGGTTGCTGTCTCCTCTTTCATGACGTCAGGTCGTCAGGGGTATAAAACATGCAGCCGACCCCATTTTAATCAGTTTTTCTTGCCCCAGATGTCAGGTGCCCCCAAAGTCTGCCCTGGAAGAGAAGAGAGGTAAATGATAATGCTTTGTGAAGGTATGAACAGAGCTCCAAGTGGCAGCTTCTAGAATGTCTTTGCTTGGGACCCCTCTGAGAAAAGCTGCTGAAGCAGAGGCAGCCCTGGTGGAATGTGATCTGATCCCCTTGGGCACAGGTTTACCATGGTGCAAATAGCAGAAACAAATGCAGTGGCTTATCCATTTAGAAATACTCTGCTTTGATATAGCCTTCCCTTCTGATCCTGCAGCAAATGCTACCAGTAGCTGCTCAGATTTTCTAAGAGATGTGGTCCTGTTTAAGTAGAATCTTAGTTATCTGTGTACATCCAATGAATGCAGAATCCGCTCCCCCTTGTTCTGCGGATTTGGGTAAAATGTTGGCAGGTGAATGGTCCGGTTAAGAGCTACACTGGATACCACTTTAGGTATAAAAGAAGGATTGGTCCTGAGGGCCACCCTGTCTGGGTAAAAAATAATGAAAGGCTCCACTGCCATGAGAGCCTGTAGTTCTGAAACCCTTCTTGCTGAAGTGACTGCCAAAAGAAAAGCTGTCTTCCAAGATAGAAATTTTATATCCGAAGTAGCTGCTGGTTCAAAAGGAGGCAGGGTGAGTTTTTCCAGTACAAAATTGAGGTCCCATGCAGGAGTTGGTGCTCTCCTGGGAGGCCTTACATTTTTGGCCCCTCTGAGATACTGTTTAGGCAGTGGATGAGAAAAGAGGGGAGACTCTGTGTTGTAATGAGCCGAGATGGCAGAGGCATGGATTTTTATTGAAGAAAAAGACAGGCCCTTGTCAAGCATCTCAGTTAAGTATTGTAAAATCTGAAGAATATTGGGCTTTGCTGTGTCAATTTCTTGTGCTTGGTTCCAAGCAAACAGAATCTCTTCCATTTATCAGCATAAAATTTTCTAGTACTAGGCCTTCTGGCTTCCAAAATGACATCCATCACAGGTTTACTGAGAGATGTGGTTTGAATAATTAGTTGATCAGCCATGCTGCAAGATTCAGAGTTTGGAGCTGAGTATGTAGAATTTGAAAGTTCTGCTGAGACAGTAGATGAGGTGTATGAGGCAAGTACCATGGAGGAAGGTGTGACATTCCTCAGAAGCAGGTACCAGTGCTGGCGAGGCCAGTCCGGAGCAATTAGGATCATTTTTGTTTTTTCCTGTCTGACTTTTAGTAAGACGTTGGAGAGTAGAGGCAGAAAGGGAAAGGCATAGACTGATATGTTTTTCCAGCTGAAGGATAGGCCATCCACTTTCCATGCTTTTTTGTGATGAGTTCTTGTACAAAATTTGTTCAACTGATAGTTTTGGGGTGAGGCAAATAGATCTATGTCTGGGTTCCCCCATTTCTGTGTTAACCTGTTGAAGATTTGTGGATTCAGTTTCCATTCATGCGGGTCCATAAGATTTCTGCTTAGGTCGTCTGCCAGAGTATTTTGCTTTCCTGGCAGAAATTGTGCTTGAAGATGTATTTGGTAAGTCAAGTCTGAGTTCCACAAGGCCATGGCTAGTCTGCAAAGGGGATAGGAGTGTGTACCCCCCTGCTTGTTTATGTACCACATAACAGTGGTGTTGTCCGTCCTTATCAGTAGTTGCCCTGGATGAAGTAAGTCCTTGAAAGCAGTCAGAGCATTCTGAACAGCTAGCATTTCTTTCTGGTTGATATGCAGATGCATTTGGTTTGGGCTCCATTTGCCCTGAATGCATCTCCCTGCTAGGTGGGCCCCCCAAGCATAGTCTGATGCGTCTGTAGTTAGGGTTTGGATGGCAGGGGGTAGAGTGAATGACAGTGTTGTTTTGGTGACATGTCTCTGCCCACCAAAGAAACTCCTGTTGCAGGCAGGGAATGAGAGGAATCATTGTTTCCTGGCTGTGACAATGTTGACTCCATAAACTTTTTAGGTACCATTGAAGTTTCCTCATATGCAGTCTCGCATATGGAATCAGTAGAATGCAGGATGCCATGAATCCAAAAGCCTGCAGAATTTGTCTTGCAGATAACTGGGTTTTTGTTGCCATTTGTTTGAAGTATGTTGTCAGTTGCCTTTGTTTGTCTGGCGTGAGGTAAGCCATCTGGGCAGTTGTATTCAAGCTTGCATCCAGGAATGTAAATATTTGAGAGGGTACCAGTTGTGATTTCTTTTTGTTTATGGTGTACCCTAGGCATGCTAGAAGCCTTTTTACAAATGCCAGATGTTGAAGAAGAGTGTCCTTGTCCTCTGCTTGAATGAGACAATCGTCCAGATAAGGATAAATTTGGATGTTTCTTTGTCTGCAGAATGCCATTACTGGTCCCAGGCACTTTGTAAAGACCCTGGGCACAGTAGATAAGCCAAACGGCAGTGCAGAGAATTGGTAATGCAAAAAACCTGCTTTGAAGCGGAGGTATCTTCTGCATGATTCCCTTATTGGGATATGCAGGTACGCCACTTTTAAGTCTAGAGTTACTAACCAAGCTGCAGAGTCAGCATTTTGAATTTTGGAATGTCCAGGTACGTGTTCAGAATCGATAAGTCCAGCATTGGACGCCATGAGTTGTCTTTTCTGGGTACCAGGAAAAGTCTTGAATAAAATCCTTGGCCTTTTTCCTTTTCTGGTACCGGATGAATAGCCCCCATATCCATGAGGGACATGACTTGTTTCTGGGCCTCTGCCCACTGGTTTTGTGGCAGATCTGGCCATCCGTTTGAAATTGGCAAAATATGGAAACGAAATCTGCACCCCTGGGATAATATGTTTAATACCCACTTGTCCTGGGTAATTAACTGCCAATTTTGAGCATGAAGTGCTAATTTTCCCCCCAAGGGGGCTGCCAAAAGATAAGTGCTTGGAGATGGTAGAGGAAAGTCATTTAGACTGCTTACTGTAGGGTTGTGCTTTGTTTCCTCCAGATTTGGAGGTGGAGGCACCCCATTGCTTTGACCTGTAAGAACCCTGTGATTGATACCTGGAGCCTTTTGAGCACCTGGGTTTGCCCTGAGTGGCTCTGTTGGACACAAGAAAGGACCACTTTTTAGTAGGCCAGTGCCTGCTGAACCTGGGTGGCTGCACTTGCAAGAAATCTTTTACAGTTTTGTATAGATTTAGCTTTGTCTTCCATTTTCTTTAAAACCTCTTCTGCCTTATTACCAATTAGAGTATCATGCTGCAAAGGGGCATCCAACAATTTAGCTTTAACATGATCAGGCAGCTTTTGCTCCTTGAGCCAGGCATGCCTTCTAATCACAGATCCAGTAACAGCGGCCCTACAAGAGGCCTCCAAGGAATCAAAACCACATTGTAAAGAATGCTTTCCAACCTGTTCTGTTGAATGCAATAAATCCTGTAACTTTTTATTTTCCACACAATCAGAAATCAGTAAAATTTTCTCTTTCAGTAAGCCCATAACATGCTGTTGATATTTAAGCATATGAAACTGGCAGTTTAAAGCCCTGACTGCCAAGGCTGCAGACGTATAAACCTTCTTACCCCATCTATCCAGCACCCTGGAATCTCTATCAAAAGGGGTAGGAATTTTGGCAGTAGAAGCCTTAATACCCTTGGGACCCTGAGAAATAGTCTCAGGATCAGCAGCAGGATTTTGAAAAAAGAAATTTGTGCGAGTCAGGAACCCTGTAATATCTGTCTGGCTTACTAGGACCCAGAGGCAGGGAATCATGAGCCATGCTTGATTCCGAGAACACATCATCAACAATGTCTAATACAGGAGTTATAGTCAAAGGCCTATGCTGAGGAAGAAGGAGGAAATCCCTAAGCCTCTTTTTGATTCAGAGAAGTCTTGACTCTCCCAGTGAAAATGTTCCCTTAAAGTATGCAAAGTCTCTCCAAAAGAGTAATCCTCAGGAGGAGATGCAGATGGGATGGATTCCTCTGCATCAGAATCCTCATAGGGTGGAATAGAAAATTCCTGATCATAAGAGGAATCAGAAGAAATGGAAACCTGATCTGAAGATTCATAATCAGTGCCTTGCCTAGGCCTCTTAGCAGGGGGGGGGGCCTGATAAAGGTAATTAAATCCTCAGCCATTTTGATCATCTGTTTTTAGGCATAGGGGCCTGAGCACGTGGCTCATGCATCAGTTTTTTAGACATAGAAGTTGTTTTGTACCTTGTTTTTGTTGCTGGCATCAGTTTAATGTAAAATGTTGAGGCCTGAAAACACCCTCAGAAGCCGGTGCCTGCTCACGGCTCCGGACCCATCCAAGGGAGAGACATCCACGGGTTTAATACCTTGCGAATCTCGCGGCATTCCGGACTCCGAATGAGTCTCAGTAGAGGCCTGCGACTCAAAAGTAGCGGGTATCAGGGGCTGCAAAAGCACCTCACTGTGTAACGGTGAACCAGCGACTGGCTTAGGAGAAGCTTCGTCATCGGTTTTGGACCTCGATGGTCTGTCTCTATCTTTTTCCTTGTGTTTTTTGTGAACTCCGGTAGTTGGATTGCTAACTGACGACATTTCAGGGTAGTTAAATCTTGAACCAAAATATTTAGAAGCAAAAATATACCGACGCGTAATAGTGCGTTGGTTGAATTTAGCACAAAACCAACAGCAAGGCACGGTGTGATCAGGGCCTAGGCAAGGAATACAGTACAAATGAAAATCCTTATGAGGTATTTGCTTCCCACAAGTAATGCAATTATTAACTTTTACTGACATCGGTAAGGAGCAAGAAAAAGTTTCCCCAATGGGGTACTTAGCTTTGGTTTGTAGACTTTGGTTCTGAAATTCGAATATGAAAATTTCAGTAGTCAGCTGACCGGCACTTGCAAACTGCTTCTGCTTCGGGCACCGCGCGGCAAGAAAGACTGATTAAAATGGCGTCAGCTGCATGAATTATACCCCTGACGACCTGAAGTCATGGAAGAGGAGACAGCAACCGATGCAGGCCCCAAGACTTTGTTATTCAGGCCGACTGAGGGCAACCTGCCAGCAGATTACCCCAAATGTAATGACTGCAACAGTGAAACACAAAGAACATCTGTAAATAAATAACCTACACATCTTACATGATCTGGCCAATCCACTTTAACAGTAGGACAGGGTCTCCAGCTGTATAACTTGGGTTGCATCATAACAGAATACCACAGAAAACAGTGGCCCTGAAGGAAGACCTGGACCTCAAAATCACATCCACATTGTAGTGTCTTGCAAAAATATACAGTGAAGCCCACGTTGCAGTAACAGAATTATCAATCACAGATGAACATTTTAAAGTAAACTGAAGAAGCAGCTACAGATCTAGTCAAACGAGCCGTGGGTTTACCTGGAAATGCACTGTTACTAGAAAGATAAAAGTATGCAAGCCATCTGGACAATGTAACCCAGGATTTTTTTTTTTTTGGTCCAAAGGCAAAAGAAACAAAGAATTCATCTTCTGCTCTTACATTTTTTTTCTGTGCAAGTAAAATCTTAATTGTTTGTGCACAATCACTCGATACAACTTATATTCTCCTATGTTGAAGAATTCTGAAAAGAGAATTGGCATTCTTATTTTTTTGTTATAATCTGGTTAAGGCTCAAGGCGGTAGCCATCTTTGGCTTGAGGGGTTAGTTTGCAGAGTAACTTTTTGTGTAAAATTATGTATGGAAGTTGACAGCAGAGCATGCAACTCAAATACTCTTCTTACTGATATGACAGCCACTGGGAATATCATTTTTGAAGATAAATATTTGATATATTCTGGCAGTTGGCACAGAGGACTAAAGCTACAAGTTGTTAACAAGCTGTTTCCTGTAGTCCATGGTTTGATTTCCTCAGCCACCATTTGCCTAATGGGTAAACCTGAACAACTCACTTAGCCAGTCAGTATGCTGGAGCATCTGGAAAAGTGAATTAGGCAGCACTATTATCTCCTCGCCCAGTATGTATTTAAGAACCTAAAAGATCTGCTTTTGCCGCTGATTTAAATAGAGAGCAAGTCAACTGTATAGAATGAAAATTAAGATCACATGGAGGAGTTGGGTTTCTCACCAAAAAAAATACAGGGTATACCCAACATGTCATATGCCGGTTGATTAAAAGCCCTATCACTGTATTCGGTTTCCTACCGATTACTGAGAGGTGATCTGTGCCTGACCTACAAGGCAGCCTCTGACCCAGCCCTGATGGAAATGTTGCATATTTGCAAAACTAATTAGACGAGGGTTACTCACTACAAAGATCAAAAACTGATATCTGACATGAACAGATCATGCTGAAAAGGCAAATATGTGTCCCAGAGATTGCCCCTCCTCTGGAATAGGTTTCCTATTCACATGAACATTCAAAAAACAATGAGCCAGCACGTACGGTTCAGTCGAACCAACTTTATTGACACCAAGATTCCATGAATAAAAAGGAATCTTAATAAACAAGCATACCGGTTTCGGCCATATCATGGCCTTTATCAATGCAGTTCTGTAAGAGTAAGGAAACCCGACCCCTGGTGGACCAACCTTATATACTCCATGTTTAAAGGGATACATAATCTTATATAATAAACAAATGCATTGGAACAAAACAGCATCTTCCCCACATAATAATAAAAAACTTCAACATAATAAACATATAAAATACATTAACAATGTTAAATATCATCAAAATAATATTATAAAAATAATATTATATAAAAAATAATATTGTAAAATAATAATATAAAAAAATATATCGTGGCCAAAATGTTTGGGGACCTGAATAGTGATCAGAACAACATGTCAGGACAGTCTCTATATATAAACAACCTATATATATTTGTTTGTTCTATATAATGACAAACCTCAAAGTTTATCATAAACATACATTCCCACTTATATCACAAGATTGGTCAGACTATCCAAATCCTATATGTTATATACCTAGATCTATAATCCCATAAACTCAAATCATATATCCTCAGGATATATGTATATATCCTCCACATTCCTGTTGGTATTGTAAATATGCCTAGAACCAAAATCGATGAATAATACATAATCCCTTTACATAAGTCATAATATATATATACACATGACCTACAAAATTCTATTCTAACATATTTAAACCAGGTCTAAATAGACCACCCAATTGAATTATCCACCTTTGTTCCATTTGATCAAGTTTTTGATGCCATCCGGCTTTGAAACTCCTATGAAGGGTGATCCTATCTATAACAACAAACCGAAACATGGCCGAAGAATGCTCCAAGGTATGTTTAAA
Source organism: Protopterus annectens (assembly GCF_019279795.1). Lineage (NCBI taxonomy): Eukaryota > Metazoa > Chordata > Ceratodontiformes > Protopteridae > Protopterus > Protopterus annectens. The sequence goes on from NC_056739.1 coordinate 1,676,183,004, forward strand.
TAGGGCATTAGCAACACGTTTGTTCTTAATTGCACTTAAATGTTCCCCTATTCTAAATTTGACAGGTCTGGACGTTTGTCCAACATAGAATGCAGAGCAACTACAGGTAGCCAGATATACCACCCAATCTGTGCTGCAATTGGCAAAAACCCTTATCTCAAAAATTTGTGACGTATTTTTGCTAGAAAATTCTTTGGTTTGTTGCAAATGTTGACAAGCAGCACAATGCCCACAAGGATAGCACCCCCTTAGTATATCACCACTTAAAGTTCTTTGTTGTGGTATATTTGGAACATATCTTTTATAATGTGTGAAGTGAGAATTCATATTCCGTCCCCTCCGGTAAGAAAACTGACAATTTTCCGGCAACAACCTACCTAGAACCTCATGTGACAAAAGAATGCCCCAATGTTGGTTAATGACATCCCTAAAACGATTGGTATTATTCCCATAGGTAGTCACCAACCTTATTGGTTGATTATGATTTGCTTTATTACCATCCCTGTTATTTACTTTATAACATAATAGATCCTGACGTTTCATTTTGGAAGTTTGACCTTCAGCTTTAACTAATAGTTGAGATTCATACCCCCTATATAGAAACCTACGCGTTAAGTCCAGACTACATTCCAAATAATCTTCATCAGATGAACAAATACGTCTGATTCTCATATATTGAGATTTCGGAATATTGTGGATGGTGTGGCGTGGATGAGAACTATTAGCATGTAACAAAGTATTGTATTTGGGAAACTTGCGATATATAGTAGTCGATAAAGTATTATCTGCAAGTTTAGAAACCTTAACATCCAAAAATACAATCTCTGAAAGTTCAATATTAGCAGTGAACCGAATACCAAAACTATTATTATTCAAATAATCCACAAACTGTATTAAACTTTGCTTATCTCCACGCCACACCATCCAACAATCGTCTAGATATCTCCGCCAGATATCCAGATGTTGTAAAAATTTGTTATGTTGGTCATCATATATAAACCCAGCCTCATAGTACCCCATGAACAAATCAGCATAGATGGGTGCAAAAGAAGCACCCATCGCAGTGCCCTTAATCTGCCAATAAGCCTTGCCTGCATAATAAAAGATATTCTTCCGTAATACCAATTCAGTGAGCCTAATCAAAAAGTTATTAAAGGCTAAAGAATAAAGGTTTGATTTGTATAGCCAAAAGGAAACAGCTAAAATTCCCTGATCATGTGGAATATTTGTATATAATGAAGCCACGTCAAGAGTACAAAGTAACCAGTGAGATTCTAGTTGGGAATCATTAATTATATTTAGAAATTCGGTGGTGTCCTTAATACGAGACCTAATAAACGGTAGCAAAGGTTTCAAATACTGGGTCAAAAAAGCTGACAATGGTTCCGTTAAGGAACCCCTACCTGAAACTATAGGTCTCCCAGGAGGATGTAATGGGTCTTTGTGTATTTTCGGTAAGATATACAGATACTGAGAACTAGGCTCGTCCACCTTAAGTTGCACACCTACCTGTGTCGTAATGATACCCTGCTGCACCGATAGATCCAAAAAATCATCAATTTCTCTCTTAAAAGAAAGAGTCGGATCCACATTTAGTGCCATATAAAAACTAGAATCTGCCAACTGTCTTAAAGCTTCCTGATTATATAATGAATGATCCAAAACCACAACTGCTCCTCCTTTATCCACCATAGTTATAACTATGTTATGATTAGTACTAAGCTCAACCAAAGCTTGTCTTTCTACAGTTGTTAAATTATTTTCGGTAAGACCATATAAATTGGAAAAATGTAACTCCTTCATTATGCACTCTCTAAAAATGGACACATGTTTGTTCATGGGGGGAACAAAATTGGATTTCCTAAACCTAAAATCAGAAGATCTTTGAGTATATTCCTGATCTGCAAAAAAGATTTTTAGGTTAAGTATTCTACAGAATTCATCAACATCTTGTAATAACTGAGTTTCTGAAACCAAGGATGAGGGTACAAAAGAAAGCCCTTTATTCAGCAGTTTAATATGTGCTGGAGAAAGTTCAAAAGAGGAAATATTATGTATATTATCAATTATGTCACCATTTGTTGTAACAGGGACTGCAAGGTTATGTTGCCGGAATCTGTTCTTATGCTTCTTACCCCCCCGCCTCCTACCCCTAACTCTAAAGGGGGGGGCTGTTTCCTTTTCGCCGCTGGGGACACCTGGCGTAAGGAACCTTCCCCATCCGTTACAGAAGAGGCCTCCTCTTCTGATGTAGTATCAGACATAGATTTATGATGTCTTAAGATGGACCTTGGTCTTTTCTTATTGTTATAGCTATTACTAGATCTAGATTCCTGAAATCTCACCGATTTATGATTTACAAAAGGTTTCCCTTTTTCATAGTCCATCAAATCACGATTAAACTTGTTAATCTTCCTTTTTGTAAGTTGTTTTTCCAATATTGAGAGGTCCTTAGCCAGGTCTGAAACTTGTTGTGAATATAACACTTCAGATTTAAATTTTTCTACCTCCCCACACAAAATTTCAATCTCTGTAAGTTGACTCTGAATAGTCCTGTCATAATACCTTAATAAACAATCAACAAATTGCATAGATGATGAATGTTGTGCCTCCGCCCATTCCTTGGAAAGCTCACTATCTATATTGGCCACAATGGGTTGTATACGGACCCTTAGTCCCCTAGGAGTGATATCCTTGACCTTGTAGGCTTTGAAAAGTTTCAAATGCCATACATTCGTGCGTAAAGCCTTCATTTGTCTATTAAGCTTAGAAAACATGTTGTTGCATTGTGATGGGCCATCCAATAATAAATTCGGTCCCGATACATTATTTAAACCAAACACCTCCAAATTGTCTTGATCGGCCGAAAGACCCTTCAATAACTCCCCAATGTCCATGATTCAAATATAAAACACTCCAATATATTGTAGTGTAAGGACACCGAATAACCGAGTGACCTTGAAAAACAACCACAACTTCTATCACTCCATATATATAATATTGTCCATGTTAAGTGTGACCTATCAACTATGTTTAAAAAAATTATTCAGATAAACTGAACCTTTTAACTATCTTACCATAAGTGGCCCAATATACAAAACATCTCTTCATCAAAAAAACTCTTCATCAAAAAAACGACCTTCGTCTTATTAGGCAATATAACATATCAAATATCAAAAGTGTAATATCTGGAAAAAAATCCAGAAAAAATACACTCATTTGAATAAATAATCCAACTCTGGAAAATATTGCCCTTCCATAGGCCGACATACGTCTCTGCCCAAAACTCAGTTATATATTAGTATATTGCCACCGTAAGATATAATATTCACAACAACCCATGGACTTTTCAGGATTCAACCTGTTGTAAACACACATCTATCCCAAGCAGTGTTGGTTACCTTCAAGGCCACTCAGAAAATAACAATATCACTAAGGCCCCATCTATTCATGCCATTCCAAACCTAAAGCCCATTAAATCTTATACTGAGCACCTACAAAAGGCATATATATTGAGGCCATTCCCCTATATATATACACATTGATATTATTAGAGATCTTAATAAGCCATCACAATACCACACATGTTTGTGAAAGAAACCCTCTGACCCACAAGGCCAAAATAAACACTAGAATTCTCATACTTATAATCAAATGTAAGGTTGCATATCTCCATTCACTAATTAAACATTAAAAACAAATATTTGGTTGTTTAAATGTGAAATCCGGAATAAACACAACCAACCAAAAACATTTCAAAGGTATTAACACATGCCCCTGGAAGTCAACCAGAACGATCCCAAGCCATATGAACTGAACATCACTACAATTGCCTAAGACCCATGTTCTACAATTCAAGAATGTCCCACTATTTAACTCCCATCAGTATTATTGTTGCTGTTTATAACCATTGCACATAGTCAAACAGATAAACCACACTAATATTGGACATACATATACACCCACAGATGTATGAACTAGAAAAAGTTATATATAAATCAAAAAAACATCTGTTATATTACTAAGCAAAAAATAATATAAACAATAAACAATGCAAAAAGTCCAATTATTGTCCAAATCATATTCCCAATTTTGAAATTAGCAAAGCAAATAGTCCAAAACATCCATTAGTTCAAACGCTCCATGTTCGTGAATCTGCAGTCACTCCGGTTAATGGAATACAAAATTTATAGATACCAGGGCCCAAATGATATAACAGTCCCGCAACATGAACGGCCCATGTATATGAAATAGTTAAGTCACACATTCGCTGATTGGTAGCCCAAACACAATCCTTTTGAAATTCCGAAAGAATAAAAATGGCCCCAATGTCCCAATGCAAAGAAAAAAGTACCTCAAATGCGAACCAAACAAAATGGCCGTCAATACGCCATCAATTTGCATTAATAAACATGGAAAAAAACCTCTCATACGAAAAAATTGGAGAATTGTATTTCCGTGGACACACACCATCCATATAACACCAAGGTTAGCTCTCCAACCATCTCTTAAACTCCAACTCGAATTAGACAAGCAGTGGTTCACGAACCAGATGTCCCCAGCGCGAAGAGAAACAGCTAAACAACTCCACACCAAAGTACGCGCACGCCGGACAACGTGCACGGCTCCAAAAATACATGAACATTCAAAAAACAATGAGCCAGCACGTACGGTTCAGTCGAACCAACTTTATTGACACCAAGATTCCATGAATAAAAAGGAATCTTAATGAACAAGCATACCGGATGGGTAAAACTGATCCTTGGCCATTAATGGAATCAGCAAAATCATGCAGGTGGGTTGAGGGTCCAAATTTCTGGATGAGGCTTGTGACAGACAACCTGGACAAGACTCAAGAAGGAGAAGTGTCCTTATGAAATAAAGTCAAAGAAAGAGAAAACAGACTTGTCAAGGTAAAAGGGAGAGTGAGAATAACTATGGTCTTGCAGAGATTTGTTAATGATGGAAAAGAATAAAGGAGAACCAGAGGTAACCGATGGATTACAGTGTGCCCACTGTGTCTGACCCTTTTGAGGAATGAGGGAATATTGTTGCATTTGGTATCGACTGAGGATGCAAAAAATTGCTGCAAGGTTTTCTCAGTGACATAAAATCTTCTGCACTATTGGCAGACTGAGACACCACTCATAAGGCATTAGAAGACATCTGCTGAGTGCCTCTGTTACTGTGCTGGCTTCTCTACGGAACCCAACTGCTATCAGAAAGCTGTGCAAGTCAAGTGACCTTTCTCATAGCCTCACCGCCTTCCAAAACAATGGGTAAGACCCGGTCCCCCCTCCATTTGTTCATGAACATCACTGACATGTTGTCTGACTGTATAACAACTGCATCCTACAGAAGGCACTCCTTCAGAGCTTCCAGTACTGGGCTACTGATGCACAAAAGGAGGTTTTGTTGAGTCCAAGTCCCTCAGAATATCTGTCTGCCATGCAAGACAATGGCCTCTCATCCCAGGGAAGACACATCCATAGTGACTGCCACCAAGAGAGGAGGTGCCAATAAAGGACTTCCATTGTAGCGATTTGGAGAATGATGCCAACACCGAAAAGGCTACTGGCAAACTTTGTTTAATCAAAACAGTTGATTCATAGGGGTCCTCCAACAGAGCCCAATGGACATGAATGGTCCATTGTAGCACTCTTCTATGACGACTGTGAACTGTAAAACATGTACAATTGCTGCCATGAGTCTAGTACTCTTAAAATAAGGACAGATGGTAGAGACAGATATGGTAAAAGTTGTTTGACTGAATTCTTCTTGAGCAAAGACTGGCCAGTTTTAATCTGGTCTCCAAACGGTAAAGTATGAAAATCAATAGGACAGACAAAACTGGAGTTAGTAGTACCTTACACAAATGTGACTCCCTTGACATTGTGGCTATAAGCCAGTCATCTAGATATGAGAAGATTTTTATTCCCTGCAATTTTGGGGTAGATGCAACCATTGTCATGCAGTTTGTGAACAACTGTGGGGGGAATCAGAGAGACTAAAAGACATCCATAACCCCTTTTTGCGCATGGGGTCAGGGTGTCACTTCTACAGTGACAATCATCTTGAACCAAGGTTTACACTGCCAGGTGGCTAGCCCTGCCACACTAGTTTAACAGTACTACTCACTCGCACACACACACACACACACACACACACACACACACACACACACACACACACACACACACACACACACACACAAAAACCTACAGCCAATGTAGAGTGTCCAATCCACCTACTGAATGTTTTTGGAATGTGGGAGGAAACTGGAGCACCAAGAGAAAACCCTCACAACTGCATGGAGGACATGCAGACTCCACACAGAAGGCACCCGAGCAGAGAATCGAACAGGAGAACCTCTTGCTGCGAGGCAACAATGCTAACCGCTGCACCACTGTGGCCATGTTTTGAAATGATAATGATTAACCTTCACCTGAAAGCACAGGAAATTCCTGGATGCCTTTGTCATTTTTATGTGTAGTTAAGCCCCCTGAATGTCCACAGAGTACATCCAGTCTATCTCCTGCAGGCATGAAAGAACTGACTGCATAGTCACCACCTTGAACATGGTTTTCGTTGTATAAAAATTTAGGCCACTGAGGTCTAATATTTGTCTATGATCTACTTTTTATTGAAAACTAAAAAGAATACAGAGTAAACCCTGGAGTCTGTCAGGTCTGGTAGAACCACTTGGGTGGCTCTTTTTTTGCTAGTAGGTTGGATACCTTTAATTTGACTGCTTGTTTCTTCATAGGTTCATAAGTTTATGCTAGGCTAATGACCACCAGGGTCTTTACAAGTCTAGCTGTGCAACCCACTCCAGTTTTGTCCGCAGGTTTCTTGAATGTCTGTATGGGGGATATGTTGGTAAAGATGCAGCTAAGAGCTATGGTGGACACTAATTGGTTAGTTGGAGATTAATTTACTTATTGTTGACCTCTGTCCATCAGACACATGGGGCCACACTAGGTGTGAATGTGCTGCTTGCCATCCAATGATCCAGGTTTCTTCTGAATAGGGTCAAGGATGAACTCTGCTTCATGTAGATGGGTAGCTTATTTCATAGTGCATGGATCCTTTTACACACCTATGGGTCTTTCCAGCATGCTCTATTTACGTTGCAGGAAAAGTTCAGGTCCTTGGATCTACTGTTTCTGGTGTTGTTTGTTTTGCAAATGTGCAAGAGATCTATCACAGCTAGATATGAGGATGGCTTATATGGCAGGCACAGATGGTCTCTCAGTAACCTTTAGGAGACTGAGTACAAAGATAGGGACTTAAGGCGATCTATGTAGGACAGGGTATTCATACCATGGATTCCCCTGGTAAGAAACCACTGAGGACACTCCAGCTGTTACCAAGTGTCTGGTTAGATATATGTCAAAGCTGGCATTGTACTCGATGATGGCTCTGATCATGGCTAAATAGAGTGATACTATTACTGCCTTGGACATGGATGTCATGAACTTGCTTAAGAGTTGGGCAACTTGGAATGATTTTTCTTATTACCTTGGCTAAGTGTTGGTCAAAGGCCAGACTACTGTCTACATATGTTCCCAGATTCCTAACTATTGGGTCAACTCTTAGTGGTGTTTTATCGATGGAGTAATTAGCTTGGGTGGACGATTTCCCAAAGGGCACAATAATACATATCTTCATGTTGAATTTTAATCCGTGGTTTTGACATCAATCATTTGCTTATGTTAGACCCTGTTGTAGGAGGTTAGCATCGTGGGGGGAATCTATGACAGCTCCCAACTTACAGTCATCTGTGAACTTGTGGGGTAGACTGGAAGCAGTCAGCTTGTAGATTTTGAAATCTCCAAAAATGGAATGGAATGGAAATGACTCTGGAAATTATTTCTCTGAGCCACCTGTCCTGCATGATGTACAGCCACCCAAATAAATGAAGGGATATTCAACCACAGACTGCTACCACAGGTGGACATTTGAACACGCCTTCAGGGGTGCTGTTTCTGACGCCAGGAGGGAGGGACACAGAACCCCTGGTTCTGCAGTCCAGCTCTGCCTCTAGTGTGACCTCAGGAGTTTCCATCAAAGAGTTGCTCATAAAACTGATGTTGGGACTTCTTAAGCCGTATTTATTTACCTATTTATTTGTTTGTTTTTATTTTGATAACTAGTATGATCCAGTAAGGTCCAACTAGACTTAGTGCCCTTTTTTCAATGGAAGCCATGGGAGACATGCTCTAATAATACATTTACAATTGCAGGTATAGAAATGACAACACACTTGGGTAAGTCACTTACACTAAGAACAAGTCTTTTCAAATCTGGCCTATGGTGTAAACCTGCTTTATACAAAGGACTTATGCAGATGTAAGTCATTTACACTGACAGCAAATCTTTTGGAAACTGGGCTTTGCTGTATGAGAAAAAATACAGCACCTAGCAGAAACACATGAAGACAGAGGGAGAACGTGCAGAGACCAAAGAGAAGGAACCCAAACTGAGACCCAAGCTAGGGAACCAGGCACTGTGAAGAACATATATTTTTCCTAAATCATTTCTTTACTGAAAATGTTAAAGTGAAAGTAATTATACATTCATTTTTCTATTACAGTTAATATGACAACACCCTAAGATAAAAAAATAAATAAAATAAAAACAGACACATGTATCATCTTCTACATGTGTTACACATCATGACCTACTGTCAAGAACCTTTTACTTGCTTCACCGTACCCCACTGTATGCCTTTCTTTCATACAACTGATGCCCTTGTTTTGGTAACAAGTGCATGTTATAATTTTGTGCCAGTAATTCTAAACCACAGTAATAAATAAATACATGATAACAGTGTGGGGTGTGTGTGTGTGTGTGTGTGTGTGTGTGTGTGTGTGTGTGTGTGTGTGTCTGTGCATGCATGTGCGTCCTTCAGTGGACTGCAACATCATTCAGGATGATGTCTGTGCCTTCTGCCCATAGAGTGCTGGAACAGGATTCTGCTCCTAGTAACCATATGTTGGATTAAGAAAGTAAAAATAGTTTATGAATGAATAAATGAAAGCAAGAATAAATGCTTTGTGGAGAATAGTTGTGGTGGTTCTTTATTCAATCATGATGTAACAGGCACTTAATATTAAGAATATAGACACCAGCTGGACATTAAAGTCAACATAGCCATGATTAATCATGCATTCTCCATACTAATGAGATCAGTAGCACAGTAAAAACAAACAAAAAAACTGCTGCCTTTTTCTGCACAGCCAAGTGGTGACACTTAACTTTTTCATTTAAAAACATTAGCCTAATTAACACAATCAGTATTTATCACTTTTTAGAACAAAATGCACCCATCAAATGCATCAAAACAATTACTACATAAAATGACAAAAAGTGGTGGCAGTGGCACTAAACGGATACATTGCGCAAATACCATCATTCGCATAAATGTATGCATATGCAGTACATTGTTAATCTAGCTCAACAATTCACATCAGCATAGAGACAGACAAAAATGAAGTCTGCATCGTACAATGGTTTTATTAAAAAAAAAAATAAAACTTTTTTTTTTTTTTTTTAATAACAGCCTTGTATAATACCAATATAACATAACGAGTCTGTGAGTAGTTCACATTTTACTCCCCACAACACAACAGGCAAATTAAGATTCATATTGTGCAATTACACCACTGCACAACAGTTGTGACTAATATATTTAGGAAAAGAAAAATTAAATGTCTGAAGCAGTTTTAGATTCAAAGACAGAAAGCAAATATACATATATATATATATATATATATATATATATATATATATATATATATATATATATATATATATATATATATATATATAAATGACCGTGTGTGTGTGTGTGTGTGTGTGTGTATATATATATATATATATATATATACACACACATATATATATACAAATATATAGTGTGTGTGTGTGTGTTTGTGTAAATACACATATATACACACACATACATCTATGAATAATATATATAGGAAGAGAAAAATTAAATGTCTGAAACAGTTTCAGATTCAAAGAGAGAAAGCAAATATATACACATATGATCGCTCGTGTGTGTGTCTGTATATACATATACAGCATGCATGCATGTGTGCGTGTCTCTAGATACACACATATACGCACATACATATATGTTGATAAACTTGTTGATACTGAATATGGGGTCTAGGAACTGGAGTTGAGGAGCCAAAGCTGAAACACCTCCAATGCCAACAGAATCAGCTTCAAATGCACTGAATGATGTGGAATCAGTACCAATGGTCTGGATATAACCTATGCCAATGCGGGGTACAATGAAAATGTAGTCTGCTCTAAAACCTCCAGCGCCAAAACTTCTGCCATGACAGGTGGAGGTCCTAAGACTAACCTGATCTACCAAAGAAACAGATGTGGATGTGGATGGGAAGACACTCATATCAATCTGCATCTTCACAAAAGCCCTCAACACCCAATTCTGATAAATGCTGGGCACATGTTGATTGGATATTGTAAACCTAAAAGAGATTGTGAAAGAAAGGGGGGGGGTTTGGGATCCCAGAAACTTGGACAGCTCAGCTCAGAGGACTTACTCCTACTAAATTTCTTTGGGGAAAAGTCAGGAATGACTCTAGACTCTGTGTTACACTGTCCTGGTATCAGAAAAGAATTGGGCTCTGTAGTCACTGAAGACAGCATCTTGCATTGATGACTTCAAAGTTTTTGAAGGAGGGGAAGGACCTGCAGACATAACTTCCAATCTTTTTCTCTTCTCCCTATCCTTGTCTCTTTTATCTGACATTTTGGGGTCCCTTTTTTCTTCTTAATTTGTTCTTTCTTGTAATGATTGGGATCAAAAGGCCTTTCATTTTAACCAAGGTATGATGAGATTTTCTGGCGACAAGCATACCACACATAACTCAATGGTATCTTGGGGTAGAAATCTTGTGATCACAGTGTGCCTACTTTTTTAAATGTTTATCCATCTTCAATAAACAAATGGGGAAGAACCCTGGAAACACCAACCATACAACAAAAATACAGGAACCACAAACAGCAAAGTTCAACAAGGCAACTACCACAAAACACAGCTTCAGAAATGACTTTAAGAAGAAAAAAATGCAAATCTGCTGTAAAAGGGAGAAACAGCAGTTGGGAGCGATGAACGGAAAGGTATATCTGAAACAAAAAAAAAAAAATATATATATATATATATATATATATATATATATATATATATATATATATATAAATGATGTCATTCATTTAGAAATGTGAAGTAAGGAAAACTGACAGAAATAGGGTTGAAAAACCTTAAAATGCAATAAAAATAGCACTTAGCTGAACTCTGGAGAACTGTGTCTAGTCACAAAGGTTGCAAATGAGAATGGGAGCTACAGGGAAAGACAGGCGCACCACAGGAGAAGGGAGGGAGTTTCCGCTTTAGAAAATCTGAAGTTGCCCGTCACATCCACCAGGTGGCACATATACCCATCAGTTGAGACGGATGGATGGGATAATCTAAAATACTATAAATTCCAAGAGTAAAGCATCTGAATTATGTTGCATGCACACACAGTTAGTGATGCCAGCTGAATCCTAAACTTCCCAAAGCTACATCTTCAGGTTTATGGTCATTTCTTCAGAACAGACATAACATTGTGGGGCCAAACATAAAGTTGGCTATCTCCCATCCCAACCTCTCACACATAGCCGGCCTTAGGCATAGGCCAACTAGGTGGCCACCTAGGGTGCCGCTCTATCAGGGGCACTTTTCCAGTAATCTGGATGGTATAGATATACCAGGATGGGGGCACAGGGTTGTGTTGCGGCGGCACTGTGGAGACCTTTTGCCTAGGGCACCAGTTGACCAGAGGCCGGTCCTGCATCTCACAGGGCATTATTTCTTTTATACAACCTCATACATAAGACTTCTTTACCTATACACGGTCTATTTCTTCCAAGGACACTATCAAATTGGACAATTTCAGGTTTTTTCACCCCTCAGATAAATCACATATTTCAATGACTGCTCCCCAGTATTCATTTGAAAGTTATAACACTGCATTCTCTGTCACTGACCACAAACTTTAGAATGCATTTTCAATCTACTATCAAATCCAAGTCCAAAGACTTATAGGTTCACAGAAGGTTACTAGGCTACTGACCCTAGGGCCTTTTCAAGCCTAGCCATGTAAAAACCCATCTACTCTAATTGACTACAGTTAGATGATCATTGATAGCAGAGTGATTCTATGATCAGCATCAACTACACCTGTCCATTAGGGGCACAGGTGCCACCCCCAGGGTGAATTTTCAGTCATCCATCCAATTGTCAAGGTTGCACTTAAATAGGGTAATTGAGGAGTTCTGCTTCACGTGAAGTGGGAGCTTATTCCAGAGGAGTGGCAATCTCTGGGAGATATATCTGTCTCTTCAGCATGTTCTCTTAATGTCACAGGCTAGGTTGAGATCCCTGGAGCCAGTGACTCTTGTCCCATTTGATTTGCGGATGTGCAGCATTTCCATTAGGGCAGAGTCAGAGACTGCTCTGTAGGCCAGGCACAGGTTGACTCTCACCAGTCTGTATGATACAGAGTACAGTGAAAAGGCTTTCAGTCTTTTCATGTAAGTCACGTTTTAGAGGCCCTGGCTTCTCTTGGTTAGAAACTTTTGTGGTCTCTCCAGTTGCTGCAGGTGTCTGGTGAGATACATACAGAAGGGAGCACTGTACTCAATTAGAGGTCTGATAAGGGTAGAGTACAGTGGAGTTATGACTTCCTTAGTCTTGGATGCAATGCCCTTATTTATGAGATGCACAATGTTGAAGGCTTTCCTTACCACTATCGACACAAGGTGATCAAAGTTTAGATTGCTATCAACCTGTGTTCCCAAGTCTCGCACCACCGGGTTTGAGCTTAGAGGGGTGCTATCTATATCATAATTAGCAGTGGCTACTTCTTTGCCAAAGGGGATAATGAGGCATGTTTTTGCATTTCGTTTTAGTCCGGCACCAATCATTTGTCTGAGTCAGCCCCTTCTGTAATATGTTTACATCATTGGGGATTCGATGACTGCACCCAGTTTGCAATCATCTGCACACCTGGTAAGCCACAAGCCATCTACATTTGCCTGAACCTCAGAGAAATAGATTCCAAACAGTAGAGGGCCCAGTATAGATCCTTGTGGTACCCCACTGGTAACTGATCTACTGGTGGAGGTGGACTCCCACACTTTGACAGTGTGCGTTCTGTCTGTGAGCCAGTTGGCTACCCATTTAGTGATGTATGGGTTATTCCCCAGCTGGGAGGGTTTCACAATGATCCCTGAGTGGGCGATTGTGTCAAAAGCCTTGGCTAAATCAAGACAGGCTGTATGAACTGCTGTGCCCACATCCTGGGCTTTGCTGACATTCTCAAAGAAGTCCACCAGGTTTAATAAGCAAGATCTACCCTTGACAAAACCAAACTGGGTTGAGTCAAGCGTTTGACTGTTGCCTGTGTCCTTGTTGAGAAGGTCCATGATGATTCTTCCATGGCCTTCCAGATAAGGCTAGTTAGGCTTATGGATCAAGAGTTTTCTCGGTCGGCTGATGGACCATTTTGTGCAAGGGGATTACTGTTGCTGTTCTACACCCTGCGGGAACAAAGACAATGCTCAGGCTATGGTTAAAGAGAGTGTCAAGTGGTTCATCTAGCTTTTATTTTAGATTGTTTAGTAAGCAACCTGGGATGTTATCTGGTCCCACAGATACCGTGTTTTTGGCCGTGGATAGTGCTTGCATGACCTGATCTTTGGAGATACTCAGTAGTGGACTGGTGTCAGGAATGCTTTGGGGTATGGCTGGTGGGGATGGGGGTTGACATTATTGACAAATCTGTCAGCTAGCAGGTTGGCAATTTCCTCTGGTTCAGTGTGAGTGGTACCATCCACTAAGTTTGGCACACAGCTTGGTGCTCCCTTTTAGGTTTTAGACATAGTTAGACATAGTTAAGAATGTCTTACAGTTGTCTTTAGCTAGGAATGCTAATTTAGTCTCGTAACTAGCCTTAGAGGACTTTACAAGATGTCTGATTTGCTTGTTCAAGCTGTGAAGGGTATTCTTCCAATGTTGAGTAAGTTCCCTCTTGTTCTTAGATATTAGTATATTTTTTTGTTATATAACTTAATTATACTGACAGTCAACCACGGTGGCTTGGTTTTTTGGGAGGACTTGGTTTTTGTCCTGTCAGGTATAGCTGAGTTAATACATTTGTTTAAGTGGCTATATAGGGCATTTGTGTACTCTTCTGCATAGGAGTCATTGTTGGATGTGTTAGTAGGAGCTTTGAAACTTTTTTTTTATACCATTGCTTAATAGGCTACAGTTTGCTTTGGAGAAATTTTTCAGTTTTTTTGCTCCTGTGGGAGTGTCAAGACTAATCTTTACTTCAAACGAGACTGACTTATGGTCTGACCTTACCAGGGAGGGCAACACAAAGGGGGTAGTGCAGTGACCCCCCCCCCATGTTGGTGAGCACTAGGTCTAGGACATTTGAGCCGCTTTTGGTGGTACAGACCAACTGTTTCAGGGCATCTGAATTAACAAAATACAGGAACTTCAGAGCAATCGTATTTGTGCTCGTATAAGTTGCCTAATCGATGGAAGTATACTGAGCGACTCTAGCAAGGCCAGGTAGGAGGTGTGCTTCTCCTGGTTCTTGGAGGAAAACCTGTGGCTAGCAATGATGTGGTAGGGTATTTTGCCTACAGTTATTTGGACCTGGAGCAGCTCAGGAGAATCGTACTGCTTTACCAGTCTTGAGGTGTATTTGGATTTAATGAAGCTGGATTCACCTCCACCTTTGGTTCTTTCACTCTCATTTTAAGGTCAGAGCATGTGAAAGGCATTGTACCTTGTACGGCCAGGGTGTTCTCCAGTGGCCTTGAACCAAGTCTCAATGACTGCACAGACGTCAGCATCTTCCAAGTTGAGGAGTGCAGTTTACTGTTTAGGTTCCTAGTATTAAGCAGGATGACTGTGAGTTTGCCTCTAGTGGATTTCTTTATGTCAAAGTTTTGCTGTTTTGATATTCTCTAAAAAAGGCACTATGGGGCAGGCAAGTGTTTTTGCCAGAATATGAAAGTTTTGAGGAGACAGGTGAAGACCATCTCTGGTAAAGCAGCGTGGTCTGTCAACCATGTCTTCCCAGGCTGTCAAATACTGAATCCCCTGGAGTGCCACCGGAAGCTAAGCCAATTACTGAAATCAATCATTTTTTGTCTGTATTGTGCCACCATCCTAGGTAAAGGCAGAATGCTACTTAGGGATGGGGACATACCTGCCTGGGACACATAATCTGAGAGTTCAGTCATGTCTATCTCTTCATATAGTCCAGAGAGGTATGTCTCAAGTCATTCACTCCAACATGTACTATGACAGTGTCATAATGGTAACTGTTGCTGAGTGACTTGAGTGTATGCATGATTTGACGGATCCAGGTACCAACAGGCAGCTGACTGTAACCTTCTCCTTGTCCAACCTGGTGAGGAGATATCTGTGTGTCTCACTATTGAGTAGCCTATGACTAGAACATTAGGTTTTGAGCTGTTTTGCTTTAGGGGCTTAATTGCTGAGACACTTACATGTGTGCTGTTATGTATAGTTATAGTTTCTGTTTGTGTACCAGTATGTGTAGGTTGTTTGCACTTGGGAGGTCTCTGGTCTTTTGGTAGGCTCTTAGTGAGTACCTCCGCGTATATGGGTTTATGTGTCTTGACCTTATCTTGTATGAGAGGAGAGCTGTGTGTGCTGACAACCTGTTTGACTTCTTGTTTACTGTTACATAAGAGGACAAATTCTAGTTTCATGGTATAGTTAAATCTCTCACATAATGCATTTGTTTGCTTAAGGAGCAAGTGGTTGTCAGTGTACATAATGCAACTGCTATACTGCCTCAGGATGCCCATGTCAATCAGGCTGGCTGGAGAAATGTTGGGAAACTACGACTATCCATAGTAGCAGGTAATTCTTTAGTAGTAATTTCTGAGGACAAATTAGATCAGCTATTGCTCTGGGATTAACAAGGAGACTTATTCTATAGAAGACCATGGATGTAAAGTGGGGCGAAGCTGCTCAGTGCACAGCTAAGTTGCCTGCAGTGCAGACGTGTGCAGCTGCATTGCCTGTAGAGCAGCAGGGAACCTGGGAGGGTTTCACTGACTGGTGCCTAGGGAAAAAAAATCACTTCTAGAGTTTGCGTCTATGCAAGGCATTGCTCATAGGTTCATACTAGGCTATCTGCCCTAGGGCATTTATAAACCTAGCCAGAGTGTGTGTGGCTTTCGCCACCCCTTGGAATGAGAATACTATGCCCATTTAGGGTTTAGTTTACTGTGCCTCTGTCTAGTAGTGACACAGAGATGACCCCCGGGGTAAACCTACGATCACCCATCCACTCGTCAAGGTTTCTCTTGAAGAGAGTCAGTGAGGGGCTCTGCCTAACATGGAGTGGGATTCTGTTCCAGAGTGTAGGGAGCCTCTGGGTTATGAATCTGTCCCTCCAGCACGTCCTATTTATTTCTGTGTTGAGGTTCAAATCTCTTGCTCTCGTGGCTCTGGTGGATTTGGATTTTCTGAGATGGAGCATGTCCATTAATTCTGGATTGGACATGGCCTTGTACGTCAGGCATAGATTGCCTCTGAGTAGGCGGTATGCGACTGAATAGAGCTGGAGTTTCTTCAGCCGGGCAGCATATGACATATGTTTGAGACCCTTGATCCTCTTGGTGAGGTACTTTTGGGGTCTTTCTAACTGCTGCAGGTGTCGGATAAGGTACATCCCAAATGGGGCATTGTACTCAATTATGGGCCTGATAAGGGAAGAGTATAGGGGCACAATGACCTCTCTTGATCTAGATGTGAATTCTTTCATGATAAGGTGGGTAATATAGAAGGTCTTCCTAACCACCTTGGCAATGTGAGTGTCAAATGAGAGGTTACTGTCAACTTGGGTCCCTAGGTCCCTGATTACTTCTTCCGTACTTAATGGATTACTACCTATGTGGTAATTTGTGGGTACTTTGTTTTTCCCAAAGGGTATGATTATACATTTTTTGGCGTTCAGTTTAAGGCCATGGCTCTGGCACCAGTTATCCGTTTCTATGAGGCCTTTCTGAAGGATGCTTGTGTCCGCTGGAGTAACAATTATGGCGCCCAGTTTGCAGTCATCTGCGAACTTTGTCAGCCACAATCCTCCTATGTTTGCTTGCACCTCAGAAAAATAAATGCCGAACAAGAGGGGTCCCAGGACCGAGCCCTGTGGGACACCGCTTGTGACTGGCTTAGAGTGTGACATGGCTCCAGCAATTCTGACCTTGTGGGTTCTGTCCTTGAGCCAGTTTGCAACCCATCTTATAACATATGGGTTTACATTTAAGCTGGTGAGCTTGTCTATGATGCCCGAGTGGGGTATTGTGTCGAAGGCTTTTGCAAGATCAAGGTAGGCTGTGTGAACTGCCTTACCCTCATCAATGGCCTTAGTGACTGTTTCAAAAAAGTCAACCAGGTTCAAAAGGCAGGATCTGCCCTTGACAAAGCCGAATTGGGTAGGATCCAGTGTCTGTAGGTCCCCAATGTCTTTGTTTATGAGTTCCATAATGATCCTCTCCATAGCTTTGCAGACCAGGCTCGTCAAGCTTATGGAGCGGTAATTTCCAGGGTCCGTAGAAGCACCTCCTTTGTGGAGTGGGACCACTGTTGCTGTACCCCATTCTTTGGGTATGTATCCTGTAGTAAGGCTAAGATTAAACAGCAGCCTTATGTGTGGGTTTAGTTCCTCTTGAAGTTCATGCAGCACACAACCCGGGACACCGTCTGGTCCCATTGATGCTGTGTTTTTAGCTTTGGAGAGGGCGGCTCTCACCTGGGCATCTGAGATGTCAGGGAGGCTACACTCTGCTGGGATAGATATTTCTCCTTTTGGGGGGGGGGGGATTTGCACTGAACCTGTCTGCCAGTATGTTGGCAATGTCTGTGGGTTCAGTGTATTTTTTGTCATTTTGGACTAACTCTGAGCATATCTAGGAGTTTCCACCCAGGTTTCTAACATAACTAAAGAAGGCCTTGTGATTGTCTTTAGTGTCTTTTGCGATTTTTCTCTCAAAGTTGGCCTTGGATGATTTTATGAGTGATCATAGATTTTGCTAGTACTGATCAGAGATGCCTTCCCTTTTGGGGATTTTGCTCTGTCATGTAGTAGCTTCCTCCTCCTGTTGTAAAGCTTGTTAATGGCTGGGGTCCACCAGACAGGACGCCTGCCTTTGGGGGAATGGTTCTTGGTTTTATTTGGGATTGCATGATCCATGTATTCTTGAAGGTGTCCGTAGGAAGCGTTTAGAAAGGATTCAGCGGTGTGGGCTGTGGTTTCCACTGGCCCAGGGGCCTTGAAGGTTACCACTTCAGTCTTAAGAAGTGTGAAGTCAGCTTTTGAGAAATTCTTCACTGTGGTCTTTTGTGCTGGGGTGGGGGCGGGATGTGGATTTCCAGTGAGATTAATTTATGGTCTGATCTCACCAATGAGGGGTATACTTCCGGTGTGGAGCATTGTGTCCCCATGTTTGTGATGATCAAGTCTAGTATATTATCTCCTCTTGTGGGAGTGGTGACTAGTTGTTCCATCGCATTTGAGTTTATGAATTCTAGGAACCTTTGGTCTAGGGTGTTGGGGCTTGAGTAATGCTCCCAGTCAATGTTTGGGTAGTTGAAGTCTCCCAATATGATGGTATTTGGAGAGACATTCATACTCTCCAGTGTCTTCAGGAAGGCTGAGTGGGGTTCCTGAGTTTGAGAGGGTGGTGTGTAGCATGCTACAAACTGTAGGGCAGGTTTGCCTACGGTTAGTTGCACATGGATGGTCTCCAATGCTTCGTGCGTTGCCACTAACCTGGAGGTGTGGGTATCTTTGATGAATATGGATACTCCCCCACCAGTAATTGAGCCAATTGTTAAAGCTGATCATTTTGTCTTTGTACTGTGGCATCATTCTTGGTGAGGGTAAGATGCTGCCCAGGGTCAGGGTCATACTGGCCTGGGCTACATAATCAGAGAGCTCCTCTATGTCTCTTTTCATGTAGTCCAGGGAGGTACGTCTCAGGTCATTCACACCGGCATGGACAATGACTGAGTCATATTTGTACTTGCTTTGGAGTGACCTGAGTGCTTGTGTTATGTGGCGGATTCTAGCGCCAGACAGGCAGCTTACTGTAACCTTTTCCTTGTTCAGTCTGGTGAGCGGGACATCAGTGTGTCTGACTATGGAGTCACCTATTACAAGTGTATCAGGCATGTTGTTTGGCCTTAAGGGCTGTGACTGTTTGGCACACTGACTTTGTGAACTATGTGTTGCATGTGCTATGTTTTGAGGTAGTGGTTGCTTGGATGTCTGCTTTGGAGGCCTCTGTTGTTTTGGTAGATTTTTAATTAGAGCCTCCGAGTATGTTTTTGTGTGTTTATGTGTTTGGTTTGCAGTTGTGGTAGGTCTATGTGAGACTGGGTTTGTGGTGTGTGTGGTTACCTTCTCCTCCTGACTAGTTTTGCCAGTACTGAATCGAGAGAGCTCAGCCTCCAGTTTGGCTATATAGTTGCATCTCTCACATATATTTGTATTTGTTGGGAGGAGGAGAGGGTTGTCTGTGTACATGAGGCAGTTGTAACATTGCCTCAAGATTCCCAGATTCACCAGCTGAACTGGAGAGGACGCCAGTAATTGACCTTTCGACATGCTAGAATAGTGTAAGGGATTGCTGAGTACTGAGTCAGAAAGGACCTAAAGGGAAATGGGTACTCAAGGGAATTGTAGGTGGATGTAGTGCTTTCTTTTGTTCAAGAGTGCTTTACCTGTGTAAAAATGCTTTAGGATCAAGTGCTGGGCTTTTTATTGACCCCAGTTGTGCAGTGTGCAGCTATGCACAAAAGTGAGGCTTATATAAAGTGGAAATTAAACAGTTTTAAAAATAGTCTACTAATAGGAAATCACAAAATGATCCTTCCTCCATCTATCCCCAGTTCAGACAAGGCTCTATCCACAAGATTTCCTTCTTGTTTCACAGCCCCAAATGCAATAAAATGGAAGTACAACTGTGGTACAAGCATCACTTAAAACAATTAAATGTATTTACTTATTAGTATTTGTTAACGGGGTAGTGCACTGATCTCCATGGTCCTTTTTTCAGGCTCAGCCTAGGACTGCTGCCTGGTTAAGTGACTTGCTCAGAGTCATACAGTTACAGAATGGAAGCTGAGCGAATCAAACCCTGAACTACTGGACTACAAAAAACAGCTTGTTAACAGCTCCATAATCCTCTGTGCCAACTGCCAGAAAATGCTTAGTAAACTCGAGTGTCTGCAAGCATTTCTCCAGTAACACCGTAATGATGTGTGATGCTTCTAGATGTCTAATACTGCCTGTTCAAATTTACATTATTCCCCAACCATGCTACATACTTAAAGATACCAGAACTGCACTGATTACTGACCTCTGTCTACTGCAGCTAAACAGACATTAACTGTTACTCATATAGTATATTTTTTTGCACTCATTTTCACATTTCTGTAAATATCTTAAAAATCAAGTAACACAGACAGGACTTCTTGGCCTCATATAAGTCTCACAGCTGCATGAACAAAATACTCCTAAAATATGTTTATAGACTGAGTGGCCACCAAGAGATTTCAAGTTGTTAACAAAGCATTATGTCAAATAATATTTACCCCACTTATGGTGACTTATAAAATTCAGACTGTGACATAGAATCTACTAAATGCTACTACTGTAGAGATTGGTTTGACTTCTTTGTCACTGAACAGTTTGTCGGTTACATTTACTGTAGCATACAAACTGTTCTGGTGCAGTTCTCTGTACTTACAAAGCTGTTTTTTTTTTTTTCATATAACTACCTCAAGAATAAAAAATCAACTCTTACGGTCAGTCAGTCCAGCTCATCTACATGGCACACAGAGATAAAAGATTAAACCAAACAAAGTTATACAACACAAAAAGTGAATTAAAGAAGGTTAAAGTATAATATACTGATTACTGGTGTTAATACATTACTATCAAATCAAAAAACAAAAAATACATGCAGTAACTAATGTTAATAATAATACAAATTCGTTATTATGTAACTTAAGGGCACAGACCAAACAAGTGTTCTTCTGTACCTGTATAACGAAATGCAGCAATAGCATTTACAGTCTAGTGACTTACTAACTGATTATTGTCACTGACTGCTCAAGCAATTCTTTTGCAACACACGGGTAAAAGAGGTAATCAAAAGAAAAGAAAGGCTGAGTCCAGTGTTTTTTTTTTTTTTTTTGGTTTACATATGCCAGCTATTGTATTTTTTAACACTGTAATGTGTATTTTTAATGTTGTTTTCAAAAAGAATGTTACTTCCATATAGCTTAATGAAGTACTTACATGCAGAAGAGTAATAAATACCAGAACTTGCTTCCTACTACATTATCTATTTTCTAACAGTATAGCAATGCAAAAGGGGAATGGCCTCCAAAGGGATTCCTAATAAAAGCACAATGGATTTGTCGTCAATTCACATAACATCAATCACATTCCATCAGAATCACTCAACAATCAACATTATAAAAACAGCAAAAATATCTCTTTTGCAGAATGCAGCACCCCACTTACACCTCATACCCCCTACTACCTGTATATACCTTCTCCAAGATCACACTATCTCTATAAAAAGAGAAATCCATAAAAACAATGAAATCTTGAGCTTTCTTAGACAACCCCTAGTATTCGCACATTAATAACTGACTTAGAATATTGCTCACTGGTGTAGCAATGTTAAGTCTGAGCCTTTTTCAAAGTTGTGTACTAAATGTTATCATAAGTTTGCAGGAAATATAAAAAAAATAATATACTGCTTTTGAGGCATTCATGCTATGAGTAGCCAGCACCATACACGGACCAAAGAATATGTGCATAAACAAACAGCACTGCTCAAACTATGTAAAGATGCTTGCATTAATTAGCAAATTGCAGTTCTCCCGTAACTAAATGAAAACAAGCTTTCCTCTGAAACTGTGTCACGCCTTCATACTTAACACTGAGTTACATCAGTTCATGGCACTGAATTCGGCACACAGCTCATTTAAAGATGCTGCATTTGCAGAAAACAAACATCCCCTACGTTGTATAAGCAGTCAAAGTAATCTACAATTATGCAGAAGTCTTGTTATAATCTGTCTATGCTGCAAAATTATGGAGAATAGGTATTCTTCCTTGGAAACAAAATGTGCAAACACACTATAAAAGTCCATATGAAGTACAGGAGGTTCAGACAAGGGAAGGGAAACAAATGGGTCTGATTTATATGGGAAGGTTTAATGATCAGCAGCAAAAAGCATAAAGGAAAAATTAAAAACTTAACATATATATTTATAAAATGTTTACTTTGTACATTGAACACAAGTAAATTGACTATTTACTTAACATAACTATGGATCTGGTTGCACAAATCCATCCTCATCAAACAAAAGGACTAAAATCACAGACTCAGTCAGCATGGCCACTAAAACTTTCCCATGTTACTAGTCCCTCTTCTTACCTTTAATAATATGTCAACTAGCTTCCCTTCCAGATTTTAGATGGCCGCTCAAAAGCACAACACAAGAAAATAGCATTATCAGCAATACATCAGATATGTCTGTCATAAGGCAGGGGGAGTACATTTCTATGGATGTATCTGCTTATCTACATCTATTTTTATGGTAAGTATTTAACTTTCTTGCTGGTATCAGAAGGTCCATCCTAGTCAACCACAAGAACAGTATCCCACACTTATTCTCCATGGCAAACCTCCTGGGAACATATCTCTAATCAGAGTGACTCCAAATAAGGACACTGACCTGGGGATCACATCCAGTTTATTGTGCCTTACACAGGTATTCAGTGATGCCAATGTAACAGCTGTGATAAAATTATCTAAGGATGCAATTGCAAAAATGTCCAAGAAGTATCTACTGCTCTAGAGCTGAGTATGCTGTTAATACAGAGAACATTGTCTTTTCTTTTTTTTTTTTAAACTCATAACAGGAATTAACACAATCACTAAGTCACCTAGCCAAAGTAATGTTTTATACTTTGCAGCCCATATTTTTATTATAAAATAATACAAAAAGCCATAAATCTTTCCTGACTGACTTTGTTCTGCCCATGTTTTTATTTATTTGTATTTATCCTTTTGTTGACTAGGTTAATCCCACTAGGCTAGTGGCCTCTTTACAGGGGAGGCCCAAGGTGGTATTTCTACTACTGGGGACATTTGGCCAAGGCACAGGGGAACGTCCCTTACTCTTTTCAATAGGTGTCGTGGGATATTTTACATCTACCCGGGATACCAATAACTCAAGCAGATGGGACCTCATTTTAACATCTTTTCCAAATAATGACACGATCTGGAATACTGCACCACCCTTAATGCTACACTGCAGTGCCAGCAATCCAATGGTCTGGAGTGGGAATAGAACCCACAGCCATCAGGTATTCTAGCACCAAATGTGAGTGTGCTACCTGCTGAATCACTCATACTGCTTAAAATCTCAGTTTCCTTTAGATATCCATACAGTACAATAGAAATTTGCTTTTGTTTGAGCAGTTAGAACAGAAAACATGCAAACCGGTGGCATGATTAAGATATGTCCACATGCTTACCTTGGAAACAAATGCAGTACAAGTACTCACCATCGCTCTATCCTTATGGAAGACCAGGCAGGGAAACTTTACATATAAGGCCTATATTTCAGAAATCCTTCTAGCAGAAGTACTGGCCACCAAAAAGAGTCTTCCAAGACCTGTAAATCAGTTTAGCAGCATGCTCAAAACAAAGAAGAGTTAACATCTCTAAAATGATGTACAAATCCCATGGAGGAATTAGACCCACTGAAAGATGGGTCACCTCTACAAAACATTATTCCAGAAATCTTTGCAAACGTTTAAACAGGCCAAACAGTAAGTGTTGCAGACTTCACAGAAACTGGATATGGTAGCAATGTGAAACTGTACAAAAGAATAACAGGCCAGTATCAAAAATCTGGTAAAGGTAATCTAAGAATGCAGACAATGGAGCTGTAATGGGGTCCAATCTTTTGAAAGCCATCCAAATAGCAAAAGGAGTTTATTCCATTTACTTTTGTATGCTATTCTAGTACTGGGTCTCTAGGCAGAAGTAAGGATGGGAGCCACAACAGGTGGGTATAAAACGTCCCTGGGCATTACTGGAACTGCAGCAAATATGCAGTTAGGGACCCAGAGTGAATGTCTGCGTAAGGGTTGCTACACAGGTAAGTCAGCTGTGTTTTGGAAGATTTCTGACATAATGTAGGAAATGTATAAAAGAGTCCTGGGGTCCATTTTTGAACGACAGATTCCTTAGGGCACTCCTTCACTTGAAGGAAGGGAGAGTAGGAGTTGTTGCAAATGACAATAGTATGGGGTGCAAAAAGGTTGCAACAAGGCTTCCCTCACTAACAGAAAACATTCTGTGCTGAAGAAGGCTTATGGACCACATATGTCTGTAAGCAGTTACTGAGCCTGTGTGCTATAGGACTGATGTCCTTGGGAATAACGTTTGCATATAAGAAAATGCCATCTTGACATTGTCCATTCCCATTCCATCACAGCATCTTGATAAATGAGATAGGAGTGAGCTTAGAAATAAAAATATGTAATCAATAAATAACAGAAAAAAACATATCGGTACAGTAAGATTAAAAAAAGGATTTCCTGCTGCTCATTTATGTTCCAAATCTCTGCCATGTTGTCAATGTCAATGGTAACTGCACTTTGAGATACAGAATCCTGAAACACCTGCAGGAAGGACCACACCATATCCAGCATACTGATATATAGACCAACATGGGTCTATATTAAATCAGTGAACCCTTAAAAAAGCGAACACTGATTTATCGACCCCATGTAAGCGAAAGCTTACAATCCCAAACACTTAGAACCAAGTTTTTCCAAGGGAAAAAAATTCCCGTTCCACAAAAGAAAAAACAAAACAAAACAAACTTTAAAACATTACATAAAGTGAGGGGGCTTCACCCCCCCACACCTCCCCTACTTAAATATACCAAGTCCGAGATCGCACTACAGTGATGAAAACGGCAACGTAACGGAGGCAGGCAAGAGATTTCTTTCCCAAGGAAAGAAATCGTTTATATGCAGTTTCACTATTTTGACATTTCATGCTTTCAAGTTCGATCAAGACGCATTCGAAAGAATGCGTCTTCGATCATATAATAGGAACCCGACCAACATATGTCTTTGACCAAAGCCTTGGATTGTTTGCCTTTGGCAATTCATCACTCTTCCAACCTATGGCATCGGCATTCACAGTGACAGCCATTAGTGGGATGGGAATGTGAAATGGATTTGAGAAAGTTAGATTCAGAATATGGAACCACCACTATAAACTTTTAGTTATGTACTCACCATAACTTCAGATGTTTGGGATCCATCTCGCCTACATTCTGACTGATGACTCGGCACGCTTATGCCAAAGAGCGAAGTCTCTTATTGGCTGAGCTTACTATATCCCAGGATGCACCGCTACCAGTCCCCCAGATCTAGTTTGTCCGCACACATGCACACACGCATGCACTGCTTATATAA
This sequence comes from Protopterus annectens, assembly GCF_019279795.1. Taxonomy (NCBI): domain Eukaryota; kingdom Metazoa; phylum Chordata; order Ceratodontiformes; family Protopteridae; genus Protopterus; species Protopterus annectens. The sequence continues at coordinate 1,676,208,674 of NC_056739.1, forward strand.
CATTGACAGATGATACAAGATAAAAAACAGTAGAACCCAAACCGTTCAATCTCTTCTGATCTCCAAGGCAGGGGGAAGGAGGGTGGGTATTAGGAATGTAGGCGAGATGGATCCCAAACATCTGAAGTTATGGTGAGTACATAACTAAAAGATGTTATGTGATCCTATCTCGCCTACATTCTGACTGATGGGACAGCGTCCCTAGCACCTAAATCCTGGGTGGCTCACTGGAAAACACTCCTGAGTACCGTGGAACCAAATGATGCTCGTCCTTTAGATGCCACATCCAATTTATAGTGGGAAATGAAAGTGTGCGGGTTGGACCAAGTAGCCGCAGCACAAATTTCAGAAATAGCGAGCTTGGAATGGAATGCAATAGAGGTAGCCATAGCTCTAGTAGAGTGGGCTTTGACAGATGTTGTAAGTTGCTTATTTGAAGAGGAATAAGCTTGAGTTATGCAATCTCTGATCCATTTGGCAATAGTAGCTTTAGTGATGGTTTTACCCAGTTTATTATCTGAAAATGACACAAACAATTGATCTGTTTTCCGAATTTGCTGAGTCCTATCTAGATAGAAGCGCAATTGCCTGTGAACATCCAACGTATGGAAGGTGTATTCCGCTTCGTTTGAAAATTTTGGAAAGAAAACTGGTAGCTCTAAAGATTGTTGGAGACAGAGATTAGAGCAAACTTTTGGGACAAAAGATGGATTAGGTCTAAGTGATACTCTATCCTTGTGAAAAATCAAGTACGGTGGTTTGATAGATAGGGCTTGAAGTTCTGAAACTCTTCTTGCAGAGGTAATTGCAATTAAGAAGGCAGTTTTCCAAGACAGATATTTCAACTCACATGTAGCAGCTGGTTCGAAGGGGGACGATGTTAAGGCATGAAGTACCAAATCAAGATCCCACGGAGGCGCAGGATGAAAAACTGGGGGTCTTAAAAGCACAGCACCTTTCATGAAAGTTTTACATAATCTGCTGCTCATCAACGGTGGGTCTATGGAATCGTGAAATTTGGAGATAGCTGCTAGTTGGACTTTAATAGTAGAGACTGAAGATCCTTGATTAAACAAGGATGTTAAAAATTTCAAGACCTCTGGTATCGGGGCAGTAATAGGGTCTAAGCCTCTGAGTTGAGCCCAGATAGCAAACCTCTTCCACTTACTGTGATACAATTTCTTAGTGGTGGGTTTGTGGGCTGAAGATAAAATGTGAATAACTTCCGGGTCCAAGGTGTGATTTCTGACTAAAGTCGGAAGTGGAGGAGCCAAGCTGTTAATTTCAAAGTGTGAAGGGACTGGTGCTGTTGTCCCGACTGATGAACCAGAAGGTCCGGAGTTAGATCCAAAAACCAAGGACCGTCCAGAGTATATTTCTGTAGGTAGGGGAACCATATCTGACGAGGCCAGTACGGAGCAATTAGAATCATTGTGGACCCCAATTGGGAAGCTTTCTGGATGACTTTGGGGAGAAGTGGAATCGGAGGGAAAGCATAAAGCAGTCCTGTTGGCCAAGGTTGGACTAGAGCATCCGTAGCTGCCTCCCCTTGATGCGGGGTCAAGGAAAAGAACCTTTGCACCGTGTTTCGTGGTGTTGCAAACAGGTCGCAGCACGGAATCCCCATCTTTGAAAATCTGAGCTGCTACTGTTTGTTCAGAGACCACTCGTGAGGAGAGAGAATAGTCCTGCTCAGTCTGTCTGCCAATACATTGGATTTTCCTGGAATGTGGGTCGCTACCAGGAAGCGCTTGGTAGCTACTGCCCATTCCCACACCCTCATGGCTTCTCTGCAAAGGGGGTAAGATCTGGTCCCTCCTTGTTTGTTTAGATACCAGACCACCGACATGTTGTCTGTGTGGATGGCGATAATGCCTTGAGGGAGAAACTTGTGGAGGGCTTGTAGGGACAGAAGTACAGCCCTCATTTCCAACACATTGATATGGAGAGATGTTTCGATTGGAAGCCAAGAACCCTGAAATGACCTGCCCAGACAATGCCCCCACCCGTCTGGGAGGCATCCGTTGTCAAGGTGGCCACGGAGGGTATAACAAAAGGTCTTCCCTGATTCAGATTGGATGGCAGAAGCCACCAGCGGAGGTCCCGTTTGCACGTTTCTGTAATCAGTATGTGATGATTGAGGGGGAGATCCTGAAAAGACCATTGAGTCGATAACAGCCACTGAAGAATCTTCATGTGCAATCTTGCCAGAGGAACTAGGAGAACCGTGGCAGACATTGAACCTAAAAGTTGCAGGACCATCCTGGCTGGGGCTTTGGATCTTAGAAGCAGGGCTCGGACTTGATCTTGTAATGTTTGTATCCTTTCGGTAGGAAGGAAGATTCGCATTAATTTTGAGTCTATCTCTGCTCCTATGAATCTTATGCTGAGAAGGCAGCAAGACAGACTTTGACCAGTTGAATGTAATTCCCAGGGAAGCACCCAGGGAGATGGTGGCTTGTAGGTTCTCTAGTAGTAGATGCCTGGTGGTGGCAGTCAGGAGCCAGTCGTCCAGATAGGGAAACACTTGGAATCCGAGACTCCTCAGGTGAGCAGTGACTACTGCCAAACACTTGGTGAACACCCTGGGGGCTGTGGTGAGACCAAAGGGCAGAGCACAAAATTGGAAATGACTGTCTCCCAGGCTGAAGCGCAGATACCTCCTGGACGCCTGATGTATCGGTATGTGATAATAGGCGTCCTTGAGATCTATGGAGCACATCCAAACATCTTTCTCCAACAATGGGAGAATGGATTGTAAAGTGACCATTGAATTTGGACTTCATGATGGACTGGTTTAGTTTGCTGAGATCCAAAATGGGTCTCAGGTCCCCTGTCTTTTGGCACTAAAAAGAACCTTGAGTAATTTCCGGATCCGATTTGGTCTGTGGGGACCGGTTGGATGACTCCTTTTTCTAGCAGCTTTGAAGCTTCTACGGCTGCAATTTCCCTTTGACTGGGTGGTGGGTCCGGGATTTTTTTGGACGGTGGGGGCGAGTGTGTGAAGGGAATGGTGTAACCTCCGGCAATAATCCGAAGCACCCATCTGTCCTGAGTAATAGACTCCCAGGCTTTTAGGTGCTTGACAAAACAGCACCCGACTGGCTCCAGAGCAGCACAGCCGGGCAATCCCTCATGGAGTGTGGGAGGCTGAAGAGCCACGAAAGGACTTGCGGTCTCCAGAATTGCAGGGGCCTCTGCCGCCTCTGGGACGGCGTCTCCCAGAAAAATTTCCCCGTCCTCTGCCTCTGGAAGGGGAATCTTCCTGCTGTTGAGGAAAGAATTTCTGTGATTTGCGGAACCACATCTTCCCTCCTCTTTTAGTCTTGGGATAAGGCCGAAAGGGAGTGGAATAACGTGCTCCTACGGCAGATAAAGTCTTTCCCTCCTGCTCACAGCGGGTAAGAGTGTCTTTTACCTTGGGTCCAAACAAAGAGGACCCATCAAAGGGAGGCGTCGGCAAAGGAAGACTTGAAGGCCTCCAGCGAAATGACACAAGCGGAGCCAGGCTTGTCTCCGTGAGCCACGCCTGTGCCTGCCGCTCTGCCCGCCCTTGCCGCATATGAAATGAGCCTCATTGACGAGTTAGAAATCGAGGTAAGGATAGCCAGCTGAGAGCTAACCGACTGGGCTAGCTGCTCAGGTAGGTTACCTGAGAGGGAGTCTGAGAGCTCCTTGACCAGATCCCTCTGTAGTCTGGTGAAATGTGCCAAATAATTCAGGGACCTCAGAGTAAAGGCCGCTGAAGTCAGGGTGCGCTTCCCGTACCGGTCCATGCTCCTAGACTCCTTATTAGGAGGATGGACGGACGTTGAAGCCTCTGCCACATCCTGCTGAGTAGCAGATGCCACCACCATGGCATCTACAGCCACGCCTTTCGTTAAGAATTCCTTCTCGGGTGGGGCAGACAAAAATTTGTTAGGATGAGAAGGCACTGGTTCCACAGTATCTGGATGTTCCCACGCCCTCCGACAAACCAAATCCAGAAGCTCGTCGAAGGGCGGAGACACCCAGGAGGCGGAGGGCTGAGCCCCGAAGGCCTTGAGGAACACCGACTCATCAGCGGAGGGGGGTTTGGAATTCCAGCCGCCTCGTTGCTTGAGGATCTCTAGAATGTCTGCAAATGAGACATCATCCGAGGACGACTTTGGGGACCCCTCCGCATCATCAAGATCAGTGTCCGATGTAAGAGACTCATCGGGGGAGTCCACGTGCTTCCTCTTGCACGATCTCTTCCTTGGGGCTCCTCCGAAGACAACTCCGAAGACCCTCAGGAGGAGGGAACCCCAGTGGGGTAACCTCAGGCCCGGGGCTCCGCTGCCTAGAGACAGGGAACTGCCAAAGACCCAGTCTCCATGCCCAGGGAAGGTGCCGGTAAAGCCGTGAGATGGCGAAGAAGACTTGGCCATGGCACTCCTCATAGCTCTGAAGGCGGACCCCAGAATCCTGGGAGGGTCCAGTCTCCGGAGCCATGATAGCAGACGGAAGTCCCGCGGCCGAAGCACCGAGGGGGAGGCTTGGAACCGACAGCATTGGTCCCGAAACGTCATCCCTGGGTCCGACCGAAGAAGTCCGTGTGCTAAACTCAGACCCGAAGGCCGGGGTTAGAGTAAGGGTCGGAGCCGACCCTAGGATCTCCACTGGCTCCATCAGCACCTGCTCCGACGGAGCCGAAGTGGTCGGAGGAGGAATGGCAGTGGAATGGGCTATCGGCTCCGAAGCCAACTGGGTCGGAGCCGAAACAAATTTCTGAAAGACTGGGGACTGGAAAAGTCTTTGGAGCACCCTGTCTATGTCCGAATCTGACATCCTTGATGACCTGGAAGAGACCGAATGGGTCCGAGTAGGCCTCTCCAACGGCTCCAAGGGACTAGGGGACCGGCTCCGAATCGACTCGACAATTATCGGCGCCGAAGGAGTGTCCAAACCAATTTCCATCGGTGCCGAAGAGGGCTTCGGCGCCGAGGAGGAAGTGTCTGAGCGGACAACCTTCATCGGCTCCGAGATCAGTGGAGCCGATGAAGGTGACCCGCCTCGATGCCCCAGCCGTCGGCTCGAACCCAGAGGAGTCGAGGCTGGAGGCATCGAGGCAGACCGTTCCTCGGCTCCGAAGTCCGTGGAGCCGAAGGAGAAGCCTGCCTATGTCTTTTGGCGGTCAGTTCCGACGGACTGGTCGGAGCCGGCGCCCTTTCTTTTTAGCAGGAGAAGGAGAGGAAGCTAATGCCTCTTCAAAAGAGGGTTTAATAAGGCCTTTTAATATAAGTTTATTTTTCCTCTCTTGGAGGACCCTCGAGGAAAACGCGTGGCACACGCTACAGGACTCCTGCAAATGTTTGGCGCCCAAACAGTACACACAGAGAGAGTGGTCATCTGTGATAGACATCTTGAAACTGCACTTAGTGCACTTTTTAAATCCTGAAGGCCTAGGAGCCTGTGACATAATGGCAACCAAATTAGTGTAACTAGCCAAAACCAAACACACTAACAAAGACAGAAAATTTTCTTCTCTTTTCTTCTTATTTTTTATTTTTTAAACAAAGGCTGTCACAAATAGACAAGAATAACCAAAGGGGTCTAAAAAAACCCCTAATAAAAAGGGACTAAAACAACAACGGACTGACAGGGGAAGGCCCTTAAACTGAAAGGGGACCTCTGGTCAGAAAAAACGCATTCACTACACAAAAACTTTACAGAAAATGCTCACTCAAACACAAAAAACACAAGATAGCTGTTAAAACAGCTTTTTGTTGAAGAATTAGCAAATTCCTGACAGGAAAGTAAGTGAAAAAGCACTACTTAGCTCAGCCAGCTCGAGACCACGTCTTTGCTTGTTAGCGGCAAACGAGATCTGGGGGACTGGTAGCGGTGCATCCTGGGATATAGTAAGCTCAGCCAATAAGAGACTTCGCTCTTTGGCATAAGCGTGCCGAGTCGGAGCCGAGGATCGGCTCCGAACCCATCAGTCAGAATGTAGGCGAGATAGGATCACATAACATCAAACCTTGTAACTCTCAGACATTTTGACTTGATGTGATCCTAAGAACTGAGACCACTTTTAGAGTCCACCCTGTGTGAAGTACCATGTAAGCTGAAACCTCTGGGAGGTCTAGCACTGTAAGATATAGAGCTGCAGTGACAGAGACTGAAGAGTTTGGGATACTCTACTTTGTAGACACTATCTAAAGGAAGTTGAGCTTTGTGTAACCTAAGAAGGTGCAAAGGCTTCAACTATGACCTCCAGATTTGCCTGGACTGCAACCACTGTGTATAAAGTTGGTGTGCTTAGAAAACAATCATTCAGGTAATGACACCTTTACTGTTTGCAGCCTATTGGTCACTGCAGCTATGAACATGCAACTGTTGATCACCCAGGGGACTAAACTGAGATTGAATAGAAGACTTCTGGATAACGATTGCCTCCTGTCTTGGAGTCTGACTGGAACCCTTCTGGACTACTTGGCAAATCCTGATGTGTAGGGAGACATCATGAAGATCCAATGAGTACATCCAGTCTACTTCTGACAGATAATAAAGGACAGACGGAATGTAACCATTCAAAAGGATTGCTCAGGAGTGAACTAATACCCTTTCCAGTATGATGGGGCTTTTTGTATGGCTCTTGTGATAAACAGGTATATAACCTCACCAATTGCTACCAACTTATATGGGACAGACAGGGTCTACAGCCTCACAATCTATACCACTGACCACAGCATAGTATGTGAAAAGCCTTATGGGCATACTATAAACACATTGCTGTCTCAGATAACAGCCAACAACTGCCACACCCCAATAAGCTTCATACTGATCAACTGCAAAGCACAGGCTCCCCAAGATCTCACAAACCTTACTCGCAGCCCAATGATATCCAGTATTACCAAACAGAAGTGAAAACTTCATCAAGATTCTTTCTGCACACAACCAAATGCACACAGTGTTTTCCACAAGTGTTTAATGATATCTCACAAATGTCAACACCCCTTCCTTGTCTTTACAGTAACCGTGACACCAGTTACACAACTCAAGTACAAAGAAAACACAACTACACTTTACCCTTATGATAAGCCAGTCCTTAAATATTGGTATGGTGGCAAAGGCTTAACCAGCAACTGTCTGAAAGGATGGAAGCAAAAAGCTTACATCATTCAATGCACTTATCTTTATGATAATAATAAACCTCCAGCTACAAGCATTTAAAATTAAATAATAAAACTATTTTATTGAAGTAAATGAAATGAAGTAATGTACTACTTAAAATCAAATGTACAACCAGCTAAATATTTGCACAATAAAATACACACATATTGGCCGAGAGCAGAACGCCGAGGATTCAGTATTTCAAAATACTGAAGCGGCGCTAAAAACAAAAGTTAAATAAAGAAAAGTATGGTTTCTGCAGGGGGGCCAGCCCCCTGCACCCCCTCACTTAAATATACCTTCCCCGTGACTGCACGATAGTGGGGACATGGCAAATCTCCTGTTCTGCACTTCCATATATAGCGCGGAACAGGAGATTTCCCTTTCTTCCACTGTAGTGCTATCTTGGAGTTGGTATATTTAAGTAGGGGGGGTGCAGGGGGCATGCCCCCCTGCATAAATGTTGTATGTAGTATGTTTCTTTTTTTTTCTTTTTTTTTTTTTTATGTAGCACTTCAGTATTTCGAAATACTGAAACTTTGGCGTTCTGCACTCGTCCTTTAGAGCTTCGGTGTTTCAGTATTTCAAGATACTGAAGTGAAACCGGTCACATACACTGACAGCAAGTCTTTTGGAATTAGGCCCCATATTTCAGGCATGACTGGGAGGAAGAGCTAGGAATTAAGTGTGAAGTCATGAAGAAAAATATGGATAGGAGTGTCAGAAGAGGCAAACCTGTACCTGGGTAGCAATACCAAATGACTGCTAAGGTGGATGACTGTTAACAACTTTAGCCTCTCTTGCCTGCAGTGTCTGAACTGGTGCACCCTAAGACCTTTGGGATCCAGATGTTAAGAAGTGGAGAGTAAGTCAAGTGTGGACAGATGACAGAGAGTTGGAATGTTGGAGGTATGAGCAATTAAGAGGGACCAGAACTAAAGGGGAAAGGCTGGACACAGTATTAATACAGGAGCTAAAGTTATTAAAAAGAAAGATGAAGAAATGAAAAACAAAGGTTATAAATGCAGGGGGTGGACTGTGTTCCAGGGCAAAGAATAAAAGAAGCAGGAATACTAGTACAAAATGAAAGCAGATGGTGTTAAGAGAAGAACTTCACTGGGACTAATGGTAGGGGGGTGGGGGGTGTAGAGGTACTTTTTTGGGAATACAGAAGTTGTAGTGGGATACTAGTATAGCTCAAATGTGGATAAAGTAAAAAAAGAAGTTATGTACTCACCATAACGTTCCATGTTTGTTGTCCATCTTGCCATTCATTCTTACTTGGATGGGTTTGGAGCCGATCCTCGGCTCCAACTTGGCCGAATACACAGCTGGAAGTCACAAACTTGGCTCGTGGCAAGGTAGGTATCCCATGATGCAGTGGTGCAACTCTAGATCTTGTTTGCTGCTAACAGTACTAATGAGAAATATATAAGTATGACCAACCCCATGTCAAGGAGAAAACAAACAGAGTCAAAGGAGCTCATGTATAAGAGAAAAGATCACCACCAGGTCCTCTAGGAGTCCTTGGACAGGGGAAGGAGGGAGGGGTTGTTAAGAATGAATGGCGAGATGGACAACTACCATGGAACGTTATGGTGAGTACATAACTTCTTTATGTTATGTGGTCCTATCTCGCCTTCATTCTTACTTGGATGGGACAGTGTCCCTAGCACCTTTTTCCCGGTTGGCTCACGGGAGTACACCTTTGAGCACAGTGGAACCAAAGGAGGCCCTGTCCCTGGAGGCCAAATCCACTTTGTAATGAGTGATAAACGTATGAGGATTGGCCCACGTAGCTGCAACACAAATATTGTCCATAGACATTCTGGCCTGAAAAGCAGAAGATGTAGCTAATGCTCTGGTTCAGTGACCTCTAATTCTGAATGGTAACTTTCTATTATTGGAGGTGTAGATAAAGGTGATACAACTTGAAATCCAATTTGAAAGGGTGACTTTAGATACTTGCATACCCTTATTTCCTCAGAGAAGGAGATGAATAAATGATCAGATTTCCTGAAATCTTTAGTTCTATGCAAACAGAATGTGAGCTGTCTATGCACGTCCAATTGGTGGAGTTTATACTCTGCCTTCTTGCTATTTATTTTATTTTTATTTTACATTTGTTAACTGGGCTAGTCTAACTGGATATATTTCCATTTTCAGTAGAGGCCCGGGGAGAAAAGCTCCGAAAGTAGCACACAGAACTTACAAACAATATTTACACAGTGCAAAAAAAAAAAGATAAAAAATATGAACGTAACAATAAAAAGAAGTATTACACTAAACAGTGTCAGACAGTATAAGACAAGTCGATATACAGTATAATATATAGGTAAATTACAGTACAACAGGCTGTTTTAGGATTGCTAGTTACAGTACTGCCCTTAAAGGGATATGCAGCAGAGTTTAGTAAGAAAAAAGTGAGAAAAGGAGACGAGAAGTAGTGAAACAAAGGATTAGTCGGGGTTGCTGCAGGGGCATAACCAATGGATCTTCAGGAGGTTTTTGAGGTTTTGTTTAAAGAGAGGCAGGGAGGGAAGTAAAGTTAGTTCTTTAGGTAAAAGGTTCCAGTTTTTACCTACAGTGTTAGAGAACAGGGAATCCCCTGCCGAGTTGTTGGACTTAGTTATGGTGGCTAGAAGTTTGCTAGACGAGCGTAGTGAATTTAGATTTTTGTAGGGAATTAAGAGGTTAAAGAGTATAGGAGTGATGTTAGGTTGGTAGAATAGCTTGTGGGCAATGGTGAGTTGAGAAAATAACAGATGATTTTGTAGTTTTAGCCAGCCTAGTTGCAGTACATTCAGACAGTGGTGGGTTCTAAAGGGATTGCCAGTAGCAAATCGGGCAATGCTATTGTGGGAATTAGCTAGTTTGATAAGATTTTTTTTTTTAGGTTAGCGTATATGGGTGAGGCATATAGAAGAGTAGAGATAAGTGAGAGTGGGCAATTTTGGTTCCGGCTGATGGGGTTCAAAAGGGTTTAATTCTGTATAAGGAGCCAATTTTTTTTGTTCACTGATTTTATAGTGTTGTTTGTATGGCTATCAAAGTTAAGGTTATTATCAACTGTGATTCCTAACAGTTTAGTGGTAGAGTCTGGGGATATGAGGGTACCGTTATTGGAACTGACTGAGAAGTCTACAGGGGAGGACTTAATGGTAGGTACAAAGAGTAGGAGCTTAGTTTTTTTGGCATTTAGAAGGAGACAACGTTTCAAGAACCATGTCTCGACTATGTTGAATACCTTCTGAGTTGAAGAATGTAGTTCTGAGGTGGAGTTGTATGCAGGTGGCTTGAGGAATTGCTACATGCAGGTCATTAATGAATAGTGAGAAAAAGAGAGGTCCTAGAATAGAGCCCTGAGGAACTCCAAGGGTGACTGACAGGAGGGATGACAGATTATTCTCCCAGAGAACTGCCTGTTGCCTATTGCTGAGGTAGGACTTGAACCATTGGACAGCCAAAGTGTCAAGGGAAAGGGATTCTAGAATGTTAATAAGAAGGGTGTGGTTTACCATGTTGAAAGCTTTTGAGAGATCGATAAAGAGTGCAGATGAGAGGATATTATTGTTGCAGTTTCTATTGATGGAATCTGTGAAGGATAAGAGGGCAGTAGTGGTACTATGAAATGGCATAAAGCCATGTTGGCAGTTAGCTAGAATGTTATGTTGAGTTAAATGGTCTAATAGCTGATGGTGAATGCATTTCTCCATAATTTTTGCTAAGGGTAATAAAAGGGCTATAGGCCGGTAGTTAGAATAATCGTTTGAGTTACCAACTTTATGTAGGGGATAATGTGGGAAATCTTCCAGATTTCTAAGATGGTCCTCTCATTAATGGTTCTATTTATAAGGATGGATATCAGATATGCAATAACCTTGGCTGCTTTTTGCAGGTATTCAGATGGTAGCTGGTCAGCAGAAGGAGTACAAGGCTTCAGTTTCTGGATGAATTTGAAAATGAGAGCTGTAGAGATGGGTTGCAATTTAAATGTTGGGAGAGAGCCAGAACTGGTGGTAGGAAGTCTTGAGTTACCTGGGGATAGTTGACTGGCGAGTGACTGTATGGTTTCTGTGAAGAAAGTATTGAAAGCATTAGCAAATTGGAGGGGGGGTATTATGATCGGACCCTAGTGGGGTTGGTGTACAAGAGTGACCTGGAAGTAAAGAGTCTTGGTGAATCTGCTGTAATTTACAGTAGTAGTTCTTTTTATCAGTGTGTATTGCCTTTTTTGTAGTATTTCTAAGCTGCCTAAAATGTTGTTGGTCAGTGAGAGTTTGGTAGCTCTCCATTTAGCCCATGATTTGTTTCTTAGCAACATTTGTCTGGTTTCCTTAGAAAGCCAGGGGGGTGGTATGGTCTTCATTCTGATAGAACTTTCAGGAGCATGCCTATCAAGGATAGCTAAAAATTTAGAGTTGAAATGTTTAACAGCCTCTTCGAGTGGGAGGGATTTTAAAGGATTCCAGTCACAGGCACTTAGTTCATTTTTAAATAGTACTGGGTTAAAGTGTTTGTTGGTCCATGAAATATTATAAGTGGGGGGGGGGGTTAGAAATATCATTCTTTTGCCTTATAATGTAAGTCACAGTGTGATCACTTACATCATCAGGCAGAGTTCCTGCCTTATAAGTTTGTTTATATTTATTAATAAGAATCCAATCTAAGGTGCTTTCTTTTTTATTTGGTATGTTGATTCTGGTTGTAGAGGTAATTGTTTGACTAAAGCCATGAAGATTAATATGCAATGTGGGATTTTTAGCATTGACAGTTTTCCAGTCAGTATTAAAGTCACCTAGTATTATTGTTTCTTGTGGGTAAGTAGAGGACACCCAGCTTGGGATATCATTGATTGTACTGTTATTGTTACCAGGAGGAAGATAGATACAGATGATATATAAGGATTTGCTGGGGTTGATTTGAAATCTGGAAATAAGGATTTCTGCATTATTTTCCTGAGGTGGGTTATAAGTTAAAGAGGAGATCTGAAGTCCATCTTTATGTAAGATTGCTACTCCCCCACCCTTAAATTTTCTAAGGTCTTGTCTTAATATATTATTGATTGGGGGGGCTATGATTGGGGAAAAACACTGGGAGCTCAACGGATTGATTGAAATTTAAATCCCAAGAAGAAAGTGGTTCTTTAAAAGGTCTCAATAAGGAAGTGCCTTTTAAAAATGCTTTACACAACCTGTGTGACATTAAGTTAGGAGAATGGTCACAAATTTGGAAATTCAAAATTGCAGCCAGCTGAACTCTAATAGTTGCTGCAGCCAAGCCTTGCTGGAAGAGTTCTGCCAGAAATTCTAAAACAGACTGAATAGGCACAGAAAAATGGTCAATGTTTCTAGTTTGCGCCCAGTGAGAGAATCTTTTCCACTTGCTAGTATATAGGTTTCTAGTAGAAACTTTATGAGAGAACATCAATGTGTGTTTGACTGCTGGAGTGAAGTTTTGAAGCCTAACTAAATTGGGAAGTGGAGCTGCCACGCTGTCAAGTTGAAGTTGTGGAGAGAAGGATGAAGTGCTCCCGACATATGTTTCAGAAGGTCTGGAACTGGTTCCAGAACCCACGGCTTCTTCTGTAGGAAGAGGAACCAAATCTGCTGAGGCCAATATGGGGCAATGAGAATCAGCCTGCTTCCCAAGGATTTTGCTTTTTGGATGACTTTGGGTATGAGGGGAAATGGGGGAAAGGCATAAAGAAGTCCCAAGGACCAATCATGTACAACTGTGTCTCTTGGTGTCTCCCCCCGGAGGAGGAATTAGGGCAAAGTAGCTGCTGCACTTGGCATTCATGGGAGTGGCAAAAAGATCGCAGCAAGTCTGGCCCCATTTCCGGAAGATCTCTAACATAATGTTCTGGTTCAGAGACCACTCGTGAGGCATTAATATTGCCCTGCTGAGCTTGTCCGCTATGACGTTGGATTTCCCCGGGATGTGCACTGCTACTAGAAAGCACTGGGAAGAAATTGCCCATTGTCAAACTCTCAGAGCTTCTCGACAAAGTGGGTATGATCTGGTTCCTCCTTGTTTGTTTATGTACCATACCACTGACATATTGTCTGACTGTATTACAATCTTCCCTAGTGGAAGACAGTTGTGGAGTGCTTGCAACACCAGAAGCACTGTTCTCATCTCTAGAGCACTAATGTGCAAGTGGGCCTCGTGGTCTTGCCATATACCTTGGACTGTCCTTCCCAGATAATGCCCCCCCACCCTATCTGAGAAGCGTCTGTGGTCACTGTAGCAATAGGCTGTTGTGGAATAAAGGGTCTTCTGATAGTCACATGGTGGACTCAGTCCACCACCGTAGATCCTTCTTGCATAACTCCGTTATTCTGATCATATGGGACATAGGAATTCTTGAAGCGACCATTGGGAGAATAGGAGCCATTGAAGGATCCTCATATGCATCCTGGCGGGAGGAACTAGAGTTATGGTTGAAGCCATTGTCCCTAGAAGTTTCAGAACTACCTTTGCCTTTACCTTGCCCTTTGGAAGAAGGTGAACTATTTGCTGTCTGAGGGCTGAAATTCCGTTGGCTGGAAGATGTGCCATCATAGACACAGTGTCTAGGTTTGCAGCTATGAAGGTAATATGGTGACAGTGCAACAAGGCAGATTTTTGTAAACTGACTGTTATGCCTAGCTGAGCACAAATTTCCAATGTCACATCCCTGGCCTGTTGGAGTAGATGCTTGGTGGTGGCAGTTAGGAGCCAGTCTTCCAGATACAGAAATACTTGGAATCCAAGACATCTCAAGTGAGCTGTTACTACTGCCATGCATTTGGTGAACACTCTGGGGGCTGTAGTGAGACCAAAGGACAGAGCTCGGAACTGATAATGATTGGCTCCCAGCTGGAAGCGTAAGTGACTCCTTGATGCTCTGTCCATTTTTATGTGGTAGTACGCATCTTGGAGGTCTATTCAGCACATCCAATCATCTTTCCCTAAGAAGGGAAGTATTGACTGCAGTGTCACCATTCAGAACTTTGACTTTTTGACAGATTCGTTCAACTTGCTGAGACCCAATATGGGACTCCAGTACCCTGTTCTTTTTGGCACCAAAAAGAATCTTGAGTAAGTTCCGAATCCTATTTGGTCTGCGGGGACTTTTTGGATGACTCTTTTGTCCAGCAACGTTTGGAATTCTATAGTTGCTTACTCCCTTAGTTTGTGTGCAACATCTGGGATTGTTCTGATTTGTGGGACAGGATGGCAAAAAGGAATGGAATATCCTCTGGATATTATGCTTTGTACCCACTTGTCTTTTGTGATACTTTGCCAGGCTTCTGGGTAAAAAGATAAATGACCCCCGACTGCCTCCAGAGTAGAGCAGGTGGGCCTCCTTTCAGGAGCGCTGATAGGGACATCCGTGAAAGGAATCACGGTCACCCTGGTTTTGCGCCCCCCCCCTGCCTCTAGGACGACGTCTACCATTGTTGCCTCCCCCTCTGCCCCTGGGGAAGGATTCCCCTTGTGTGTCTTGGAAAGCTCCCTGGGATCTTTTGAACCACATTTTTCCACTCTTCTGACCTTTAGGGCAAGGTCTTGAAGGTACTGAAAAACATACTCCAATGGCAGAGAGAGTTTTCCCTTCCTGCTTGCATCTGGTGAGTGTGTCTTTAACTTTGGGTCCAAAAAGTGAGGAACCATCAAAGAGGGCAATAGTAAAGGTAGACATAAAAGGCTCTGCAAAATTACACAAGCGCATCCAGTGTCTCCTCAAGGAAACTCCTGAACCCGCTGCCCTACTTGCTCCATCCACTGCATAAGATATCAGTCTCATGCAGGAGTTGACGATAGGAAGGAGACTTTCTCAGTCACCCCCACAGCCAATGAACCTTGTAGAGTATCTCCTATGTCTTTCAGGAGATCTCTTTGTAGCCTTGTAAAGTGTGTGAGATAGTTCAGCGGTCGGAGTGTAAAAGTTGCTGATGAAAAGACACGCTTCCCGTATCTGTCCATCGTTCGAGAATCTTTGTTTGGAGGATGAACAGATGAGGATATCTCAGAAAGTTCCTTCTTGGTGGCTGCAGCCACCACCATAGCATTTGCAGGTACACCTTTTGTAAGAAAATCTTTTCCAGTGGGGGCTGACAAAAACATGTTTGGCCTTCGAGGGACTGGTTCCATAGTGTCAGGTGACTCCCATGCCATTTGACTGACCAAGTCCATTAGCTTATCAAAAAGCAGAGACAACCAGAAAGGCTGAAGGTTGAGATACAAAGGCCTTCAGGTACACAGACTCCTCATCAGAAGGGTTGATGATTTTCCAGCCACCTCTCTGCTCTAGGATCTCAAGTATATCTGCAAATGAAATATCTTCAGAGGACAACCATGGGGACCCTTCTGACTCCTTGAGGTTAGTGTCTGAGGTGATAGACTCATCAGGGGAGTCTATATGCTTCCTCTTGCATGTCCTCTTTCGAGTGGGCTCCTCAGAATGGTATTCTGGGAAGGCCTCAGAAGACAGGGGTTTGCCCAATGGGGGTTCCTCAGGCTCTGAAACTCTGCTGTCCTATGGATGGGGTGGTGCTGAGACAGTAGCCAGTACCTTTGAGGACAAATGCCAGTATCCTTGTGTAGAGCTGTAGAGGGGGACAGCACACCCCTCATCAGTTTGAAAGCAGAACCCACTGGTTCCAAGGATATCTCCGACTCTGAGGAGACAGAGGACACCTCTGACCCCAGAGAGACCAGCTCCTAGACTGAAGTAGGATCTGAGGTCACCCAAGCTGACGCACTGAGAGGTAGGCTTGGAACTGAAGAAGTTCAGGTCTGAGCGCCCCCCCCCCGGGCTCCCAGACACCCCAGATGGCACAGAGAGTGTTGGAGCAGATATCGGTTCCGTAATCTCAGAAGGGGGTTCCAGAACTGATGGGTCTACAGCAAGTGGTACTTGGCACTCCAGCTCCGAAGATCCAGCATGGCTAGGAGGAGGAACGACGGTGGATGTAGCAGTCTTAGAAGGCTCCAAAACCTGTTGGGTCGGAGCCGAGAACAATTTGGCTAGTGCTGGCGTCTTCAAGAGTCTGCGTACCACCCGTTCCACGTCATCATCATATAGGCTCCTAGAGGACCTGGAGGACAGAGTTGGTGAATGAGATCTCTCCAAAATGGGAGATCTCAAGGTAGGGGAGACCAGTGCAATATCAATGGACCGGCTCTGAGACACGGTATCTTTTGGCTCCGAAGACCTTGGGGCAGAAGAACCAGGTTCGTCAATAATAATTATCTCCGTCGGTTCCGAAGCATGTGGAGCCAAAGAAGTTAATGGCTTTGAAATTTTAGACAATTTTTCAGGGGGCTCAGACTGAGCCGAAGAGACAGGAGATGGCCTTTTAGTTGGTTTGTCTCTCTTAGAAGAAGAAGAAGCACTCTGTACAGCTTCCTCAAAGGCTGGTTTCAAGAGCCCTTTGACTATCAATTTGTTTTTCCTCTCCTGCAACACACGAACACTAAAGGAGTGGCAGAAAGTGCAATCCTCAAGGAGCCGGATAGCTCCTAAACAACAGACACAAATGCCATGTCCATCTGCAATAGACATTTTCTGGGTACATTTTTGACATTTTTTTTAAAGCCTGAAGACTTATGTTCTTTCTCCCTAGTGTCTTTAGACATGTTTAGAAGAAAAAAAGGGCCCTATAAGAATAACAAATGCCAAATAAACTCACACCACTTCTAGAAATATAAAAACAAACTAATTTAACAAACACAGCACATCTAAGAAATATAATTAGAACTAACTTTGCTCTGACTAAAAACAAGCACTAGGACCTCTACTTTAAATGGACCTAGACAGGTATAATAGGAGATAGAAAAACACTAACCCTACTAAAACTACTAGCCCTCTAACTAAAACTGGCACTTAGCTCTCTAATTTAAACAAGCTAATGAACTAACCAGCTAACTAAGAGATTAGAAACAACACACAACACTACAGGTATATTTTTTAAAGCACCACTACAGTAAAAAACTACAGGATACAAATACAGACCTGCGAAAAAAATGATGGCCAAGCAAAAGACACAACAGCGGAAAAAGGAGATAAACTAAGCTACACACTAAAGCTAAAGTTTCACATCACACAGTAAACTAACTAATGTATAAATCCTAACTAGTTTAAGCTAATAAAATATCAAAGACAAAAAAACTTAGCCACAGCCACGAAGAGCACATCCAACCTCAAAGCGGCCAACGAGATCTAGAGAGTTGCACCACTGCATCATGGGATACCTACCTTGCCACGAGCCAAATTTGAGACTTCCAGCTGTATTCGGCCGAGTCGGAGCTGAGGATCGGCTCCCAACCCATCCAAGTAAGAATGAACGCAAGATAGGACAACATAACATCATATGACAGGCTGTGTGAAGGCAACTGAAAGAGTGAGACCTAGGGGAGACAGAATAATATGGGAAGGGGATTTTAATGTTGTGCTACAGCCAGGCATAGACAGATTATATGGGAAGGCAAAGTTTAATGTGAAATGTCAGAAGAGTTTAAGGAAATGTATAAACAAATACGTTTGATAGATGTATAATGAGAAAATGGGGGGGGGGTTGCATACAGCAGCCAGGAAGATAAGCAGGCAATTAAGGTGGACAAAATACTAGTGGATGATGAGACTCTATGCAAGGTGTAAACTACTGCCATACAAAAGAGGAATATCAAAATCATTCCTCGTTACAAAATTATGGAAGGGGGGCAGGAAGGAATTGGGAGAAGTGGAGAAGGAAACCAGGTAAGTAGGAGAATGTTCAGCAGGTGAAGTGGTTACAAAAAAGGGTTAAAGAGGTAGTTTAAAGGAATACCTCATGAAAAGGAGAGGTAGGGTTTAAGGAATGGTACAGTATCAAGGTAGTGTGGAGGGCAGAAGTAATGGAATACAGTGGACATCAAAATAGATGGTCACAGGATCAGATAGAGGAAATAAAGATGGAACTGTGGCAGGTCCAGACAGACATGAATGAAGAGAAAGTGGAGCAAACAGAAGAGATGGTTAGTAGGCTTGACAGGATCAGAGAGCTGTTGGAAGAGTTACTAGGGTTGAGACAGGAACAAATACAGGAAGAAGTAGAGTGCAAGGGATGTAAATGGATAAATAAGGGTAACAAAGATATGATGTTGTTAGTGTACAAGCTGACAGATTCAAAGAAATATCATGAATGGCTAAAGAAGATTCAGAGTGAGTTTGGAGGATTAAGAAGAATAAACTCCAAAAACAATGGAAAGAACAAAGGTGTTTGAAATTCCAAACTCCACAAAACCAAAAAAAAACAAGTCTGCAAGAAAAGTAAAGAAAACCACAATTTATACTTATTAAGCGCTTTCATTCCCTATAAAAGAACTTCATAAAAATGAAAGTAAACAACATACCCACCACTTCAAACAAACAAATAATAAATTTATGGCACATGATAGGCTCCTTGTTCAATCTTTTACACCTTGCTTTTAAAATAGGTGCAACAGACAAATACTAATTCAAACCAGGCAGAACTTTAGCATTCAGTAAAATTTGTCAGTGCAGCTGTCTGTTTAAAAGTAAAGTTTCCCACTCTCCACCCCTACTCATTTTGTCTACCCTCTCAAGTATAAAAAATAAAAACTTTTTTAAAACCTTTGCACATGAGGGAATGCTTAAATAGTGCACTGGTGTTGTCACCCTTTCTGATATTTCTAAGATGCTCATATAACCGTTTATTCAGTCTACGCTCTGTTTTATTGACATAAAATGTAGAAAATATAAACATAAGGTAATATATACAATAACATTAGTATTACAATTGAAATTACCTGCATTGGTGTTGTCACCCTTCCTGACACTTCCAAACTGTTCATATAAGTGTTTGTTCAGTCTTTGCTCTTTTTAACTGATATAAAATGTTGAACAATGTGAACATAGGGCAACATAGACAATACCACTAGTACTACAACTAAAATTACCTGCACAGGGTATTACTTTACAATATCTACGTATGCATAACCACATTTCGTCTTCACATTTAAAGCATCAGTAGGAACAGGCTTAGTCAGTCTTCCACTATTAGTATAGTTGGTATTGTTGCACTCAAAAATACCTTTGATGTTATTGACAGACATGTAAGCGAAACGTCCCAGTTCCTGATCATAATGTCTGGCAGTTCCTGTAAGTCAATATAACACTGCAAAACAATGGCTCTGGAAAATATGTCAGTCTTGTTCTGAATTTTGCCCTTGAGTGGTTTACTAAAAATAGGTGCATATTTGTCAATCCTACCAGATTTAACCAAGATCGGTATTTCATCAAGCAGCTTAAGAGGATACTTTCTGTTAACAAACATTGTTCTCAGGTAGTCACACTGCACAAAATTTTTCTTCTTCTGAGATCAAACTAGAAAAACTTATATACTGCCCTTTTACAATACTTTTCCTGGGCAAATGTGTGTGCACTATCAAAATGCAGATAACTTTTAGAAAAGGTACTTTTCCTGTGCAGTCCTGTCATACTACATGAAAGTTCTGGAGAGGGTGACTGATGAATGGATACGCAGAGTAGTAGAAAGTAAGATGGGAGATGAGTGGTTCGGATTCAGTTCAGGATGCATCACAACAGACCAGATGTTTACAGTGAGACAGACTGCTGAAAAGAAGCTAGAGTTGAGGAAAGAGTCCCAACTGGGCATTCTTAGACTTGGAGAAAAAATACGACAATATCCCAAGAAAGCTGATTTGGGCAGTACTGCAGTGGTTCAAAGTCCCAGAAACACTGACAGAAATAGTGCAGGCTGTGTACACAAAGACCCAATGACTCAAGTACTAACAGTGTTCGGTCTCACAGAGGGATTCCCAGTAGGTGTGGGAGTGCACCAGGTTTCAGCTCTGAGCCCACTGCTGTTCATACTGGTGATGGACTACATTAGCAAACAGGTCAGAGAGGACAGATCAACAAAGTGCTGTATGCAGATGATGTAGCATTACAGGCAGACTCTGCACAAGAACTTTAGCAAAGAAAAGGGGAATGGAATGCAAAACTGATGACAAATGGGATAAGTAGGTGCAGCAAACTAGGGAAATCAGAAGAAGCTGAGAACTGAGATAGAAGGGAAGACAGTGGAAAACTTTAATAGATTTAAGTATCTGGGAGGGCTGGTTCCGGAGAAGAAAACTCTGAATGAAGAGGTCAAAGCTAGAATCAGAGGGTCTCCAACCAACTGGCATAGAGTCTCAGGTGTAGTCTACAGAAGAATGCCAAACAAGCCGAACAGTAAGGTGTACAAAACAGTGGTGCAACCAGTACTACTGTATGGGACAGAAACCTGGGCAGTAAAGGCAGAGCAGTTGAGGAAGATGATGGAAATAAAGTGCATGAGAAGGGTGGTAGGATGCACACTGTGGGACAGACAAAGAAATGAGGACATAAAACCAGAAGCCAAAGTAGCTCCAATTGCAGAAACGATCAAAGAGAACAGATTAAGGTGGTTTGGGCACAGGTTCAGAAAAGAAGAAAACAATCTGTTGAGGAAGATTTGGGACAGATAAAAAGAAGGTAAGAGGAAATAAGGGAATCCAGCAAATAGGTGGATGGATTGAGTGAGAGAAGATCTGACACAGTCAGACATGAATGTTGAAGAAGGCAGGACTGTGGCATTGAATCAAGATAGATGGCGACAGTTAACACTACACCATGACCCCATGTAGAAAAATGGGAAAAAGGGGATTGCTGATGATGATGATGATGACTTTTTCTGTGCAGATTAGATTCATAACACCCCTTACTCACATTCTTGTACAAAACAATATCTAAAAAGCAATACCAAAATCTTCCTCTTTGAATGTAAACTCCAAAAAGTCAGTGAAAATCATCAGATATTCCATAAATTCTTTGAAAATGTCCTTAGTCCCCTATCAAACAAAAAAGATGTCATTCAAAAAAAAAAAACTAGTGGATGTTTTTAGAAACTGTTTGTATTTGTTCTCAAAAATACGGACTTACTCCCAATAGCATAATATAATATCAGTAAAGATGGGGGCACAAGCTGCCCCCATCACAACTCCAGAAGTCTGTTTAAAGTATTTACCCTCAAAGGTGAAGAGGTTGCTTTTCAGTACAACTTCCATAAACAGTCAAAGGTTATTGACCCCTGTGTTGATTTTAGATGTGTTAGTTCTGACACAGTCTCAGAACCATTCCAGGCCAATGTTCTGGTGGATTACCCTGAAAAGATGTGGATGTGGATCTGGATAGTGTATATAAAAATTATGTAGTGTATGGAGTACCATAAATATGCTCCAGTACTGGGGAGAAATAAACTTGTAAAGTGCTTCCCAGATGATCCAACCATAACAGCACTTAGCTGTGTATGTAACAATTGTTACATCCCCCCCAGTGCTGTTATGATCAGGTCTTGCATTAGGGACTTTCCTTGCCTCACAACTGTCATTTTGCCACCTATTTCTTTCGCTGTGAATAATGATTACAGCCAATCAAAAATGCCAGAAATACAGCTTCACTCCCTTTGTTTGTTTAGAAAATGCATATAGATGTAAAACCTGTTGTTCCATTAACTTTTTAAGTGAATTACAGCAATATTTAAAAACTGTGCCTGATTTTTTTTTTCCTTTGTCTCCACCCTCACCCCCACCCCCAGCTCTTGAGGAGAATTTCTTGACATCCAAATCTCAAACACATAGCAAGCTGGTTATGGTCAGACACCCAATCGTAATCCTCTATGTAAGGTATGAACTGTTATATGTGGATGGTGTCTGCTATCAACAAAAATCTTGGCTTTGTTTATTAAGTTGTATCGACTGTAATGAGTCTGGGTGGGTCAAACTAGTGTACTTTATTTATTTAGTGACATCTGATTACCAGGAAAGTCCGACTAGGTAGAAGTCCATTTTCAGTGGAGGCCCAGGGATAAAGCTGCAAGTATTACATAACATTTTTAAGAACTATAGTTTTCCAGTCTATAAAAATAATACAAACAGCTACAATTTAAATACTTACACCAAGTTAGATATAACATGAAAACACTGGTTAAGAACAGATGCAAGTTATATGAGAATTAATAGTTAGAGACATTTTAGGCAGATTATAGAGAAATTAAAGGTAAATTAGTATAATCCAAACAGGAATTGCAATACCACATGAGAGAAAAGCAGGCTTATGGTATAGTTAGAGAGAATGCCGGGGACAGAAATCGATAGAAGTAAGGAAGTGAGTGAAGAAGGGAGAGTAAAGAGATGTAAGGCATGAACAGATATTGTTCATATTTAGAGATATAGTCCATCCTGGTGTTGAGCAAGAACAGAGCCAGCTTTTGGCTAGAAAATATTTCTAAATAGGTTTGAAGGATGGAAGGGAGTGAATTGACCTGAATGATACAGATAAGGAGTTCCAGGTCTTTGCAACATGTTATGAGTACAGACAATGCCCAGCAGATTTCATAGATTTCTGCACAGACAGGAGTTTTTGGTCATTTGATCATAATGACTTACTGGGAACAAAGCTGTGTACAATATTATTTAGTGCTGGACAAGCAGAAGGATTCTGGATAATTTTATAGGTGGTAAGAAGCTGTGTATATGTTAAGTGATGGGGTAGTTCTAACCAATTTAGGATTTTTAGTGCTATATAGTGGTGGGTTCTGAAAGGGGTACTTGCTGAAAATTTAGCAACTTTGTTATAGCATTGGTCAAGTTTTGATTTTTGTGATGCACGAAAGTTAGTTAGGATGGCAGCACCATAAAGAAGTGAGGGGAGGAGATAAGTAGAGGCAAGTCTTGCTTTAGTTGCATCTGTGAGAAAGTTTTTGGCGCTATAAAGCATCCCTAGTTTTTGATGAGTTTTTCTTATGCAATTTTGTAAATGCAGTTTGAATTTAAGATTAACATCCACTACCATCACTAATAATTTGCTATGAGAAGTGACTTCAATGGTTGTATCATCAAGACAGAGGCCTTTAAATTTTGTTTATTCACGGGACAGGGATTTGAGGGAAAAAAGTAGTTTTTTTTTTTTAAGTTTGAGCATGAGTTGTGAGTTACAAAGCCATGTTTCAATTGCTGTTAAAGCTTCCCGAGTAATTTTTTGGAGGTTTGCCATGTTGTCAGCTGTGCAAATGAGTGTGGAGTCATCTGTGTACTGTATTAGGGAGACCTGTTCTATGGATGTGTGGAGGGTATCAGTGAGAATGTTAAAGAGGAAGGAATCAAGGACAGAGCATTGTGGTACAACATTGGTGACTGGGAGGTATGTAGAGAGGGTGGAATGCCATTTTACTGACTGATACCTACTGGATAGGTAGCTTTAGAACCATAGAAAAGCTGGCTGACAGAGACCTAATGAGGACATTCGAAGTAGAAGTTTGCTGTGACAAGCTGTGTCAAAGGCTTTAGACAAGTACAGAAATAAGGACACTAGTTTGCCATTATCTCTGGCTTTACTGACAGTATCTATACAGGCTAGACGTAGAGGTTTAGTACTGCGGGAAGAATGGAAGCCATGTTGTGTGGAGGACAGGAGTTCTTTCTGCAGGAGACAGTTTATCAATTGTCTCTGAATACATTTTTCAAGTATTTTGGAGAGGGGGGGGTATAAGATTACTAGAGGTCTAAAGTTAGTACCGTCTGTTGTATTTCCTCTTTTGTGCAGCGGTATAATGTGTGACTTTTTCCAGACGGAGGAAATGTGGGATTCCTGGATTGAACTATTTATAAGGACTGAAACAGTGTGGGTAATGCTATCAGCTGCTATTTTAAGGTACTCACTTGGAAGGTCATCAGCTGAAGTAGAGCATGGTTTGAGTTTGTTTAAGCATAGTTTTATACAGAATGTGGTCACAGGTTTGAAAGTGAAAGTGGATGTGGTAATATGTGACTGCTGGGCAGGGTTAGGATTAGATGTTGGAGAATCCTTGGATAGAGATGCTATACTATCTAAGAAATAAAGACTTGGATTGTATTGTGGTTTCAAGTGATCAGTTATTGGGAAAGGGATCAGGGTTGAATTTATGGCCAGGATGCAAGATTTCTTTAATGGCTGTCCAGATATTTTTTAGGATTGTGTTTAGTATTTTTCTGACAGTTATTATAATACATTTTTTTTCTTCATTAATTTGCTTTTTAGTATAATGGTGCAGCATTCTGATGTTTTCAAGATACTGTGGCATTTTATATTTTTGCCATTCTTTCCATGCTTTTTCTCTATCCTGTATTAGCATTCTACTCTTTTTGGATAGTCAAATAGCATTATTTGTTTTTAGTCTCCTCCTTCCAGAAGGTGCAATGCTATTCAGGATACTCAAGAAAGTTGTACTGAATTCATCTACAGCATCATCTAAGGGAATGATTTTTAGGAAGTTCCAGTTAACAGATGATAAGGAAGTAATGAACATTTCTGGGTTAAACTTATAAAGGTTGCATGTTGTTTTACAAAAAAGATCACTACCTAACCCTACGAAACCTCCACGAACAAAACCCTAAAACGTTCTACACCCAGGACAAAATAAAAAGGAGTTATGTACTCACCATAATGTTCCATGTCAATTGTTCATCTCGCCTTCATTCTTACTGATGGGTTCGGAACTGATACTCGGCTCCAATTCGGCCAACTGTAAAAGCTCGAGGTCTTCAACCAGCTCGAGGCCAACTCCCTATCTCATGATGAACCCTGGTCTTCCCTCAGATCTTGTTTGCTGCCACTGACTACCTACTACCATTAATATGCCACTCTGAGAACTGGATAAGAGACAATGCACCATATACCAAAAAGTGACGGACCTCAAGTAGACTGGATGGGGGTTGGAGGGTGGGACGTAAGAATGAAGGCGAGATGAACAACTCACATGGAACGTTATGGTGAGTACATAACGTCTTTATATGAAGTTGTTCTATCTCGCCGTTCATTCTTAATGATGGGTAACATCCCAAGCACCATCTTTCTCGGGTGGCTCACGGGAGAATGCTCCTCAGAACTGTGGAACCAAAGGAGGTCTTGCCCCTGGAGGCCTTGTCTACTTTGTAATGAGTGATAAAGGTATGAGGTCTTGACCGGGCAGCTGCTGCACAAACAGTATCTAATGATAACCTTGCAGAAAAGGCTACTGGGGTTGAAACAGCTCTAGTAGAGTGGGACTTTATTTTGTGTTGTAAGGGAGCATTCTCTGAACTATAAATGAAGGAAAGGCAATCTGATAGCCATCTTGACACTGGGGCACCTTTTTTGACTCTGAAAAAGAAACAAAGAGTTGATCCGTCGTTCTGAATTGTTTCGGTCTATCCAAAAAAAATCGGAGTTGTCTATGAACATCAAGTTTGTGCAGCATGTGTTACATCCTATTTGAGTATTTAGAAAAGAAAATGAGCAATTCGATAGATTGGTTAAGATTTGTCTCTGAACAAACTTTTAGTAAGAAGGATGGATTAGTTCTGAGCGAAACTCTGTCATTATGGAAAATCAGATAGGGAGGTTTGATGGTCAAGGCCTGTAACTCAGACATCCTCCAAGAAGAGGTAATAGCTATCAAAAACATAGTCTTCCATGAAAGAAACTTCAAATGACAGGATGAGGCTGGTTCGAAAGGAGGTAACATAATTCGGGAGAGAACAAAATTTAGATTCCATGGCATGGCTGGAGTTTTGGTTGGTGGTCTCAAATGAATGGCACCCTTAAGAAAGGCTTTAGAGAGTCGATGTGACATGACATTAAAACCTTGGAAGCCAAGATGAAAGTTTGAGATTGCTGCTAATTGAACTTTAATGGTAGCCGCAGCAGCTCCTTTGTTGAAAAGTTTAGTCAGAAATTCCAGTATAGATGGGATTGGAGCTAGGTAGGGATCAAAGTCATTCTGAGATGCCCATAGAGAAAATCTCTTCCATTTGCTAAGATATAATTTTCTGGTAGATGACTTAGGAGAGGATGTAAATCCTGGTTATTGTTGGAATTGGAGCAGCCAAGCTGTCAGTTTGAGGGAATGAAGAGAAGGAAGAAGAGCCCCCGATGAATGAGTCAGCAGATCCGGAACTGGGTCCAGGATCCAGGGTTCTTCCAAAAGATGAGGCTGAAGGAAGGGAAACCAAATCTGCCGAGGCCAGTAAGGGGCTATTAATATGATGGTCCTTCCCAGAGACTTTGCTTTCTGTAATAGTTTGGGTATCAAAGGGAAGGGGGTAAAGGCATAAAGGAGACCCAGGGGCCAATTGTGCACAAGTGCATCCCTTGGGGCATCCCTGACAGGGGTATCAGGGCAAAGTAGCTGCTGCATTTTGTGTTTGCTGGGGTTGCAAAGAGATTGCAGCAAGGCTGGCCCCACCTGTGGAATATCCGTTCTGTTACTTGTTTCTTTAGGGACCACTTGTGAGGCAAAAGAATTGTCCTGCTTAGCTTGTCTGCTATCACACTGGACCTTCCCGGGATGTGAGTTGCTATCAGAATGCACTGGGTGGAATTTGCCCACTGCCATACTCTCAGGGCCTCTTGACACAGGGGATAAGATCTGGTTCCTCCTTATTTGTTCATGTACCAGACCACTGACATGTTGTCTGCCTGAATTGCAGTTGTTCCCGGAGGTAGAGAGTTATGAAAGGACTGCAATGCTAGAAGTACAGCCCTCATCTCCAGAACATTTATATGCAGATGAGCCTCGTGTTTCTTCCACATGCCTTAGGCTGTTCTTCTCTGACAATGCCCCCCCACCTTATCAAGGAAGCATCCGTGGTCATCATGGCTATGGGACTGGGTATCTGTTGAGATGTCAGCCTCTACTGAAGGTCCTTCTTGTACATATTCATTATGATGATTTGGTGTGACATTGGGAGTTCCTGAAAGGACCATTGAGAGAACAGGAGCCACTGTAGAACTTGCATGTGCATTCGAGTGAGGGGAATGGCTATGATCGCTGCTGCCATTGATCCTAGCAATTTGAGTACCATTGAGACTGGAGCTTTTGTCCCTGGAAGCAAGCCTAATATTTGTTTTCCTAAGAGACAAACTCTTTCTGAAGGCAGACTTAACGTCATTGTAACTGTGTTTAGTTCTGCTCCTATAAAAACGGTCTGCTGCGATGGTGATAAGGCAGATTTTTCTGAGTTGATGGTAATCCCCAACTGATTGCAGAGATTAAAGGTTGTGTCCCTTGCCTGAGTTGATGCTTGGTGGTGGCAGTGAGAAGCCAGTCATCTAGATATGGAAACACCTGGGATCCCAAACGTCTCAGGTGAGCCGTGACTACTGCCATAGATTTGGTGAACACTCTGGGGGCTGTAGTGAGACCAAAGGGCAGAGCGTGAAATTGATAATGGCTAGTTCCCAGACAGAAGCGTAGATGATCCCTGGATGGCCTGTCTATCCTTATGTGGTAGTATGCATCCTGAAGATTTATAGAGCACATCCACTTGTCTTTCCCCAAAAAGGGGAGTACTGACTGAAGTGTGACCATCAGGAACTTTGTCTTTTTTACTGACTTGTTTAGTCTGCTGAGGTCCAGAATAGGTCTCCAGTCCCCTGTTTTCTTTGGAACTAAAAAGAACCTTGAGTAAGTTCCGGATCTTATCTGGTCTGCTGGGACTGGCTGGATGACTCTTTTTTTCCCAGCAACCTTTGGACCTTCTAAGGCTGCTTGTTCCCTGTGACTGGGTGGAACGTCTGGGATTTTTTTCACTAGAAGGGGAGGAGTGACAAAGGGAATTGAGTATTCTCTGGATATTATGCTTTGTACCCAGCTGTCTTTTGTTACTTTTAGCCAGACGTCCAGGTACAAAGAAAGGCGTTCCCCGACTGCTTACAGAGATGAACAGTCGGGCCTCCTTTCAGGTGTGCTGATAGGGCTTGCCAAAGAACTGATCTCTGTCGCCCTGGTTCTGCGGACCCCCCTCTGCCTCGTGGGCAACATCTTCTGTTGCATCTTCTGTTATTACCCCCTCCTGTGCCTCTAGAGGGGGTTTCACCATGAGTGTCCTGGAAAGATCCTTGTGATTTATGGAACCATATCTTTCCACCCCCCCCTCCCTTTGGGGTAAGGTCTACTTGGGGTAGAAAAACGTACTCCAATGGCAGACAAGGTATTTCCATCTTTTTCACTCCTAGGAAGTGTGTCCTTTACCCTTGGTCCGAAAAGGGACGAACCGTCAAAGGGGTTGTTAATGAAAGAAGACTTAAAGGATTCCACAAAGGAACATAAGCGCATCCAGGAATGTCTCCTGAGAGCAATTCCTGTACCCGCTGTTCTGCTCATACCATCAGCTGCTCATACCATCAAACGCATGGACGAGTTCACAATCGAATTAAGAGTGGAGAGCTGGGAAGTTACCTTGTCCGAAACCTCCACAGCTACTGAACCCTGCAGGGTGTCTCCCAGCTCCTTCAGGAGATCCCTTTGTACTCTAGTGAAATGTGTGAGATAGTTCAGCGATCGAAGGACAAAGGTCGCTGAACTAAACAGACGCTTCCCGTACCTGTCCATGATCCTAGACTCTCTATTAGGGGGATGAACAGATGAAGAAGTTTCTGATAATTCCTTCTTAGTGGCTGCTGTCACCACAACAGCATCAACAGGCACTCCTTTAGTGAGATAAGCTCTATCTTGAGGGCAAATTACAGGCTCCATGGTGTCTGGGGACTCCCATGCCCTTTGAGTGAGTAATTCAAGCAACTCATCGAAGGGCGGAGACACCCAAGAGGTGGAGGGTTGACACCTAAAAGCCTTCAGGAGGACTGACTCATCATCAGTAGGGTTAAGGGACTTCCAGCCACCCCTCTGTTTAAGGATTTTTAAGATACCTCCAAAGGAGATATCCTCTGAGGGGGACCGTGGGGACCCATCTGACTCATCCAAGTCAGTATCCGAAGTGACAGACTCCTGCAGGGAGTCCAGATGCTTCCTCTTGCAAAGTCTCTTCCTAGGCACCTCTTCAGTGGGAGCTTCTGGAGAGGTCTCCGAAGAACATGGCTCACCCAATGGGGCTTCCTGAGGCTCAGGATCTCTACGCTTTAATGGAGCATGTGATGTAGAGGTAGATACTGGTGCTTTCAGGGAGGTAGCTTCTGGAACTGATGAAGTGGTCATCAGAGTGGACCAAGCCCTCCTCATAGCCTTGAAGGCCCCTCAGTCCCGACAAGAGGAATCCCCCGGATCCGATGATTCGAAGGAAACTGTCTGCGCCGGTATGGAGGGCTCCAAGCCAAAGATCGGGGCCGAACTCACTTGAGCTGAAGCCTCGAGAGGAAAAAGACGGCACCGACAAGTCGGTTCTACTATCCTCCCAGGACCCAACTGGCGAGTGTCGGCTCTGAGATCCTTCGGACGGCATCGAAGACATCAGGGCAGTCGGGGCCGATAAGCCTAGAGTAGGTGTTGGTCCTGAAGGTTCCACGATCATTAGTTCCACGCTCTCCAGCTCTGAAACTTCCATGCAGATCGGAGGAGGAACAGAAGATGTTGGGGGAACTAACGTTGGCTCCGAAGCCCCCGGGGTCGATGTCGATAAAATATTTGCCAGCGCTGGTATCTGTAAAAGCTTCTTCACCATGCGGTCCACATCCCAATTAGACAGTCTACTTGAGGCCCCTGAAGAATGTGACGAAGCCACCAACTGTAAAATGGGAGATTTTAATGTTGGAGATACCGGCTCCAAGATTGGGGACTGGCTCCTAACCACAATGACAATCGGTTCTGTAGGCTGTGGAGCTAATGTCAAAGCTTTACTGGACACTGATTTTGTAGTCAATGGACTCTTCGTCGGTTCCATAGGCTTCTTGGAGTGCTTGTCAGACTTATCCAGTGACTCTTGGAAGGAGGATTTTAAAAGATCCTTATCCATGAGTTTTCTTTTCCTTTCATGCAATACTCTGGAGCTAAAAGAGTGGCATATAGCACAGCTTTCCTGCAGGGGTACTTCACCCAAACAATAAACACATTCAGTATGTCCTTCGGTGATAGACATCTTTTGCCCACATCCTGGGCATTTTTTGAATCCAGACTTGGATTTTTCCTTTTACTGATGAGACATAGTATCAGAGACAAATACACTCAAGAAATATATAACTGTTGAAAAAGGACAGCAAGTATATTCAGAAGTACAAAACTACTAAAACTTATACTTCACAAGCAACTATTGCCCTGTAAATAAAAGGGCTCTAACTCTAAATATCAACACTGAAGCAACTACTAAAGCCTTATAGAAAAAAGGCTCTAAGAAAATGTAACTATCAATATAATTTTAAACTAAGGGTAAACTATCTGCCCTGTAAAAAAGAAGGGCTCTAATTTAAGAGACACACACATAAACACACACACACACACACACACACACACACACACACACACACACACACACACACACACACACACACACACAATATAAATACTAGAGATAGGGAGGAGAAAAGCCTACTAACACGGCCACTAATATCTACTAATTTAACTACAGAAGTAACTAACTGTTAATTTCTATGCTTTAAACTAACTACCTAAATAACTAACTAACAAGTTAAACTATTATAAGCACTTATTTAGCAGAAAACAATAGAATTAAAAAAAGTTATTCACTGGCCAGAGCTGGTGAATGTCTGATCAAGTTGCAGTGGCAAACAAGATCTGAGGGAAGACCAGGGTACATCATGGGACAGGGAGTTGGCCTCGAGCTGGTTGAAAACCTCGAGCTTTGACCCATCAGTAAGAATGAATGGCGAGATAGAACAACTTCACATCAATCCTTGCCCAAATCCTGACAAAACACCCACAGAAAAGTGCAGTTTTGTACCTACCATAAATGTAGATGTTCGAGTGTATACACTGCTGCAGTCATTACACTTGGGTTATCCTGCCATCAGGCGGTTCCCCAGTCGGCCTGAGTTCCAGTCTTGGTCCGGCGTCGGTTGCTGTTGCCTCCTCCCTGACGTCAGTGTGACAGGGATATATAAGAAGCAGCCAATGCCATTTTCTCAGTCTTTCTTGCCGCGTGGTGGCTGAAGCAAAAGCAGTTCGCAAGTGCCGGTCGGCCATCTCCCGAGATTTTCATTCCGAATCCAGAACCGAAGTCTTCTACAAAGTTAAGTACCCCGTTGGGGAAACTTTTTCTTGCCTCAGACCGATGTCAGTAAAAGTTAATAACTGTATTTCTTGTGGGAAGCAAATACCTCATAAGGATTTCCATTCTTATTGTATCCCATGCCTAGGCCCAAACCACGACATCACTGGTTGTTGGTTTTGTGCTAGGTTTAACAAGCGCACTATTAAGCGTCGGTTTGATTTTGCCCGACATTATTTTGGTAGAAAAATTCAATTATACCATGCCGTTGGAACTTCCGATGACCAGAATACATAAAAAGCGCAAAGACAAGGATAGGCATCCGAGCGTCGGCTGCATCTTATATACCCCTGTCGCACTGACGTCAGGGAGGAGGAGACAGCAACCAACGCTGGACCAAGACTTTGGAACTCAGGCCAACTGGGGAACCACCTGACGGCAGGATAACCCAAGTGTAATGACTGCAGCAGTGTAACACGATGAACATCAGCTACACTCTAACTCCTATTTCATCGATATTACTGCCAATCTAACTATCACATTTCCTTCCAACCCCACCCCCCCCAAGATAACCCTTCTTCACCCTACACCAAACTCTTTCTCTCACCTATCCCTACCAACACAATAAAAAAAGCTGCTCCAAAAACTTAAACCTTGCACCAGTGCCCCAAACAACCTATCTGCTGAGTTCCTACAAATTGCTGTCAATTCTACTGCCTTTCCCATCAGCATTCTTATTAACAGATCTATTCTGGAATCCTATATACCTACTATTTTGAAAAAGGCATACATTCTACCTCTACATAAAGGAGGCATTAACACAGACATCTTCAACTTCTGACCTACTGCTATCCTCTCACCCATCTCTATGATCCTGGAAAAGTGTATCCACACCCAACTGCTTCACTACATGCTTTGCAACCAAATCCTTTCTCCCACTCAACATGAATCTCGGCCTGGCCATAGCACAATTACAGCTCTTATATACTTCTCTGATACAATTAACCAGGCCCAAGATGATGGTAAACTTGTCTCCTTCCTCTTTTTAGACCTCTCCATGGCCTCTGATACCATCTCCTACTCTCTCCTTCTCTCTGAACTGTCTGACATAGGCATCTCACCCCAGTCCCTAGACTGGTTCTCAAAATACCTCACAAACAGGCAGCAATCAACCAAATGGCAAAATTCATTCTCATCTTTCCTTGACACCACTACAGGTGTTCCACAATGATCCATACTAGGGCCCCTCTTGTTCAGCATCTTTATCAATAACTTTCATATCTCTCTTACCCAAAGTACTGTTATCCAATACAAAGAAGTTTCTACAATCATCTATGCTGCGAACTCACCATCTGAACTACACCAGCTCACACAAGACTCCCTTACTATTACAGACATATGGATGTCTAACAACCATCTTACCCTAAACCCAACAAAACAAAACTTGTTCTTTTACTACCTAAAAAGTCCACTATATTAAACAAGGAAAATTTCACCATCCAAGCCCAAAACAACACAATAACTGAAGTAGTACCACATACTAAACTGTTAGGTGTCATTATAGATGAAAACTTGACATCTGACCTGCACATTCATCATCATTCATCATTCTCTTTCGGCTTTTCCCGTTAGGGGTCGCCACAGCGGATCATCTCTTTCCATTTCTTCCTATCCTCTGCATCTTGCTCTGTCACACCAACCGCCTGCATGTCCTCTCTCACCACGTCCATAAACCTTATCTTAGGCCTTCCTCTATTCCTCTTACCTGGCAGCTCCATCCTTAGCATCTTTTTCCCAATATACCCATCATCCCTCCACAGCACATGTCCAACTCTTGCTTTGTCTCCAAACTGTCCAACATGAGCTGACCCTCTAATATACCGATTCCTAATCCTATCCATCCTAGTCACACCGATTGCAAATCTTAACATCTTTAACTCTGCCACATCCAGCTCTGACTCCTGCCTTTTGTCAATGCCACTGTCTCCAACCCATATAACATAGCTGGTCTCACTACACTCTTGTAGACCTTCCTTTCACTCTACGGATACCCGTCTGTCACAAATCACTCCTGACACTCTTCTCCACCCATTCCACCCTGCCTGTACTCTCTTCTTCACCTCTCTTCCACATTCACCATTACTCTGAACTGTTGATCCCAAGTACTTAAACTCGTCCACCTTTACCAACTCTACTCCCTGCATCCTCACCATTCCTCTACCCTCCCTCTCATTTACACACATATATTCTGTCTTAGCCCTGCTGACCTCATTCCTCTGCTCTCTAGAGCATATCTCCACCTCTCCAGAGTCTCCTCAACCTGATTCCTACTCTCACTACAGATCACAATGTCATCTGCAAACATCATAGTCCACGGGCCTCCTGTCTGATCTCATCTGTCAACCTGTCCATCACCACTGCAAATAAGAAAGGACTCAGAGCTGATCCTTGATGTAATCCCACCTCCACCTTAAACGGATCTGTCACTCCCACTGCAGTCCTCACCACTGTCACACTACCCCCGTACATATCCTGTACCACTCGTACGTACTTCTCTGCCACTTCCTCATACAATACCACAACTCTTCTCTAGGCACCCTGTCATATGCTTTCTCCAAGTCTACAAAGACGCAATGCAACTCCTTCTGACCTTCTCTGTATTTCTCCATCAACACTCTCAGAGCAAACATTGCATCTGTAGTGCTCTTTCCTGGCATGAAACCATACTGCTGATCACTAATCATCACCTCCCTTCTTAACCTTGCTTCCACTACTCTTTCCCATAACTTCAAGCTGTGACTAATCAGTTTTATCCCTCTGTAGTTACTGCAGCTCTGCACATCACCCTTATTCTTAAAGATAGGTACCAAAACACTTTTTCTCCACTCCTCAGGCATCCTCTGACTTTCCAAAATTTCATTAAACAATCTAGTTAGAAATTCCACTGCCATTTCTCCTAAGCACCTCCATGCTTCCATTGGTATGTCATCTGGGCCAACAGCCTTTCCATTCTTCATCCTCTTCATAGCTGCCCTTACTTCCTCCTTGCTAATCTGTTTCACTTCCTGATTCACTATCCCCACATCATCCAACCTTCTCTCTCTCTCATTCTCTTCATTCATCAGCCTCTCAAAATACTGACCTGCACATTCATAATAACATTAAAAAAACACACCAAAACCTGGTAACTCTCTACAGACAAAAATACTTTCTCAACCATTCCACAAAGCTATCTCTCGCTTCTTTCTTCCTATTCTCCTCTCTTCTGTATGGTGCACCTCTCCTGACCGGTATTCAGGCCTCTCTCAAATCCAAACTAGTCTTGTGCTACAATAAAATCGCTAAATTTGTAACAAATGCAAGCTATTCTTCTCACCACTGCTCCTCTCTGATCCAGCTAAACTGGTTAGAACTACCACATCATCCGTCTCTTATTCAACTAACCTTTGCATGCAAACTTATCTATAAACCATCTACCTGCCCTTCCTTGTCTTCTGTACTCACACTATATCATCTATGCAGATCTCTCCGATCCAATAATCACCTACTCCTAAATGTAATGAAATCAACCCGTGCAGCAGGACAAATGCAGTACTCCTTTACTGCTGGTAAACTATGGAATAATCTCCCTCAATCAATAAGGTCTATCAGAAGTGCCCCTCTTTTTAAGATATCCCTGAGACAATACCTCACCTCTCTATGGCAGTGCAATTGTACCAAGGATGTAGTTCCTATAACTTGAGCCCCTTTTTTCTTGTCTTCCCATGTCTGACTCTTCTGTCTCTTGCTCTATACATCCTCACCCTTTTTCTCTCCACTCTGTAAGACTTCTATATTAACCATCTAAAGTAATGTTACACCTTTAGGTGCTCTTATCCCTAGACTGTATTACTCAAGTCCTAATCTTCACTTATATTTTAACACAGCCTAAACATACTACCTATATATTATTATCTTACATCTAGCATAGAGTATACACCAAGCTCTTCCTAACACTAACTGAACCTGCTGTTCAATGGTATTGTTTTGGTGTCGTGATCTAACTCTCAATGTACGAGTGTAGTATGTTATTGTTCTGATATCACAATTTCTTAGTCCTACATTGTATATTGCCCCAACGAATTTATACTTACTGCTCAAAATGTAATGTAATGCTTTATAATGTATGTATAATGCCTGTATAATATTCGTCCCATGATTCTATGATTCTATAGTTATGTATAATGTTTGTTCCATATGATTCTGCGATTCTATAGCTATATAATGTTTATCCCATATGATTCTATGATTTTATAGTTATGTATAATGTTTATCCCATATGATTTTATAATTCTATAGTTATATATAATGTTTGTCCCATATGATTCTATGATTGTATTGTGTAAGAGTTATACTCTGTCTGCAGCTTTTCTCCCTGGGCCTCCACTGACAATGGACTCACCTTGGCCCAGTGGACTATCCAGGTAAATAAATGCAAATAAATAAATAACTAAATAAATGATGTTTAAGTGGATGTGTGAGATGTCTGGTTGTATAGATTGGGAGATGATCACTGAGACAGTCAGACATTGTAACAGAGGTGGTGTACTTGTTAAGGTCTGATACTAGGACCCAGTCTAATAGAGAATTTGATGTCTTTCTATGTGTGGGGCTACTAATTAACTGGGTGAAACCAAGTAAATTCACACTAGATGTACAGGAATTAAGGAGTTTATGTCCATCCAAATGACATTCACATCACCTAGTAGTAATTTTCCATGTGGAATTTTTATGGATATCAAATGCAGGATATTTTTTTTTATTTCTCCAAATCTTTTGGGTTTCTAATACTATGATGAGAATGGACCCTATTCCTAAGTCAAAGTATGATTAAAGTTCATGAAATTAGTATTGTTTCAATCTTTGATGTCAGCCAAAAGTGCTCTTCACAGCACCTGCAATGTGCCCAGTAATGACTCCTTCTGCAATTCGTACGGGGTTACATGGATTGGTAACATATCTAAATATGATTGTAGATTCTTTTTTATAAAACAGTGTAAGAAACTTCTCTGTGTGGAAGATTTTCAGTCCACATATCTCTAGTTAATCACTGTATATTAATCAGATCAGACAACAGTAGTAGAA
The DNA here is from genome assembly GCF_019279795.1 of Protopterus annectens. Lineage (NCBI taxonomy): Eukaryota > Metazoa > Chordata > Ceratodontiformes > Protopteridae > Protopterus > Protopterus annectens. Next base: position 1,676,244,950 of record NC_056739.1, read on the forward strand.
GTAGCTAACTTAAACTCGTCTTAAGTCAAAACAAAACAAAAAATAATAATAGAAATTGTACAGCATTACTAAGTATTCGAAAGTAATCCAAGCAAGGCCGGCAGTTTGTTTCCAGTCGAAAATCCTTTATTAAGTACACAGACAAGCGATCCAAGTAAAACAAAAATAGAATAACAATTTCCTCACAAGCTTTCTAAATATATATATATATATATATATATATATATATATATATATATTTTTTTTTTTTTATCAAGCATGGGAGTGGTGACTGTAACACTACAAAAGTAATTTACAGGGCACAGTGCAATGAATGTGATGCATTCTATGTGGGCAAGACTGTAAATAAACGCAAGCGTAGGATTTCATGTCATCTGTCAGAAATCCACTCTGGATGTAAAAATAATGCACTAGCCAAACACCTTTCTCTTCATAAAAGGCACACAGGTTTTAAGTTCCAGATCCTGGATCGCATAGGCATGGGTGATCTTGAAGGAGACTTCCCGAAAATTCTGGAGAAACATGAACTCATGTGGCAATTAAAGATGAACTCTTTAAGGAAGCCTGGACTAAACTACTACTGTTCAATTAAAAGTGCACTGGAACTTAGAAAATTGCCACATTGTTTACATGACTAATTGTATTTTATTTTATTTTATTCTACCAGTTGGTTTTAAATACCATTTTAAATCAGTTGTAATTTAAGTGTCTATTTTGTTTCCATCATCATACATACTTTTTTCTTATTTTTATTTTTTTCTGGTTCTTTTTTCCACTTTATTCAAAATGATGTGTTATAACAATACTAACTAATTATACAATTATTACTACTATTGTCTGATCTTATTAATACACAGTGATTAACTAGCGATATAGGGACTGAAAATCTTCCACACAGAGAAGTTTCTTACACTGTTTTGTTTTTGGACGTCGCCTCACAGTAAGACACTGTCCGGTTCGATTCTCAGCTACAGCGTCTTCTGCATGGAGACATGCGTGAGTGGGCGTACCTTCGTTGAAGGTTGTGCGTCAGGGCTGGTAACTCGGCACGTAAAAATCAACTACCAATCATTAGCGGACCGGAGTTCCGCTGTGGCGACCCCTAACCGGGAAAAGCCGAAAGACACAAGACACTTGTTTAGTGGGTTGTTTTGAGACTTCGGGGATACCATGGAGATTACTTGTTTTTTTAGATTCTTTTTTATAAGACCCATTGCTCCTACTACTATTGGAACTGTCTGGGTATCTTTCTTCCACATTGCTCTCGTTTCTGCCTGCAGATCCTGATACTTTATGACTCTTCTCTCTCTCTCTCTACGCAAGACACTGTAGTCACTGGGTGTGGTGATTTCAGTGATCAGTGCTACTTTTGTCTTCTTTTCTTGGACCTCTATATCCGGTTTTCTAGCATTTATCTTTTGAACTGTTGGTAATGAGTGATCCCATGTGATATAAATGTCATAATTTTCTATGATGCTGTGTGGCTCATATCTCCAGTGTTTTTCAGCCACTTCAGTACCATAATGTTTGCAAAATCCCCAGTGCAATAGTCTTGCCACATTACTATGTCTTTCAGTATACAGTCCTTAACCCGAGTTTCTGTCTCAGCAAGAATATCAGGTTTATGTTGCATAATTCAGCATGTAGTTCAGAAATTTTATTTCTTATGTTTCTAACATTTATGGCATCAAAGGTCCGACTACTGGAGTTGAGGACTGACCACATCAAGGTTCTTCAAGTTAAATTTGCTTACATTGTACAAAGACAAAATTATCAGTGAAAAATGTTTGGGAGTTGGGCAAAAAAAAAATACTTATTTATTTATTTACTTAGCTGTTAACCAAATAAGTGGTTTGGTCTGACCCCACCTTAATCAGGAAAATACAAAAAAATGTGAATTATTTTAAACATGTACAAGCAAAGGGACATTAGTGTAAAGTATAAAAATGTATAACATAAAACATATAATTTGTGTTAAAGCAAACAGAATGGCATTAAGTTTAACATGTAGTTCAACTGTACAAATGATGGCACCACTCGGTATAGTAGCCATCTGCAAAACACAGAAGAGACTTCCGCAAAGTATAGTAGAGGTAAGTACAGAGTGCTTAGACAGAAGCAGTGTGAAAGAATAATAGTAATAACAATACTGATAATAATAATAATAACAAAAATAAATGTAAACATTCATTCACTCTTATCATGCTACTTTCAAATACTCCACTTTTAACATCTGAATTATTAGTGAACTAGTCTAATGAAATACATACATCAAGGATTTGATTTTATTACGAAGCGTATGATTTCAATAAAAAAATGTATTTAGTGCAAAACTTCGCATCACCCAGACAAGGTAACAAATGCTGACTTGTGGTCAAGGAGACCTGCCAGTAACCCTTAGTCAAATCAGTAGTAGTTGGATACTTGTTCCACCAGCTGCTCTAAAGCTTCACCTATCCTGGGTATTAGGTAAACATTTATTTCTGTGGGGCTATTTAAGTTTCCTATTGTCTACACAGGACCTGGTCTTCTTGTCCTTTCTTGGCACGAGCACCGTAACCACTGAGGGCCAGGACTTGCAGAGGCACTACAAGGCATCTGTTAGACTATCTGCTGGATTCCTGTATCTACATGGTGCTCCACTACTTGAGTCTACCCTGCTTTAGTAGTGAACATGTCCCCCAAACTTCTATAGCATTTCTTGGATTTCCTGAAAGGGACAGCTGTTGTCACAAAACAACTTCCTCCACTAAGGCATCAATTCAGTCTTCATTAAGGAGATGTACTACTAGAATCCTCTCTGATTCCGCTTGTAACCCACTGTATATACTGAGTACTAGTTTTCCCCTATCACAGCAGGGTTTCTTAATATTAACACGGTACATTTTGTGTTTCTGCCTTCCATCTGGCAACTCTACCAACATAACTGACCTCATTTACCCTTCCTCACAACAATGAAATGGCCCTCCCATGCTGCCGTCAGCTTATTTTGTCAATCAGCAATAGCAGCTTATTTTGTCAATCAGCAATAACAGCCATTACATTCTGTCTGAATGTATGCTCTCAGGCCTTCACTGGTTTGCCATATCCAATCTTGTGCTATGGACGTGTTTGTAATAGGTGCTCTTATGCCAACCCATTAGCTCCATGAAATTCAGCACATACTCCACAACAGAATCCTTGTGGGAATCAAATTCACCCTCCCACTCATTACAAATTAAGTCAAAGAGATCCATCTCCATGAACAAAAGGGAGCTCAAATGGTGAAAAAAATGTAGATTTAAGAATCTCTCTACATGCAATAGGAAATGGGGAAGGTAACTGTCCCATTCATATTTAACTGGTCTGTGAATGTTTCTGGCATGATCATGAGAGCAGCGTTAAACCTCTCCACCAAACCATTTCTTTCTGGATGATAGGGGATACTTTTCAACAAAGTTACCCCAACACTGCTACTACAAACAAGTCATCAGGTCTGATTTGAAGTAAGTCTTCTCTGTCCATCAATATTTCCCACGGAAAACCCACCATGCTGAGAATTTCTAAACAACGTATTTGCCACCTTTTCTGCCTCGATAGAGGACAAAGATAGGAACCTAAAAGCTTGGACTGCCATTTCTTACCTGTGGTGCTTCATTTATCCTCTTTATTTACAGATGGTAATGTAGTGTGTGTAGTTTTGGAGGCCCTGTGTCCAAGATAACAATTTAACTTTTATATGAGCATTTTTAAGTAAGCACTCTATGTTAATGCAATACATAAAGCATACATAAATAAGACATATTACAGTGTTACCATAAATAAATATGAGCTAGGTGTATTACAATACACAGGTGCTGGCTAATGTAGACTGAGAATAAAGGAAAATGAAAGGTAATGAGATTAAAATGCAAGTTTAAGTAAGTGAGCTTTAAGGAACATTTTGAAACTACTGAGCTTTGTGGTCACCAAAACCACCTAAAGTAGTAAGTTGCAAATGTGACACTAAGTCAGAACCCAGAACTTTAAGTTATGACAAAACAGACAGGTAGTCAGTGAAGGCTCCAAAGAACTGCTGTAATATGCTGGTAATGTGTAGTACCAGCTGGTAACTTGGCTGAGTTGTTTTGTACTAGCTGCAAGTGAACTACCTCATAGCCAGAGTGTCGCAGGTACAGGAAGTTACTGTTGACAAGGTGTGAAGGCACCATGGCACACACAACAGCAGCAAAGTATCAAGTGGAATATGCTTCTTGATCTAGCCAATGTTCCTCAGACAAAAGCAATATGACTTGCCAGCTAACACCTGGTCATTAAGTGCTCATCATCAAGATTTTTCACCTTGGACATTAATACAAGCCTATCACTCCCATAAAAAGTATAGAATTTCAAGGGCATAATATTCAAATCCCTGAGTGTGAAGTGTACAGCAAAGGCAACTACCTTATGAACTTAAGCGGATTACTTAAGCAACCACTGATGTTTAAGTCAAGATCACTCGTTAAGGAATTCATAACTGAGAGAGTTCTGACGGAATGAAGGGTAAGGCAGCATGTCATCAGTATAGCAAGGATTTCTACTCTGAACAAGCTAAAACAAGCCAAGAAAGTAAACAATTAAAAAATACAAGGCCTAGAATGGAACCTAGTGGAACCCCACAGTTCAAACAGAAGGGTGAAGAAGAAGAAACACCACAGACTATGTGCTGCAAGTGTCCAGACAGGAACACAGTCTGGGATATTCCTGGCAATGAAATGGACTGCATAAGTTATATTCCTTGAGATAAGAACTGAATTGTGCGTATATCACCTTTCAACCACCTTAGGAATAACTGGAAGTTTTGAGATAGGGTGGTAGCTTTCCAATAGTTCCAGGCATCAGCACTGGATTTTTTTTTTGATAGGGACATCAAAGCTTTACTTTAACAGACATTAGAAGATGCCAGACTCTGCAAAAAGATAATGTGGAACAGGATAAACTTATGTCAGAAGTGAATGATTTTAAAGATCTAGCAATGCACCAGCTGAAGATCACGGGAGCTTTACTACAAAGTTAACCAGGCAGTGGTCAGATTAATAAACTGGCAACACCATCAAGAAAATACACTAAACTGGAAACTGAAGTCCAGTGTATGTCAAAGAATGTAGCTGTGGCCATACTGAAGCATGCTATAATTCTTTCATAATACAGAGGACTTTTACAATAGCCACATACAGGTACAGACAGACTCCTTGTTGATCTAAAGGAGAAATTACCCAGAATTAACCAAATTTAACTAGTCAGCACAAAGGCAATGGGAAAGGCAGTAAACTCCTGAAAGAACATCCTCACACAGTTTGTTCCTGACTAAATGTATAACATACCCAGAGGAGTTGGATAATCCACAAGACACCTGGGACACTTGCAGGACAGAGCAATAAAATATCTCAGGCCCGTCTTCCAATCGTGTTTTCTAAAAAAAGGAAAGGCTCACTGTCTGAAGCAGACAATATATAAGGAAATATTAAAAACTTAAATGGAGGAAAAGTAATGGCATTTATTCATTTTAAGAAAATCAACAGCCCAATAAGATCCTATACATCTGAAAAGGCAACACATAAGAATAAAAGGACACAAACTGAAGGAAGACGATGGCAGAGGATGGCAGACTTGTTGAAAATTTTTTTTTCAGATGAGGAATTTAATACAAATTCAGCTGTTCCCCTTTAAAAAGTGTGGTTGTTAAAGGAATGAGGACATATAATACATAAAATATTTTATTCGTTTGAAGCTGAGTATGGATTCCTCAAATGAGGATGCAATTAATGATTTGCTAAAGCACAAATATCTTGTACAGTGTAATAAATGCTATGCATATTTAAAGGTAACACCAGTGATCTGTGTTACTCATGTCAAAAGTTGGATGATTTGCTTACATTACTAGAAGTAAATCTAGACTTACTGGTGATGACTGCACTTGCGCAACTGGCACAGTTTGGAGAACTGCTGTTACATATACTAATGATTAGACTGGTGAAATAAATAATATTAGACAAAGAGAAAAGAGAACACATTTACGAAATGATGTGTTTATTGTCTGTAAAGATCACTCAACCCCTATGAAACAAGATGATGCCCCTGATAACTTTGGAATTCTGGATGGAAGTATTCAGCAATCTGAGGATTCAGAGATGTTTAGAAGGAAACAAAAGAAGAAGGAAAGGAAAAAGTTCACAACAAATAAGGAAGAAAAAGAAACTGATTAATGACTGTAAGTAAAGACAATAAGCATTAAAAAGGACACTGCTTTGTTATGTAACACACATTACAGGGAATGATAACATTTTTCTATCAGAAAACCGTCAGTCTACAAAAAAGGCATAATTTTTCCAAAAGACAAGGTAGAAAAAAGATGCAAGGGGCAGGTGAAAAGGAAGAAATCAAAATTGAATGTGGAAGCATTGAAGAACATTACTGTTAGAAAAAAAGACGAGAAGGATGTTGACATCATGGCTCAAGCTGTGGATATACAAAGCCAGCTGGATGAGAATTTAATACACAATGAAAAGAGTGGGATTAATAAGACTAATGGTGATGAAGATCATTCCTTTGTGACAATTGATAGAGCAGACATTACCATATTAGAAGGTGAAGATTCTTCAGATCTGAACAGAAAAGATATTCTTGTAATTGGAGATTCAATTATTAGAGGTACTTCTATACGCAAAGAAGATAATGAACATCGAATAGTGTTATGCCTGCCAAGAGCAAAAATAGAACATGTAAGACAAGCCTTGGAATGCTTAATGTAAGGAAGTATGGATCTGTTTTTATTCATGTTGTTAGAAATTATCTCACCCACAAGGACTCTCTAACTGTTAGCAGAGAACTTACAGCTGTCTTGGATAGTATAGATTGTACTGGTGTTAGGATGTATTTTTCAGAAATCACATATAGAAAGGATAGTCAGGTCACCATGAATGAGAGATTGTTTGGGTAAATATCTACATGGAAAAATGACCTACTTTAACAAATGGAAAAATGTAGAGCATTGAAGCCTAAGTTTGGGCACACATGCTCAGACAGGATGGTGTGCATTTGTCAAGATCACAAAAGAGAATTTTTGCAGCAGATGTTTTGCAATATTTGGCAAACACTAGGCGTGATTTTACCAGGTCTAAAATTAACAGTTCATAGTTAGCAACATTTGATGCATCTGTGATGGTTGTTAATTCTAGGAGCATTGATAATAAAGTTTTTTATTGGAAAGGTTTCCACATTCCCGCAAGACTGATGTTGTTGTTTGTGAAACATGGTTAAAGAACAATGATTGGAATCCAGTTTTGTCACGGTATAAATGTTTTTACTCTAACGGACATTCTAACAAAAAATCAGGTGGCGGTGTTATGATGAGGATTAAAGATAGTTATGAGACCTGTGATTATTGCACGTTCAGTGATAACACCAATACTATAAACTGTATAACTGTGACAATAAAGACGACCCTGGAACATATAACAATTGTTGGAGTGTATAAACCACCAAAGTCAAGAGCAGATGACCTAAAGGAATTCATACATTTCTTGCATGAAACACAGGAGGGAAGAAGAATATTCACTGGGGACTTAAATTTACCAGAAACAGACTGAAATAATATTGATTCAACAAGATTTGTAAGGAAATTATTCACAATATATATTCAGGAACAACAATTGCTTCAGATTGTAAAAAAAAACTACCATGGAATGGAACATAACTGTTTGTGTCCTAAAGAAATCACTGTTACTTCAAGTCAAGTTTTACCACTGTTGCTGTACAGTGATTATGGGGTTTTAAAGGTTAATTTGTTGCTAGATAATTTTGTCAAACTGAAATCTAAACCAATGCACAGAAGGTTAATTACAGATTATATGGAAGCAAAACAGTCACTATGTAAAACTAACTGGAGTGATATGTTTAGTGGAAAAACTGCCGATGGAATTTGGAAAGTTTTGAAAGAAATTGTTTGAGTGCAAAAATCAAAAAAAGTTTAACATCAGGGGGATGTATTTCCATAAAAAACAAGATACCTTATTAAGGTGACAGAAAAAAATATAAGAAATGGAAGAGCGGTTGAACTACAACTTTGAAAACTGAAATAAACAATCTAGGCAAACAAATTACACACAGTGTGAGACAAGATCAAGAAAAATTTGAATAAAATTTATATAAAGATATTGAACATAACAGGAAACTTTTTTATACATACACAAGATGTGGTAGGAGTAAAGACATACAAATTGATAAACTGTGTGCAGATTCTAAAATTTATTCTCAGACACAAGAGATTATAGAAATATTCACAACATCTTATGCAAAACAGTTTGGCTCCACAAAAGGGGTTGGTAGGTTGTCCTAGTGACATCCAGGTAACCTCAGATACTAGAATAAAATTAGATTACATTTAAAAGAACTGTGCAAACTGGATCCAAACAAAGCACAGGGAAGAGATGAAATTAGTAATAATGATCCGAGAACACTTCAGCAAGAACTTATACTACCATTATATCGATTATTCACTAGGTCATATAAATTTGGAGAGATTCCTCAAGACTGTGGACATGCACTTACTGAACCTGTTTTTAAGGAAAAGGGGAGTAGGACAGACCCAGAGTCTTACATACCTTTAAGTCTACTTTCATGTTGTGCAACAATAATGGAGAAGGTAATATTGGATAAGTTATTGTAAGAATTGGCTAGGTTGGGACTGGAAACCATACTTCAGCACGTATATGATGAAAACAGATCTACTACCTCCTGTAACATGATGTTCTATAACAATACAACAGCTCTGAATGAAAACTTGTGTTGTGATTTAATTTATATAGATTTAACTTCAGCATTTGACAGGGTCATACATAAAACACTGATCAATAAATTAGAAAAACTAAGTACTGATGTACTAGTAATAAGATGGATAGCTGCATGGCTTACAAATAGGACATAGCAAGTACCATACAGCAAATGAACAGGTGAAATTCTTGGTTACAGTCAGGGTGTCCCACAGGGCTCTGTCCTAGGCCCTTACTTGTTTAGATTGCATCTTTCAGACCCAAATTTTTCATCTGAGGTGTTCTATAGTCTATAAGCAGATGACCTGAAATTGGGTAAATTGATTATAGATAAGACATGTCCGCAAAAGAACTTCACTAAATTGACCATTTGGGCACAGGACAACAATATGCTAATAAATACATCACAAACTAAGCATATGAGATTTGGGAGACATAAATTGAAAGGTAAACATTTAATACTGCACACAGTAATTGAAATGGTAAATTCATTTAATGACCTGGCTATATG